>NW_020439021.1:1498019-1578286 GCF_000699045.2 Agrilus planipennis
ATTTTCCACAAAGTTTTTAGGAAATACAAAATGTTTTTCTCAAAAAAGTATTTAAACGCAAGCATTTCAAATAAATCACAACTCTGGACTTGATGAAGTAAAAATGAACCACTCTTTAATTTTAAAATTCACAATCGGTTGTTTTAAAATGAGTGATAAAAATCAATCTAAAGAAAAAGGTCTGGTAACTTTTTAACCTTATAAAAATTCTTTTGAACGCTTTATAAAATAGTGAAAAAGGGCCTCTAATAAAAAAATAAACTTCACTATCCTAAGAAAAGGGAAGAGGAAAGTTGTGAGTGTATATAGAACGATGCTTGGCACCCTACTTTTCCTGGATGGTATTTGTGGTCGAGGGTGACCCGCCGGGAGTGCTGTAACATATTTACAACCGGTCCAATTGGCGCACAACATTTACGATTGAGAGACCGTTTGGGAAAACAACAGGAAAACCATATTTAATGCAATAAAAAGTTTTAACATTTTGGGCGGTTACGTACCTATAATATTTCCTACAACTAAAATTGGAAAAATTGTATCACGTCATGTTTGTTAAAATTCTGAATAAAATCCAAATTTTTGTTGAAGCGTGCAACAATTGAAACAAATAAGCGAACTACCTATAAAACTGATTTCCATTTCTTTTGAGGTCACAGCACTTGGCCGGTTCAACGTCTAACTTTCTTCTTTCACTAGTGTTAGTAAGAACGGTGTTGAAACCTATTTATCGACAACTTCAACAGTTAAGTTGTGAAATGTGTATGTAATCGATCATTTCGATAGACTGGACACAATATTAGTGCTTTATAGTGAAACGTTAGTGCGAAAATTTTAACCCATTAATAACTTTTTTTAAAGGGTGAGAAGTTTTTTATGCACCACTACTATCAAACAAATGATGTTATATCAAAATAATTTCGAAGATATGACACATATCAACATTAATCAATAATTTTATTAAACTGATTAATAAAATACGCATTAACAACAAAATTTGAAAATGTTTAAGTATTATAAGTTTTAAAATTCCATTTCTTTACGTACGCGCTTATAGTAACGTTAACAGTAATGCTTTCAATGCTAATAGAGTAATTATGATAGGCAATTAAAACTATAGTAAACACATCTATAAATTAACTAGGTAGGTAGGTACCTCTAATAATTATGCAATTATAAAATTATAGATAACTTAATAGAAAATTATTCATTTTCAGTTTGATATCAGGGAGCAATAAGCAACTATTTAATTATTATTGTAATTTTATAACCTTATCTTACATATAAAGTAAATTATTGATTAACCCGTAAGTCCTTCAGAGAAAAATGAAAATCATGCTTCATAGTGGATTCAATGATCGTATAAGAACGATATTGTAATTTTGTATCATACTAAATATCAAAACTCACTTTAACAATATTAATTAGTTATTTAAATGACTACAATCCGGTTCTCGTATTAAATGCATACTATATATTCTACAGATAAAAAATAAGGAAAAACAATACATGAATTTCCTTTAAGTAAGTGAAAAATTTATTGCTAATCAAGAAGTATTCATACACATTTGCATCCGTAAGAAATATTTCTTCACATATTACCTACTTATGCCAATTAGAAAAACGTAAACGTAAATAAAAGGGAAATTTCGAAAGCAATTCTAGAAGTGTATCAACCACGTGTAAGTATGTATGTACAAAAATTAAAGAACTCGTAGAAATTGAAACAACAGGGTTACCCTATATTGATAAAAAATACTTCTTTTAGTTTTCTTCAATTGAAAACTAGCTTTAGGTACACCTTTTTAGTTTAACAGCTAATAATTATTAATTAACCTTTATAATCAGTTTCTTTAATTACAATTCAATCCAATTACATATTTGTCATATTCCTAAAGTACCAAATCAGACAAGTGTTCTCCTATTCATATTTCTACCAAATTCAGATACTATTTCTATATCATAAACAAAATCCCGAACTGAAGAGCATTTTTTTCTTGTGGTTACAAACAATTTCTACAAAATAATATGCAAATAACAATATGTTTACCACAGATTGCAATTACCTACGTATAAAGCACAAATAAATTTTATCAAAAAAGCAATTTTATGTAAATCACTTACCTACAATTGTATTTTCGACAACATTGATAATAATGAATTAATATTGACCACCTCAACTAAAACTACCACAAAAAGTGAAAGTTCGAAACTACGAGACACTAACTATAAAAAATTTAAATGTTTCTACCTGATAATACTAAAGTTTTACGTTTCGTGACCGTTATCAAATTAACTTATTACAAGACGATATTTCGCACATATTTATTCCCCTGGTTCTCTCGATAGACTGCCGCATAAAGATGAAATAAGTGGTATTTGTCTAATGTTTGTGCCTTTTTTTCCTTTTTTAAGAGATAAGCCTTTTATATACAATGCGTGCAAACAAGCATATAACTTTCATGTATACATATTTGGAGGTGACCTTTAACGGTCACACGGATGTTGCTACGAGAACGAAAAAAGTCATTATGATACACAGATTTATATTTTGAAATGTTTGAACGTGTTTTCGTCTTTTGCGGCTTGTTCCTTATTATTTTATATTTAGATAAAGGACACTAGCCTAACACATAATATGAAACGTTTGTTAGGTGCCTATTTTATATACAGTTCCTAAGAAAATATATTTTTTTAATGAATACCTGCAATTAATCAATTAGAATAGAAATTAATTGAAGGACAGTACATGCATCACTTGGTATATGTGTCCAAAACCATCGTTTTTAGCTGTTTTTTGTTTTTGATGGGACAAAGTACACCACGAATCCTAATTACTAGTAAAACGTTAATTGCCTGAAAAATCCAAATATTTAAAAACCGGTTTTCCGATTACCCCACGCGCTCAAGTTTACAACAACCCACAACCTTGGTAAGAAGAGCATACCAAGAAGAGTTACCATTACAAACGTTCGAGGTTGAAGAAATCGACAATGTCGTTGTAAATTAATTTTTATTCGTTTCTAGTACGACGATGATTCTTAACCACGAGCTCTGTTCTGAACTCATCAAATTCGCCGTTATCGGTGTCACAGTTGGTGCTTTCGTTGTGCTCTTGGTTCTTAAAATTTACGTTTACATTTCTTGCGGCTACTGTAAGAGTAACGCGAAAATGAATGGGAAAACAGTTATAGTAACTGGACCTACAGGAGGAATCGGCAAAGAAACTGCAAGGGAATTGGCCAAGAGGGGTGCCAGGGTCATATTGGCCTGCCGAAATGAAGAAAGTGGCAAGAAAGTTCGGGGTAAGTCAACATAACTTGTAATTATTCATTGATTTAGTTTCACGAAAAGTCGATGAGACAACAAAAATTTTGTTTGTATTGTCAGTTGAAGTTACAATTGTTTTGGTCTGACAGCAGCGTGATTAAGGGTTTTAATAACGTCTACAGTTTCTAATAAAAGTCCATGATTGCTGGCGTGTCTAACGTGGAATGAAAAAACAATCACCCTTCCAGATGAGCGTTTTTTCCCAAAAACTTTAAAAGTTAAGAACGGGGAAAGTATTGATTTGTCTGTACTGTACGGTCAACTTTACTCAAGTAGCTTTTACTTCTGTTCAAAATAATTCATACTTCTTTTTCTTACGATTACCGATCGATTATACAATTGCAAATCTAAATAATCACTCAAATATCAAAAACTATAATTATTTTAATGTAATTGTAAAAATTAATATCTATTATTTACCATCATTTGATATACTGAGGGAAGAACACTGTTGTTTCGTTTCATCGGAATTAATTACTGTAGAACAATTATGGTAATTTGTTTGTGTTATTTGACAGTGATATTTTAATCGCTATTGCTATTGCAATTTTTCCATTAGTCAGAATATTGACGTAGATTACGTACGAAATACCCAATAAAATAATAAAAACATAACTTCAATAAAATTATATTAACCATGTAAATGATTTTACGTTTTACCTACATCCCTATTCACTTTTCTCATTATTTTTAAATAAAAAAAAATTTAATTAACCACCACGTGGTGTTAAGAATTACATTGTATTTTATTGTAGAATATGCTGTGACCTTTTAATTCCATGAATTTTTTTAATAAATGTTCGCGTTAAAAATCCCAATAAACAATTACTCAACTACAAGGTGACGAAATAAACTGCTTACTGTTTTAATTGAAAATTGATACTAACGAAAATTTGAAAATTAATTACCACTTTTTATTCCTAATTTTAGACGAATTGGCGAATTCAACTGGAAATCAAGATATTGTAGTCAAGAAATTAGATTTATCATCCCAAAAATCAATCAGGGAATTTGCAGCAGACATAAACAGAACCGAGCCGAAATTAAACATTTTAATTCACAATGCCGGCACAGCAGAATCAAAATTACATGTCACAGAGGATGGGGTGGAATTAACCATGGCCACAAACCACTTTGGTCCCTTTTTATTGACGCATTTATTAATTGGTAAGTTTTATAATTCATTTAATAATACAATCTAAAACCCCACAGGCTCTTTACGTAATTATAAAAAAAAATTATTTCAGAATAAATCCAAGGGAAATCCCTGAAAGATTAAATGGTCCATTTCCATAACTTATACATAATTCTTATTGTTCTTTTCCAGATTTACTTAAACGATCAAAACCAAGTCGAATTGTTATTGTGGCATCTGAGCTTTACCGCCTTTCGTCTCTAAATCTAAATAAACTCAACCCGACAGATACATGGTTTCCTGTCTATTATTACTATGTATCAAAATATGCTAATATTTGTTTTACAAGGGAATTAGCCCGAAGATTAGAAGGGTCGGGTGTAACGGCTAACTGCTTACATCCCGGAATGATAGACTCCGGAATCTGGAGGAATGTTCCGGTACCGCTCAATTGGCCCCTGAAGCTTATAATTAAGGGCTTTTTCAAAACACCAGAACAAGGTTGCCAAACTACCGTTCATTTGGCTGTTTCAGAAGAAGTTGAAGGTGTTAGTGGAAAATATTTCATGGATTGCAAAGAAAGGGGTCTAAGTCGAGGTGCCATGGATGATGCCAAAGCCAAAAAGCTTTGGGAATTGTCAGAGAAAATAGTAAACTTAAGTGAAACAGATCCAAAAATTTAAAGACAATTTCTAGTGCCTTCAGGTTTTAATTCATTTTAAGGCTAAGCGTACATGTGTTACGAATATTTTTAAGTAAATTTTATTAATTTTTAAGAATTATTTTTTGTGTATACTCCAAGTATATTGAAATAAACATATTTTAAGAATAAAAGCGAATTGTTACTAACTTTTACATATCACAATAATTAATACCTACATTACCAAAATGATTAATTCAACATAGGTACCTACCTAACTTTAAGGAAAACAATAGTTATTAAAACCACTTTTCAGTAATGATACTTATATCGAATTCGAAAACAATGATTAAATATCTTTGTGCCGAAAATAAATTCATAACTTAATCACCTAGTTATATTACCGATATGGGTAATATCAATCAAAGTAGAAATTGTTAATAACACAGTAATAGAAACATATAAATATAAAACATCACTCACCCCTAAGTCCTTCACCTGTACGAGAACACATTAAAGTTTATCTTAAATTCAGTATCTTTATCACTATCAGTCATTTGTTTGTAATAACTATACCGGCCCGCGACTATCACACATACACAGTACACTGCAAAAAGACGGCACATTTCGCACATTAAATACTTGTTATTTTAAAGCACGTTAATATTAATAAATCCATGTTACATTTTAAACTATTTCTTTATGTTAACACGATATTAACTAGATATGTGTAGGTATATCATAAATTAGGTAAACTAAAGAAATGAAAAGGTATTACGTTCGTGAACTAAGCAAGCTTAAAGCAGCCATAGTATTATATGTATTACTACTCTAGTCAAAGTTGAAAGAAGATGTTTAACAAACGGATACAAATTAATGTAAAGCGCAATCCATCCCCCAAGCTATGCAGAAAAAATTAAAATTTATTTTTAATTACACTTAAAAGCACTTACGCAATATTATACTACTCATTTGCGTTTAATCATGAATATCAACCTACAATTGACACTCTTACGCATGGCACACTTTAAAAAAACTTCTGTCTTATGACTGGACTGCATGTCAATATAAATAAATCCCTGTTACGTTTAAAATTATTTCTTCGTCATAGCCAGGCTATGCGTAGGTATATGAAAAATTAGTTAAACTAAAAGAATTAAAATTAGGTATTAAATTCGTAAAGTAACCATGCTATTATATTATTACTCTATTCGATATTAAAACAAAACAGATGCAAAATTAAAGTAAAGCACAACCCACCCTTAAAAGCTCATTTTTGTGTTCACATAAATAAAGCTGTTACATTTAAAATTATTTTCCCATGTTAAACTGGATATACGCAACCATAAATTGGTTAAATTACAAAGAAAAAAGTTCTTTAAAAACTTAGAAAACATAAAGTAAACATGCTTTTACCAAGAGTTTTAAACCAACAAATGCAAATTAATCCAAATCCATCCCCAAACTCATTAAAAAAAATGTATTAGTACTTTTAACTACGTAAAAAGCTCTAATTATAATGTAACTGTAACTACCGTAAAATTAGTTTTAATTAAATTTTATTATCCAAACTACAAATATATGTACACATATAAAAAAATATCCTATTAATTCTTTAGGATTAGTTAACATACATATTATGTGGCAATGGTATATTGTAAATTCTAACTGCATGATCTGCCCCACAGCTTGCAAGTTGTAGCACTTCTTTATCCATTTTATCACCAGCAGTACCTTTTAAGGGCCTAAATCGCAATCTCCTTACTGTTAAATGATGCGCCATTCTGAAATTAAATATTCAACTATCAAAAAATTATAAAAATAAGATAGCAGCTTTTTCATTTCTCTTTCTCATTTAAACTCATTTTTTATTAAACTGAAATTTTGGGTTTTACCTGTTATCCATTTGTATATAATCCCTAAAATCGTCCTTGGGCCTCCAGAAGTGGACTGAAATAAGTCCAGTTTCAAAACCTAGAGCAATAATATAAAAATTGTGGGCTAAAACAGGTGCAAAAGCTGCTGCAGTTACAGATTCCCCTTTAAATTCCTTTATCATTATATGCTCATATTGTCCTAAAATATTATCCCTTGGTTTGTCGACATTTTTACCCCAAATGACAATTTTTCCGTCTCGAGACCCGGTAACAAAGTATTTTGAGTCGAATGTCCACGAACAACACCAAATAATTCGTGTATGAATCCCGGTTTTCTTGTCAGTAGTTGCAACTAATTCGAATTCGTTTGAAGAACTGTTACGTGTAAATAAAGACCATCTACGGTCCCGAGAAACTGATAATAGATGCTGGCAATTTGGAGAAAACTCCATTTGGACCACTGTTAATGAATGGGAAAGGAGCTTTTGACTTTGCGTCCACGTGGAAGTGTCCCTAGAATAAATACAAGCCATTAAAACGTTGAACGCATTTTTTAGTTAACATGATCAGCAAATTATTTAAAAACATTGTTCTATACCATAACAGAATAGCTGCATGTTCTTGTGTATTGGCTTTACATGCTGAGGCTAGAATGCTTTCATCAGCAGGAGAAGCTAAGGAATATATTTCGTATCCATGTCCATATAACTTTTGAACTTCGGGCCATAACGTGTTTTGAAGCAAAGTTTCCTCAGTAGGGGGTTCTACAAATATTACCATTTCATTTATATTTCAAACTAAATTAATTTAGTCACCATTTAAAATTACAGCTGTAAAATGTGATTCCTGAGGATAAGGATCCTTTTTAGAATCACTTTTAATATCTTCTATATTATCTTCATCATAAACAGCTTTGTTTGACAATCCCAAAGACGGCACCGCAGCTCCTTGAGGTCTTTCTTCTGTAACTATTAAGGTCAATTATGTATACTATTTGTCAACAAAATAAAAGAAACAAAAGTTAACTGAACACTTACATAAAATTTCGTCACCTTCCTGGTCTCCCTCAATTTTGCACAATCTTCTAAAATTTTCCACAAAGTTTTTAGGGGCTTTAAACGTCCTAATAACTTTCTCATCAGCCCCAGAGGCAAAACTGTACCTTGATAACATTGCTAAACTATTAATATCGTAGCCATGCACTTGGGGTCTTGCAATTTCATGCCAACTCTACACAATTACATTTATTTAATACTAAAAATTGTACTAAACACTTATGTTCCTATTACCGTTTTTGCACCCTTTGCAGCCCAAGGTGCGTGAATTCTAGTAGTTTGGTCATATGAAACGCTAACAACAAATTCTCCTTGGGATTCCCATGCTAAATCAGAGACTTCATCAAAGTGCCCACCCACTGTAACACTAGGCTCCCAAGTATGTGACTCCTAAAAATGATCTTTTTTTAGTATATTTAAATGTAAAAATCGCCACCCTTTAAAAATTATACCTTACAATATTTCCAAATATGGAAAGCACCATGGTATCCATGTGCCATAAAGCTATCTCCAGATGGACTAAACATTCCACCATAAAAGCCTAGCGTGTTTCCTCCAATTTCACCAACTCTCACATCTTCTACCCATAAGTTGCTCTCTTTTTCCCATTTCCAAATAATCATTGATTTGTCTATTGAAGAAGAAAGAAAAGTCATATTTTGAGGATGCCAATTAACTGAATACACCCATCCTTCATGTCCTCCAAGCACAGACTCCAATGATATAACATATTTCTCTTTTAATGTTACTAATTCTTTTCGTTTCATTACAAAATCAAATTGCTCAATGCTTTCTATATGGGATTTTACATCTATTTCCTTTTGTCTTGCTTCTGGTGAGATTTTCCATAATCGTATAAAATGATCTTGGGCACAAGACACCATAAATAAATCTCCATCTTTAAATAAAGATGTTAATAATTTTAAAAGAGATGCATAGACTAATAATTGTTACAAACCATTAATTTTGATGTCTAAACCACGTACCCAATTATCATGCCCTTCTAGTTTCTGACAGTGTCTAAGTTTGAATGGAAAATCATTTGACTTTTCTTCATCTTCTACATACAAATGTATATTCGAATCATCTAAGCTTGCTGCTAATATAATTAACTCCTGATCAGGCAAATACGACAACTTTAGTGATAATGATACTCCATAATTCAAATTTATTACTTGCATTTGGCGAAAGTCTTCTACACATTTCAAAATTATGATATAAATCAATCAAACTGTACCTACTTTTAAAGAATTGCCTACCTTTCTTGTTTTCTCTGAGCCATATCCTTATAGTTGAGTCAGCAGAAGTAGTTACCACAAGAGTTGAAGACTTCTTTGTATACATACTTTCTACGACATTTACATTACTCTCGTGGCCTTTCAATATAAACGAGGTATAATTATTGTCACGAAAAGTCCATACGATTGCTGTTCCATCAGCAGAGCCTGACACTAACTCCAACTCATGGTTGGACCCAGCAATCCACTGTACAGAATTCACCCGTTTTTTATGACCATAAAGGGTGTTGACAATTTTTCCTCCACTTCCATGCTGCATAATGAACCATAAAACCATTAAACATTCTTAATATAAAATAAGAAACGGACAAGGATAATACTTACGTTAATATCATAAATAAAAACGACATTACTGGAGGCGTAACATATAAGACTACCTCTTCCCCAATGTGCAGATGTTGGAACTTGATTACAAGCAGAAGAAACATATAAAACGTCACACATTCTATTTTATTTAACAATTTTAATAATCCTGCGATGTTCAATTTTATTTTTAACCTATATAACCTCTCCACATAAAATTCTTCTTATTATTCTTCCTTCATTTTTTAAAATTGACGCAATTCATACTCCCATATAAAATACATAAATTGTTAGACCGCTCAAATTTATGAATATATCTTTTAAAATAAATAGGTGGGGTACGTAATTAGTACATCTAATTTATAAATACTTAAATCAATGATTTTAGTACTTTTTGCAAGAAGTTTAGCAAAGTATGTATAAATTTCTATATGACTTTTGCAGATATTTCGGTATGCTAAATCACAAATGACAAATTAATCAAAATCCATAATATTCTAAATTTCAACAACTGTTAAAGTGTCGATGTTGTGTAAAAGCAGAAAATAAGTTATTTTAAAAAAATTACAAACAGTTGTAAATGTTAACTGTTATTAATTATTTATTATGTTTATAGTTTGATTATTATCTAACGTCTGTATCAGTAAGGTAAGCTTTATATTATTTTTTTAATATACTACACAAAACTTGCACCACAATAACCACAAAAAGATTTAAGCGGTTTTTGATCTAATCTATTTAAATTAAAGGTGATAATGTAATAGTATATAACATTTTTAACAATTTTCGTGTCTTTTAGTAAGACCTTAGAGTTTAATTTAAATTCATACCTGTACATGACTTGTATTTGTTTAAAAGTGTCTATTATATACCATACAAAATATTTATATTTTATGCGGTATTTTTGAAAATTCCTGTTTTATTAATTAATTGTATTAATTAATTGTGTATGTATTAAAAATAAGAATGATTCTTATGACCATTTACCGCGCAGTTTATTTGCGCATTATACTATCGTCAATAAATGTTTAAAATAATTTTGGCGCTAATTTCAATATTTTTTCATTAATTATACAAAGGAATTGTAAAGTGCAAAGGTTTAGATAAATAATGGAAACGCCCATTACTATGATCACCCAGGCCCCTCTTGTCCACAACAGCCATCCAAGAAAGAAGCCAGGACGAACAACCATTCATGCTATGTTATCAGAAAGATTGTCTTTAGGGGAAGCTGCTAAACTGGTCAGTTATATTGTAACAAATTCGAAAAAGGAATTATTAATTTATCCCACAGGAAATGAGATCACTTCACACTAAGACACCTGTTTCTGTTTTACAAGAACTCCTTAGTCGTCGAGGCATTACTCCCAAATATGAACTTGTTCAGATTGAAGGGGCTATTCATGAACCTGTATTTAGATACAGGGTGTTTTTAAGTAATGAATTTGTGGCAACAGGAACTGGCAGATCAAAAAAAGAAGCTAAACATGCAGCAGCTAAAAATCTTCTGGAACTGTTGGTGGGAAATCAGACTCCTGAACAGGCTAATTCTACCAATGGGACCTCAGCAAATACATCAACAATTGATGTGTAAATTTACATCTATTATATTTACATTTATATTTAAGTAACTTCTGATTTCTTTATTAGGACAAACCAGGTGGTATCGCCTTACGATGATAAAGTAATGGGAAATCCGATTGGATGGTTACAGGAGATGTGCATGTCTCGGCGATGGCCTCCACCATCATACGAAATGATTCATGAAGAAGGTTTACCTCATGAAAGACAATTTACTATTGCTTGTGAAGTCCTAAAACATAGGGAATTGGGAATGGGAAAATCGAAGAAATTGGCTAAAAGAATGGCTGCCCATAAAATGTGGCAAGCTCTGCAGGACATGCCGATGGAAGGAAGCAATTTACCTCAAGGTTTTGAAGATGATGAGGAGGTAAATTTTTTTTTTTGTAAAGTTTCGCTTTGGAAATCGGTATTTTTACTATCTTTCGGTTGCGTTTATTTCGGCTAAAATTACAGAATTGAAATGGCAAAGGAATACGACGAAAGAGAGTAAAAATATTGATTTCGGTGTCAGATAGTTCATTAGTTTATTAAATTTATTTCAATTATGTATTTTTTAGTTAAGCGCCAAAGTACAAAACCGCTATACCGCACTGAAAGATAGTAAAATTCAAACCCTCACGTCGACTCATTCTTGTAAAGTCTCGCAGTTTCATAAAAACTTGAAACAGTCTACAGGTGAAAAACTTAACGAACTCCAGGTAGTCGTCACTTAACAAGAAAGTCATTTTTTTATTAGCACTCAATCGATGTTCTGTTTCAGAATGTGAACCTGAATATAAAGGATTTCAATTTTGTCGAGTTCCTTCAAGAAATAGCGGCAGAACAGGAGTTTGAAGTCACGTACGTGGACGTTGAAGAAAAGTCGATAAGTGGCAAATGTCAGTGTCTGGTACAACTATCAACACTTCCTGTTGCGGTTTGTTATGGTTCGGGAACGACATCGAAAGACGCGCAGGCAAACGCAGCCCACAACGCTCTTGAATACCTCAAGATAATGACCAAGAAATAAGAAAAAAAAAGAATAAGAGAAGTTAACAGAAATTTCCTAAATCTCTTGCATCACTAAGCAGTTGTCGTCGTCGCACTGAGGGAAGATCATTGTCCGCGTCACTGCAGCTTCTTATACTGATATATGGTTATATAATACTTTAAATTTAGTGAATACGCCCCTGCAGGATATCCCACTCATGTTTTTAGGATATGGAGGTATTATTAAAATACTAAAATTATAAAAATGACGAGAATCCATAATGAAATAAGAAAAATTTATTTCAAAATTAGTAGAAAATGAAATAAGTGTAATTAAAATTCTAGTCAACCTTCTTAAATGTAGGACATACCTAGTTAATATCATTAATAGTTTTTCACTATATTAATATTGATATCTCTACTAGATTCCCAAATTTAGGTATTTAGAAATCTAGAAGAATCAAAATTAATAAAATGAAAATATATTGATAAAAACATAAACAAGGTGGCTAGGATTTTAGTTGCACTTGTTTCATTTTTCAACGAGTAATTTTTGAAAAATATTGTTCTCTGACATATCTATCACATATGTCTCAATTTAACTTTTTCGTTGTTGAAACCAATTAACTTAAGGATCAACATTAGGAATTTTAGTATTTTATTAGTATCTAATTCTAAAAAATATGTGGTATATATTGCTATGCATGGTATTCCGAATTTTTCTTCAAAAGAAGAAAGAAGTAACAAAACCTTATTTAGATTTTGTTCATTAGTGAATTATAAAAGCTTAAGTATTAATTGAGTTATATTACATATTAGGCCACATTTTTTATCTGATTCAATGGCAAAAATATGTGCAGAAGCTGCAGTGAGATGATGTCCATTATTACCTTTTTTATTACGATTATTTTTAGATGTATTTTTAAGTCACTTTATCCTTAAAAAAAACAGTACAAAACATGGATAGAAAAAGATTAAATTATTTTATTTATTACAATTAAATTTTTATTTCATTTGTTGACCTCCGTGAGGTTCAAATTGTACATATAGTTTTTGTTCTTTAGAAAAGTTAATAATGGGACATCATCAGGTCCGACGAGCAAGCAGTGTCATGTGACTTACAAGCTATACTTTGCATAGAATTAGTGGTTTTTTCAATTTTTATGTAAAAATACAAAAAGAAAACTAAAAACTCGGGAGTATTTTCTTACATACTCCAACTGCTTACAACCCATATACTATTCGTAAGGACAATGTACTATAATTAATTGTTTCATCGTTATTTGTAGTTGTTAGAAGGATTATATAAAGTAATAAAATCTTAACGAATTACCCTAAAATCTTTATTCAGTTTTTCGTTTTGGGGTGATTTAGTTAATTGTGTTTGGTTTAAAGTTTTCGCGTTTTTATGCATATCTAGTTACGTATTTATTGTGGTCGAATAATAATCGTAAGCATTTATGTAAATGTATACATTAGGTAATATGGTTATAGTTTTTGCCCTAATGTATATGAGAAAAGGGCATTTATTTAATGCAAAGTATAGAGGTTGTACCATTTTATTCTCCATAATTATTTTATTTTGCAATGTTTGATTAGCATACGTATCAATAGCAATTGGTGTAACATATTTATATGCCACAATAATTAATTTATTACATTTGAGTAGTATTTATGTGTATTATATTGGTAGAATTCCATTTCCTTTCTTATTTATTTATATCTATAATTTTAATTGTTAGGTATTACATTCCTGAGTTTTTGTGAATTGATATGTATGTTAATTAACTTTTTAAATAAATATTACGCTTATGCTTGTTTTTTAATTCATTAGTAGTTTCGCGTGTATGATTTAAATTAAATTTTACTTGCCTTAATGGCAACATACACACATTGATTATATTTTGTGAACATTTACGGTACAGTGTCTTTCGAACAATAAGTTTCACTTCCTTTTGTAATAAATCCCGAAAAAATATTGGCTACTACTGAGGGACACCCATAAAAAATTAAAAAGGAAAATCTATTAAGAAAAGTCGTGCTTCCTAAATTGCCTTAAAAATCAGCTAAGTTGATTTTTAAATATAATCCAGAGTTGACAGTATAAATAAAAATAATTTTTGTCAAATTTTAAGTTATAAAAATGCCGGCCTTATTAAAAATATTTAACAGAAATGGAATGTTTTTTAAATTGTCCAGATTTAATAGAAATTATGGCAAACAAGCTAAAGTGATGGGTACAAAAGTAACTGTTTGTGGTGCTGCAGGTTTGTTCTAAAACTGTCGTTTAACTTAGGGATATATCCGAATCGTTGCGTTAGGTGCAGTGGGACAACCCCTTGCCCTTCTATTAAAACAATCCCCTTTAATAGACAACTTATGTTTGTATGATATTGGTGGGATAAACGGTTTTGCTTATGAACTGGGATACATTGATACCATTGGCAAAGTTTCTGCTGCCAAAGGAGAAGAAAATTTAGGAGATGCTCTTTACGTAAAATGCTTTCGATGATTAAATACATATTTCTTTTCTTTTTGAATCAAAATATTAGCTAACTGTTCTACTTTTATAACAGGGTTCAAACATAGTAGTAATTTGTGCTTCACGTAAAGGGCCTGCCGATCTAACATCGAATACTTTCCAAGAAAATGCAAAAATTGTGGCAAATCTTTGCGAAAGTATCGCAAAATATTCTCCTATGGTAAGTATTCCAAATAAACCTAATTGTACAAACATTCTTAGAAGGAAAACAGTTTCGGAATAGATGTACTGTATTTCTAATTTGCAGGCTCTGATCTTAATAATTACAAATCCCGTAAATAGTTTGGTTCCTCTGGCATATAACGTTCTTAAATGTAAGGGCATCGATAGTAAAACAAGATTATTCGGCTTGGCTACATTAAATAATGTAAGAACAAACACTTTCGTAGCAGAAGCATTAGGTATCGAACCTGAATGTGTAATGACACCAGTTGTTGGAGGGGTTTCCGATAAAACTGTGGTACCCGTTTTATCAAGTTCAAGCCCTTGCAACGAATTTACCGAGGTATACAAATAATTATTAGATGATTCTTTGTGAAAAGCTAATACAGTGTAGTTTTCAAGTACCTATTTAATTATAATAATTGAATAGAATACTCACAAACTAGAGCGCGCTTTTAAATGCAACAATTTTCAGGAACAAATGCAAACAATTACCAGAAAGGTGAAATCGGCATCCCAAGATACTATGGGAGCAACTCCGGCCCTTTCTTGTGCCTTTGCAGCAGCACGTTTTGTTACTAATTTAACAAGAGGTCTTCACGGAAGAGAACAAATAGTAGCTTGCTCATATGTTAAATCAGACATTTGTCCAATGGTGGACTACCTAACTACACCGATAAGTTTAGGGATTCGTGGGTTAATTTTTTTTTTGGTACGACATTTTGAATGATGATTTTTATTTTAACAGAGGGAATATCGAAAAATTTGGGACTGCCAGATATGACGGAGTACGAAAGCTGTCTATTAGATCAAGCCATTCCTTATTTAGTTGAAGATATAAACAAGGGGGTTGCTTATTACGCATCTCCACCTCCAGATGACGACTGCTCAAATATTTTACGACAAAGAAAGGGATGCCCAGCCAAAGAAAATATCTGTCCTAATCGTTAGAATTACATAATATCGACTGTACCACTTATTACGTCCGAATGAAGTAATTTTTAATAAAAATAAAAAATGAGACGCAGTGTTGAATTTTTAACAAGCCCTTATAAATGGTAATTAAAATGTTACGAAGACTCCTATGTTTTGAAAGGTCGAAAACATAAGCGAATTTGTAAAATGGAAGAATATAAGATACTTTTTTAATGCCCTCATTTATAATTTTTAAAAGGAAAAGCATAAAATAAAAACTTACTTTTGTGCGTCCACTTCGCCAGTACTCAGGGCCGTTTCCTACAAAAAGAAAAAATTATATTTTTAGACAAGTTGTGGAGGAAATACGTCAATACAATGTTTTCGTCAAAAGACAAAAAAGAAGTACATCTTAGAAATTTATTTCTATACATAGTTTTTTACAATACATAATATTACTCCATAATTTAATGGCACAAAAATATTATATTACAAAAGAAACTTCTTTTCCTGACATTTTCCATAGATTATATAATATAGTTTATTTTCACAGCCATATATGTATAATAATCACTGATTGTAAGTTTTTTTTTACAATAAAATTTGTAGCTTTGTATGCGTAAACATAATATGTAACAGTTTTCAACTAATAACGTAACTTCTGATACTAACAATACCTTCCTTGACCTGAACCAAGAAATCACCGTAATAAATGCACATAAAGTAAAAAAACGAATATTCCTTGCAGATAAGGAAACAAGTTTAAATAACATAAATTTCTTTAAGTGATTTTTCCAACGACATTCTTACACTCCCCAAAATAATAATAGATGCTAAACCAAGACATACGACGTTTCGTGTAGGCATACCTAAATTTATTATGTAGACAAAGTGAGAAAGGAGAAACGAAAACTTTTGAAAAATACATATTGTATGGAGACAACCATTCAAAATACACATCGTAAATATTATTTTAAACATCAACCATTAAAAATGTGAAAAAGTGATTTTTATTTTAAGACTGTACTCTTTCCATGCAACCATTTCTTCCTCGTCAGTTCTCTCATTTCTTGCTTCGGCAATGTTCGCAAAAATCGTTTGAAGAAATATTTTAAGACGCGTTTCACCGGTTCCTCTTTTTTTTGATTAAATAAATTTCTAAAACCCGTATATAAAGTGATGTACAGACTACTTGCTGAAAATCGCCTCAAAATAATTCTCTCAAAATGAAATTAACGAAAATTGCTAGAGAAGAAATTCACAATTCAAACGGAAGCTATACCTTGATTATTTGTAGAAACTAAACTATGCTCTCCTTTTCGGCCTGAAGATTATTATAATCTGGCATGACTGCTTTTCCTAAAGACGCGTTACTCGATCTTAGGCCGTTTCCATTAAAAATACCTGCAAGCCACGTTCTAATAGAATTTTTAGGAAGGAGTTTCTTCTTGTTGTTATCAGCAGAGATTTGATCTCCACTAGCAGGTACAGTTTCCAAGGATCGCCACTTCTTTTGCAACTGTTCATTCCCCGCGTCATTGGCTTTCCTCCTGTGCAAAATTGTTGTATTTGGATTCGATTGCAACAAGGGTTCCTTCACGTCCTCTTTGAGACAAAAATCTTCCTCCTGTTGTTGTGGATTCAGTACATTACCGTTGGGAAAGTTGTTATTAACAAGTCTGTCTTCTGGAATTGCTATTATCTGCACCTCACCGTACTTATCACAATTTTCGAGCGACCTTGTACTTCTCCTAAGCGCCTCAATAAATTGGCTAGACAGTTCTTTCTGTTTTGTTTTGACTAAAGGCAGAGGATCGAGAGATCGGGATTCCCTAATTTTGTTCAAAAAACCTTGACTTTTAACGGGCTCGTCACAACTCGACGCTATACTCGACAAAACTCTCCTCGGACGTATTCCTCTTCTTCCACCGAGTTGTTCCACGTTTTCGAACGCTTGACTAATTGCACTATTTATTGTTAAACGGGATCCGCTATCTGGAACCTGCAACGCTAAACGGTTCGAGGCTTTAAAGGACGAAAAACGCGAAGGTACAGGACTCGCGTTGTGTACCGTGGAAGTGCTATCAATACTCGTCCCTGTTAGTGATGGAATAGTTTAAAATTGGACAATTTGGTTTTACGAAAGTACTTACCTCTTGGTACACTAGAATGTCTTCTACTTCCAAATCCACTAAAACCGAGAGCGCCACATATAGAAGCTTGTCTAGATTCATTATTTAACTTTGGGCTTTTTCGGGGCCGACAGAAAAGAGGAGGTAGATCTCCAATATCTACTTCTCGTCGTTGTATTGCTTTATCTGTTGCTCCTAAAAGCCAGTATGTAAGAACTTCTCCTTTACCTTTCATATAGACTTGTCCCCGTTCTTCGACCACATAACCCCCTAATTTTTCTAAAGCTTCTTTGCACTGTACGCTGATATGTATTTTTAAAGGCTCTCCGTTACTTTCCATCCTTGACGCTGTATTAACGGTGTCTCCGAAAAGACAATACCGAGGCATTGTCAAACCAACCACTCCAGCTACAACTGGACCTGCAAAAAATAAAAAAAAAACCAGTTGAACAAAATATCTAGGTACTGTAGTTAAATCAGTTTAATTACCAGTATGAATTCCTATTCTAAGCTTCAAAGTATCTTTTGGTCGATGTGCTATCGAATAGTTTCTCACAGCGTTCAAAAGGTCCAAAGACATTGATGCAATTTCTCCAGCATGTTTGTCTCCATTTCGAAGGGGAAGTCCCGAAACGACCATGTACGCGTCTCCAATTGTTTCCACTTTATAAACATCGTAACCTTTGATTATGCGATCGAATACTGTGTAAAGATCGTTCAAAAAATTGACAACCTACAAACAAAAATTACGTTTCACAGAGACCTACAGTAACAGTAACATTTGACTCACTTGTAATGGGGTACTTTCTGCGGACATCGATGTGAAACCGACAATGTCGCTGAAATAAATCGTCACTTGATCAAACGATTCCGGTTCTACACCGTAACCCATTGTAAGTCTATTGGCTACAGGTCTGGAAGGGTAAATTTTAGTGTTAAATGTTCTTATTTATATTTATAAAAAAATACAACTTACTTCGGTAACATACGATGCAAAAGATCTTCAGTTTTCTTCTTCTCTTCGTCCAAAAGTCTGGTTCGTTCAGTGACGAGATCTTCTAAATTGTTTGCATACTTCTCCATCATATCCATCATTTGGTCCATAATATTCCTGTTCCTAAAAAATAATTATAATTAACTATTAGGTACCTTCAATAAATAAATAAATTATGTTCTTACTTCCCGTCTTTCATTCGTTTCAGTCTACCCCTAACAGAGGCAAAATCTGGTCTGTTATCAGGATTTTCAGCCCAACAATCCTTGACGCATTGTAAAACGTAATCTTCCCTACCCATTTCTGTGTCCAACAAAGCGTCCAAGTTAGGCCTAAAAGGTTCATCGCAGTTTTCTCCAGAATTTTTCACAAATTCTATTATCTCTGGAATAAAAATAGATAATTAAATAATTATATTGAAGTAATAATAGAACTTATCCACCTTTTGGTTCGTAACCTGTAGCACCAAATGGGCCTTTCCGTCCAATGATCTCATAAAGAATTATGGCAAACGCATACACATCTCCTTTTTGTGTTCCTCTAATGTAACCCTGAGGATTTCTAAGTATTTCAGGGGCTTTCCAAAATAAACCTACAATAAGTACAAGATAGGAGGTCCAATCTCATTAGTCTAAAAATGGTAAGAAATATTTACTTCTGTAATATTGGTGTTCTCCAATACTATCATTTTCTGCACAGGCTCTCATTTCAGCTAATCCAAAATCTGTTACTTGCAACACCCACCTGCTTGTAACGACACAATTTGAAGACTTAAGATTTCCATGGCAAATTAACATGGAATTATGTATATATAACATGCCCTGTAATGTTTAATTAATTATCATTTGGGATATTTTCATTAGCAAAGTAATTTATTGTACTAACTTTGATGAGATCATGGACTAGTGAAGCTATAAACATTTTATCCAGCTTTATATCTTCATTCTCAATAATATCCTAAAAAGTGGAAATTAATATTCGTCATTACTTCTTATTATTAAAAGTAAGGCATTGAAATCTATCAGAGAGTAAATAAATTTTAGTACAGAAAAATGTAAGAACATTTTATTACAAATGTTCAATTCTCTTTAGGTACAACTTGGAATGGAATTAACCCTTTTTGAAGCCAGAAGTCTCAAGTTAAACCCCTACCTTAAAATTAGGTGTCAAAACTAATATTTTTTACCAATTAGCAATAAATTATTGTTTTTGTGCTAGGAATCCTTTTAAAAAATATTGGGCCTAATTTTATACGAAATACGTACATATAAACTTCCTTTGGCACAATAATCAGTGACTAGTAGCAAAGCCATCGGTTCAACACAGGCACCTATGAAAGAGTTTATGTTATCGTGCCTCAGTTCCCTCAATAAACGCATTTCTTTCATCACGTCTCTAGAAATATCTTTTTTCCTGGAAAATGATAGTTCCTTTATCCTAACAATCACCCCTCGGTAAGTAGCAGTGGTTGCGAAAACTTGCGCACCTCCATGTGACTCAAAGGACGTAGCGCTTGCACTGTAAAGACTTGCCTGGACGGGAAACAGAAAATGTGTAATAATATTCGAACTTCCTTTTTCCAGGAATAATTTTTCTTACTTTGCTTGGAGATTGTACTATGTCGTGCTCATAATAATCACGAATTTCGTTGGGGTCGATTTTCCAAAGTAAACCTTCAATTTCTTGCTCGATTTTCCATTTTCGATAAATACTCATGGTTATGACTCCCGCACAAAACAGCATGATGGCCAAAGTTCCAGCAGCAATAATACTATTTAAATGTGTATCATTTTTAGGACACATTTCGTTATTAAACCCACAGCTCGGTTCATCGTCCGGCTTTACACCGCCTGGCCAATCTATTTGCCGATTTATTTTGTACTTCTACAACAATTAATCGGTTTAAATATAATATTTGCTTTCAAATTCGATCAATACTCGCATCCGATCTTTTAATTTGAATTGACATTCATGGAATGAGTATATGTATTTAAAATAATGTATTAAGTTTCAATTTCAGTTATCTATTTTATTTTTAAACATTTAATGTTAAATTTGATAAATTTCAATAAATGAAAAATCTACGACTCCACTTCTCCGGATCAGTTTTTCCGATTGGGCATTTTTCTGGCATTCAGAAATTCCGGATTTTTTTCTGGTTCCGTTAAGGTATGTAACAGTTTCCCCTTTCCCCTATTTTATTTTATGTGCATGTGTAAAATTCGCGACGGAGAATTTTCACCCGGAATTATTTACTGTCGGAAAATGGCTATCCGGAGAATTCGATTCGGAAAATTGTTCGGAAATCGTCTGCAATATCGAAATAACTACATTTTTAAGTTCATACAGTTACTTAATACTATTAAGATCAAACAGCCCCATTATATTTTTTGTCTGTGTGCCTGTACGAGTCAATCTTCGAAACGATTGAATCGATTTCAATGAAACTTTACAGTCACGAATTGGAAGCTATCAGGAGTGATCTAGACTGCCTTTACTTAAATGTTGAATGATTATATTAATTGTATTTATTATAAACAACTGGATACAGTCTCGCATTACTAAGTTTTAAAAATTGAAATCAAATCTGCCTTTAAGTAATCATAATGTTCGTATCAATTCATATTAAAAGAGTAACACATTTTAAATGGATTAGAAACATTCACGAAATAACTCACTCACTGGAAAATCCCCTTGCTGAAACTGTCCAACAGGTACCATCTGAAAATGACAGGTGAAATTGGACCGAACGTGGGATTGACTATCGGGAACCTTCTTCAAAGCCAAAACAGAAAAATTACCTTCTGAATCTCCATTTTTATCTAGTCTCATCGTTGCTCCAGTTATACCTTCAATGATTCAAAATGACCCGAAGGAACTTTATAACAAACATTTAATATCACTCACTCTGGTATGTTCCTGATTCAATAATAGTTTGTATAATTCTAGTGCCGTTACTGGCTATTTCTTCAATTATAGAATCATTCAAAATTTTTTCTTCGCTTAGCAATTTATGTAAAGCTTTTGCATACAGTTTCACGGAATCATAAAGATATGCAGCGTAAATGGAAACGTGCTGAAATCGTGATTATTATTATGTGCATTGATTGGAACGTTCTCAAAAGATATTACTTTGGAATAATTGCGAAGTGCGAATTTGTCGGGCACGTCAAACCCAAAAGGTTCCCTTTTGTTAT
This sequence comes from Agrilus planipennis, assembly GCF_000699045.2. Lineage (NCBI taxonomy): Eukaryota > Metazoa > Arthropoda > Insecta > Coleoptera > Buprestidae > Agrilus > Agrilus planipennis. The sequence goes on from NW_020439021.1 coordinate 1,520,150, forward strand.
ATTCGTTGACTCTATTCGCGAATTCCTGGAAATTTTGCGAGGGTTGCGTGGAAACGACCACCAAAAGGGATCTGCCTCTCTTTAGAAAATCTTTTTGGTGGGAGATGCAGTTGCTATATTTGGTAAACGTTTCAGGTTCTACGATAAAAACGACGAAAATATACGAGAATGTTTTAGCAATGATCGAATAAACTTGACTTACTCCAGAGATACTTAAGCGCTTCTTTGGAAGAGTATGTGTTCATATCAACATAGATAACCATATACTCTCCCTTATCAAATAGTTGAGCTGTTTGCATTGTATTCATGAGATCGATTAAAGCCATAGATGTCCCTAGGAAAATGTAAACTAGAAGAGAATTTTATTGTATCAGAAAAAATTACTGAATTATTGAAGATTGAAGAAAAGTGTAAATGCAGTTATAGGAATATTGAATATATAGTTTTCGTTTTTTTGCAATTAATATATGTAAATCATTTAGGGAAGAAGATGACACGTATGCTGAGAAGATGGACTTACTTCTAGTCCTGTTTTTTGTATCTTGTATAAATTGGTACCAATAGCTACTGGAACAACATGGAAGCTTTCTCTCACAGCATTCGTGGTTGTCACCTACACTTTTCTTAACATTTATCGTCATATTCTTTTTTACAGCTTGATCTACAAGTGACTCTGCAACCGTTTCCCAAGCTTGATCATAAATAATGGAAAATTTTTGCCAACCATAATAACTTAGTAAGGCTATCACAGATTTTGTAACCTACAATTATTATCAAATATGTATGAGACATTATCAATCCTGCTTTTAGATTGTTATTGTTCCTTTTTTCTTTAAATGTTATTTATATACGGCAACGTAATTGCATGTATTGTTATAAAAGTTGACAAAACACTGCATCCAAAAGAAAATTCCTTTTTGGTAAACACATTTTGTTAACAATATAATTTGAAACCTTGTACTACAATTTAGCTCCTGTGGGCACTTTTTATTAACAGGAAATTAATTTTATAGTTTACTTACTTGGGTATTGGGAGGTTCAGTTCTAGCAAAAGTCGGAACACTTGACGCTGTATGGTCAGAACATTTCTAAAAGAATATTCACTTTCGTTAACCGAAATTGAAACAACATTACAACTGAAATTTTAACAATCTTACATAGCTTATCATAGGTATATTTCGAGACTGTGCTACAATGGCTTCAACATGACAGGAACCCTCAGGTCCAAAAAAAGCCGTCACCCCATCACAGATCATGTCAGTCATAGCTCTGGTTGCTAGAACAGTGTCTCCCCTTGTGTCATACCAACGATAAACGAGGGTCACGTTTGGTAAAAGGTTTGGATCGTTGTTAATCTATAATAATTTGACAACTGCTCATCATTAGTGTCCAAGAGGACAAGTTAAACATCCAAAAGAGCGTACAGGATGAACCCCCAAAGCTTTCAATTTATTCAGAAACAGTTAAAAGTCAAGTTCTTTAAATGAGCATTATGATCATACCCTTTAATTTTAGGAATCATTTGATAAAAAATTGAATATTTTAAGAGAATCTGAATTGCCTTTTAGAATGATTATAATGAAAGCTATCAGTTAAATTAAACGATCATTGGACTCTATTACAAAAGATTTTGTGGCGCCAATGTAGAAGCTTATAATATGAAGGATACGAAGGTAATTCTTCTACGAATGGCTATTTAGAATATACTAACACTAAAAAGTGTGTGTCAGGAATTTTTAATAATCATCGATTCAGAAGTGCGCAGTAAATAATATAAACTACGATCAGCAACAGCTAATAAACACATTATATAACCATGGTTATTTCCTTTTGAATTCCATTGACTTAAAAAATACGTTTGCAGCATGTTTATAACTAAAGTCGAAATAATTTAAAACCTGGCGGGAGCAATGCCAAAAGTGGATACTCGCTTTCTTTAGAGACAGAATTTTATGGGGCTTCAAATATAGGGTTGTTCGGAAAGTCATTTCGTTTTTCTTTGTGGAAATGAAAGACAGTTTTCGTATAATAAACAAATAGTTTATTAAATTATATATTGACCGTTCTGGTCCAACACCTTTTGCCATCTTTCTGGTAGTAGCATAATTCCACGCTCATAAAATTTTTGGTCTTTGCTGGCAAAAAACTGATCGAGGAGGTTTTTGACCTCCTCATTTGAGGTGAAGGTTTTACCGTCTAAAAAATTTTGGAGTGACCGGAACAAATAATAATCCGATGGTGCCAGGTCTGGAGAATATGGTGGGTGTAGCATTGTATCCCATTCAAGCTGTAAAAGCTTTTGGCGAGTGACCAAACTTGTGTGAGGTCTCGCGTTGTCTTGGTGAAACACTACACCTTTCCTGTTGATTAGTTCTGACCTTTTCTGTTGAAGTGCATCATTCAGTTTGTCCAGCTGATGACAGTAGACTTCCGAATTAATCGTTGTGTTATCCGGTAAAAGCTCAAAAAAAACGATTCCTTTAAAATCCCACCAAACAGACAGCATCACCTTTTTTTGGTGAATATCGGCTTTGGAAATGGTTTGAGCCGGTTCATCTTTTTTGCTCCATGACCTCTTGCGTTTGACGTTGTTGTATACAACCCATTTTTCGTCCCCAGTGATGATGCGCTTCAAAAACGGATCATTTTCGTGACGTTTGAGAAGCGAATCGCAGACGTCAATGCGGCGACACAGATTTCTCTCTGTGAGAACATGGGGAACCCATACATCGAGCTTCGAGGATAATCCCAGGCCTTTCAAGTGGTCATAAACTGTTGAATTTGATAAATTTAACCTCAATCCGATCTCACGTGTTGTTATTCGCCGGTTCACATCAACTAATGCCTTTATCGCGTCTTTATCAGCTTCAACCGGCCTTCCCGAACGTGGTGCATCTTCGACATCAAAATTGCCGGATCGAAATTTAGCGAACCAGTTCTGGCACTGGCGTACTGTCAACACACCTTCTCCATACACATCAGTCAATTTCTTTCTGGCTTGAACAGCATTTTTACCCTTTCTGTAGTAAAACAGTAAGATATGTCGAAAATGCTGCTTATCGCTCTCCATATTTAAAAGGGCACCAACCAAAAACTACTGCGTAGAATTAATTGGAATTTTTCACACACAAGCCTTGCTATATGAGCTCTCAAAGCATATAAAAATTATACGGCTTAAATGTGAAGTTAGGTGCAAAAGAATACAATTAAATCCTCTGTCGGGAAAAAACGAAATTACTTTCCGAACAACCCAATAGAAAAACAAAGTTATTTGAAAGATATAAACTATTTCAGATTAACTTTAAAAATACAACTTACTTCTTCAAGGGCCATGGTGAATGCGCCCGAGATAAGCAAGCCCTGCCTTTCCTTCAAGTCACCTTTTGCAGCTGTTAAGTAACCTACAGTAATATTCTTTTTCTTGTATAAGGGCGCAACCTTAAGGCTTTCCACGGTAAGGCTTGGTTTATTTGTATTGTTAGATACATTTTGGTACCTAATGTCCAAACCGTCATCGTCGAATGATTTTGACCAATTACTGGTGACGTTGCCTCCTCGAATGTGAAGGACATTCTTAAAAATAATTTAAGAATTGGATTTTTCGTTTTACAATACCTAACAAAGTTTCAATCACATTCTTCTTGCTAATAAATAAAAATACATCATACTTATTTTTAACAATACGTAATCTGCTTTTCCAGATAATTCTTCCATTGCGGTTAATTAATTGGTAAATATGTATGTATTTAGGAATACAATAGAAGAGAAAATCGATGCTTACTTGAATCAAAACAAGAATTCGTTTCATCTGTTAGAATTTGTTTGCATTCCTTTCACATGCTCGAAAGCGTAAAATTAATAAACAGGAATTGAGCTGATGTATCTCAACTCGTTTTATCAGAACGCATTATAAACAGTTAATGTTTGCTTTCGAATAATTAGGAATATTTGGCAATGCAAAGACACAACAGTTTTCCTCAAAAACTACCCCATTAATTGATAAAGGATTTCACGGCCAGTACAGTACATAATCTGATACTGCCCTGATTCGGGTCTATATTTTTTATTCAGGTGTAGAATAATTATTCAATATTACTGAAGTCTACGATTTTATACAGTGATTTTTTAAATCTTGGTATTTTTACTTCCACAATTTCGTGAACAAAAAATAAATAAATTTCCCGTTAGCAAAAATATATAGGTAAAGTTAAAAAAAAAAAGTAAATTTTTAATCGTCTCGTTTTTAAAATGAATCTCTTACTTGTTTGTCCGTAAAGGGTATGGAATTGACTGGATTAGGAGTTTTTGAAAATCCACTTGATGATTTCGGTGCGCTATGTGAGGAAATTGTGTTAAATCCTGAAGGCGCTCCGAATTCTGACGACGGTGCCGATTCATTTTTCAATGAAGTGTTCGAAAGTACGGCCCTGGCTATGAGAGGAAGTAGCAGCGCCACCAGCAGGGCCGGGCCGAGGCGCATGGCCAGCTTGCACTTTCAAGATTCGTTGTGGATCACCTGGAAAAAATAAAAATTTTTATGAAACAATAATATAATGTCGCATTATTATTATTATATTACTATTATCATCAGGACACAGGATATTAAGTCACAAAGCAATAAAATTTTACGAAGAACTTCACATATTGTACCTAACTAGACATGAGTTCCTTGCTTTTACTCAAGGAGTACGGATTAAGAGCCTGACTTGAAGGGGAAAGGACTCAAAGGAGTCAGAGTCTTATGTCGAAAGACATAGTTTTCACAAACTAGACTCTGGTTACTATTTGACATAAATATTGGAAAACGCGATTATACTATTAGTTCAGTGATTAAAAAAAACATAAATAAGTTTAATTCTTAAAAACTATTTTACTGTGTGTTGTTTTTATTGTCATTCACTAATTATTTTGTAGTTTGACGTTTCTTGTAACTTTATTAGTTTCAAAAACGTCCCATGATCCAGTGTTCAGAAGCCCATGTAGGATTGCCCTACATAAAGACAGTAACGTAGAAATTATTTAGTGAAATTTTTTGAAATATTATCTAACTGCATCAAATGCTTCCAAGACCCTCAGGATTCATCTCAAATAGGAGTGATATTGGAGTTTCTTTTTCTTTTCATGTCGTTTTCTCATTGAAAATTGGCGACCACATACTTAAATGAGTCTTTGTCTCTTGTCGCATGAAACATTTTTGTATTAATAGTAAGTCCTACATCTTCACACTCTCGGTTGACTCTCTAATAGGGTTTGAAGACCTTCTGCGCTCTCAGCCATTATGGTAGTTTCATCGGCGAATCCTATCAGGTTGTTCGTTAATGTTCCTCTAATGTTTACTCCCTCACATCTCTCCTCTAACACTTTTTGAAACATAAACTGAGAATACAGGCTGAACAGTTGTGTAGATAGATAGCAATACTGACGAACTCCTTTTTAAATTTTTGGATTTCGTCCGTTTCCATGCCATCAACACACTACTGCTGTTTGGTTGTAGTAGTAGATACTTTTCTTTAATCGTTTTGATCTAAACTGAGCCTTTTTAAGTTCTTTATGAATTTATTTTGCTTAACTTTATCAAAGGAGTCTTGAAAATAAATAAAGCAAACGTATTGGAGTTTGATACAGGGGATTACATATCTTTTGACTTAAACTTTGATGGTTATGGGATGGTATAACACAGAAACAGGGACTACCAAACGTTAAGCAGATGATACATTTCGTCTCTGTTAAGATTATGAAGGAGTTTATACAATTCCATGGAGTTTCTTGTCTTTCGGGCGGGGTAATTAGAGCATATTTTTGGTAGGTCTGGATATGAACCTTAAAACTCCAAATCGGTAGAGGTTTTCAAGGCAAGTTAGTGAACTGACACTGTCCTGATTCGGGTTTGGGTTTAAAGGACGAAGGACCTTTGAATAAGTTTGCCGCTTGTGCTAGCGAAACGTTAGGAAGCAACTTCAACAGTGAGCCTTTAAACCCAAATCTGGACAAACACCAATTTCCCTCAATCTTAACTAAACAGGAGACGCGGAACACGCTACTGCCATGGACAATGTCCACGGAATCCTTTACTTTTAAAAATATTGTTTTTTTTATCGGAGAACGGATGTCGTGACTTGTGTATGGTCTTGTTTTCGACTTTCAAGATTGGTTCGTTTGCACAATCGAGTTTGTAATATTCTTGCATTACGTATACGCAAATCTACATATTAATATGTAGATAGATATACATAAATGCCAGGTACGAAGTGTATACGTAAGTATGTGTAGGCATATCAGTTAACATACAGTTTAACAAACGATCTAAAAATAGCTCGAGTTCGAGACGTTTTACAACGTGAAGGCCAGTCGAATGCCTTCGCGTTTAGCATTCGATCGTATCAGCGAATTGCTTTTTTAATTCATTAATTAAAATTGTAATAGTATGCTCGAATAGGAATGATTCACTATCTGTCTCACCCGTTCGAGAGTCGCAAATGTAAAAATGCTACTTCATCAGCAGGAAGAATGGTAACGTAGCAATAAACTGTCTTAACTCATCCACATAACTCTGGCTTCCTTATTGGTCTCCACAAAAATAAACTATCTACTAGACGGTAGTCTTACAGCAGAATATCACAATCTCTACTACCTAAATTAAAATAAAAAAAAGAATATAGCGTCGACTAGCGCTCATATGATGTACACATATTTATATGTATAAAAACCAATTTAATTTTAACAATTTTATTTTGGATAGTACCATCAATTCGCTAAATAGGTGTATATTTTTTATTTTTAGTAGAATTCTATTGGACACTTCAAAATATTTTTTTTAATTTACATTGTACAGTAGAATATGTAAAACATTGCTACGTTCGAGATACAGAGGTCCAATTTAATTTTTCGAGCTGTAGAGGGAAAATATGTACCAAAATGGATTATTTCAACCAGTCGAGGGTTGAGATTTCGAGTAATGGAGGTTTTGGGGCTTCAAGGGAAGGGAACAAAACATTTTTTCGAGTTTTGGAGGTTTTCGACTTATCGAGGTTAGACTTAAAGAGGTTCTACTGTGGATACTATCATAGGGTTGCCATAAGTTCTAGGAGCCCGTACGGGATACATTGATGTTAAAAGTTACCTTCTAATCTCAACGGAATCTAACTAAATCGTTCGTATTCGCATTATTTTCGCAATATGCCATAAGTAAATTGAGAGTTCGTTTAGTTTTTTAGGATAGCTTTTAGAGAGTATGCCACACTTTTAGGTTGAAATTCCATACGTTCATAAAATGATAAAGAAAAAAATGCTGCTTTTAAAAATCTAAAATTTAAAAAGGATGCGATGTTGGTAAATGCAGAAACTTACAAGTTATCTGCGGAACGCCAATTCTGTATCATCAAAAGATAATTAAAAATGAAATTTCACAGACCTCTTTTACAGGCAAAACAGACACATGTTACTGTAAAAATATCCAGTACAGATATATGTAACATGTTGCCTGCCTCTATCTGGCTATTACTTAATCTAGAAGGTGATCGTCAAAGGTTAAGAACGTAAAAAGTATTACGAAAAAAATGCTTTATTTTTCAACATTCACAAAAAAGAAATTGACATTTAATATTAATTATCTATGTAAAGAGGTCGTTTATAGATAGTAAATTTTCGCATTCTTACACGCGTTTCATACTACCTACCTACTATTTGTAAAATGAAAAAACGTTAAATATTAATTTCACTTGTTTCTAGAATTTTTTTAAACGAGCGATACATAATTAAATAACCTAGTCAGGAGATAATTTGCGGTCGTTTTATGTTATATTACAACAGCAACTCAGGGTCAGGGGCTTTCTATAAATAGTAAAGGTATTTTGCTTTAGCCATTCCATGGTAAGTGCGTTACGAACATACATCGAGATAGAATTATTGTACACTGTGCCTCCTAACATGAACATAATGTGCATAAGTAATACATACACAGCATATGTACATAATTATAAAAAGCATGATATTATATTCTTATCGAATCAGATCATTTGCCAGTCATACAAAACATACTATTATTCTATTGGTTGCTATTTTTAATAGTTGGTTACGTAAGCCGCTGCCAAATTATACCGTAACAACAACAAAATTGTTATCTTGATAAGTTCAGCCGGTTCACGAAAAAACGCCGTTGTTTAGTCACTTTTTTCAGCAATTATAGAAGGAACGACAAAAATTTTTGTTTTAATTGATAACTGAACAAACAGAAAAGCTCAAAACCCCAACGCCAAAACACAATAAAGTTATTGAAAAAATATAAATTAATATTGTCGTGTTTTGGCGTTTTGAGCTTTTCTGTTTGTTCTACAACAACCGCCAAAGTTTTTCCAATCTTCATATTTCGTCATGACCGGGAAGTCATCGGATTTAAACAGGTATCATAAACATAGTTGTAAGATTAGATTAATTGGTGCAGATATCCAATTCTTAAAAACCTGTGAAGGTAACTCTCTTTTCCCAGAGTTTATGAATATTAAAGTTTCAAAGAACTGTAGTTATTGAAAAAAAATAAATTAATATGTCGTGTTTTGGCGTTGGGGTTTTGAGCTTTTCTGTTTGTTCTACAACAACCGTCAAAGTTTTTCCAATCTTCATATTTAATTGATAACAACTCATTTCTATCAAAATATTAAAGGTGAATACTGTCATTCCAGAATTGAAATGCAAGAAATGAAATATTCAGCCCTTTCGGAAACCAACCAGCCCACTATGTTGAAGACTGGAAAGGTCTGCAAAGGGACCTAACCAGCGCGGTAAAATTTTAAGGACGCGAAAATTATTTTACAGTTTTGGCTTATCTCTTATCGGGTGTACTCCGTACGAAGTTAAAAACCATGATATCATAATATAATCCTGATTAATTCCGGGACCTTCCCGTAGTTTTCTTTTATCACAGTTAATGATTCACCGCTCCGTTTATAACAATATATTCAACATGGAACTTTCGTTTTCCGTTATTTTATTTCAATACAGTGTATTCAGTAGGAAAGTTCACATTTGAATGTGTTGTAAATAAAAAAAGCGAATCAATTAAACGTATTTATTTACATGAAAATATTCATAAACTTATCGAGGGTTTCACTTATTTCCTTTCGAATGTTTTTCGTCCGTTAGGAATGTTATTGTTAGTGGTTTGTGGGAGTAAATTTTTCACTTTAGATGGCACCCACAAAAATAATCACATGGGGTGAGGTCTGTGTATGTTTCCACGGTTACTTTATGAGGTCAATCCTGCTCGTGTGCCCATTAACTCCCTAGCTGTATGGTAAAACCATGTGCTTCTGTCACATCGCGTATCATGTTCTACATAAGTAGCGAAAAGAATGTCAATCATGTTCTTGTATCGTTCAGAAGTGACATTTACTGCTAGGCAATTGTAATTTTCAAAGAAAAACGGGTCAATTATGCAGCTAACGGATATGCCGCACCAAAAACAGTCACCTGTCTTTGATGTCTGCTTTTAGGGTTTGAGGGTGAGGAACTTCTGAAGTTTTGCCCCTCCAAGTGAAACTGTGCCTCTTTGCTGAAGATCCTTTCAGCGTAAGTTTTTCTTAAAACATAATCATTTTCATACAAAGCTTGTACCAATTGGATTTTGTATGGCCGAAAAACATTTTTTTCTTGATAACTGTTAACAGAAGGTTTTTAGAATATGTATAAATTACCATGGATATCCACGCATACAAGGACTAAATCATGTGTGAGTTTGGATAGAACACTCCATATTCTTTATTCACTTTTTTAGCAGATTTACACTCTAGACATATTTAGTGTACGCATCCTGTACTAAGAAAAAAACATCCAAAGAGATGCACGTAGGAATCGCTACGTAAGTTTCAATAGCAAAAGCTCGCCGCGTTCACGCTCAACGCTCCATCATGACCAGTAAACCAGAGCATCGATTGAGACCTCTATCCTTCGCATTCACCGTTGCTGTATAATTCAAATTTTAAATTTAAACTTTCTCACTGGACAACCCTGTGCAAGTTAAATGATAATTTCAGTCATATTTTCGCTCTTTTGAATATCCTTGGTGTGTGAACGTCTAAACATGGTTCTTGTTTCTTAATTTACCGTTTTAAATTAAAAGAATTTATTCCTTTTAAATCAACTGACTCAACTTTTGTCTTGACATAAAATAATATCATTCCAAACTTGCTTTATTTATTATCATACATACCTGCAGCATCATTAAGATGGCATTTTTTTTTATTTAGTGCATAAGAAAAAAAGTTTCTTCTTTATTACAATATGGATTTATTGATTTTAAAGATGACAGTCGTCGTTATTTTTAAATCTATCTACCTACACACACACACATAAATTAAAAAATACTTAAATGCAATGTAATGGACGATATCAACACTGCCGATAGTTTTTCATTCCTTCGTTATATTATTGCGGTATTTGCCACAGCAGTTTGCCGGCGATGAAATATTAAAAATAAATTCTGTCGATGCAAAGGCCTCGAGAGTGCCTAAAAATAACCAAAACCAACACCACAAACCGCTAATAAATAATGCATCATTATTATTTTTTACAGCGAAAATGTTAAAGTTTCAACTTCAGTGAGAATTGCTTCCTTCAAAATCTCGCGTTCCATCTCTTTAAACAGTCGTAAAGACAGACAGAGGGTCAATTAGACTCTAATTAAAGAAATAAGTGAAATGCACGCACTAACGCAATGATCTCAATTCGCCGGTTGGGTACATACAAATTTAGAAACGTTTATAACTCCCACAGATACGACAATAATAGCAAAGTTGCTTTTAACAGTTTACTTGGTCATTACATTGTGTGCTTCTGTGCTTGAAACATCTCATAAACAAGCATCTTGCTACCTATTATAAATAAGAAAATGTTAAAGGAAACTATTGTCATACAAGCACATCATGAATATGGAAAAATTGACACTTTATGAAATGAGTAAAGATATCATGCGAAAGATATTGCGTAATGCTTTGTCGTAAAATAATGTACTTTATAACATTTATACAACATGCAATTGATGTGTTTTATTTCGAAAACAGCAAACAAAGGTGGCTTTAACTTTATAACATATAATTAAGATAGAATAGGTTCCTTGACTGCTGCAAGTTAGATCATAATTACAAAAATAGAAATTACAAAAATTAGGAATATCAAAGAATGCATTTCACGGGCAAGTTCAAAGTACGACCAAGATATCCTACAATTATTGACTGTTGGGTTTAAAGTATGAAACTATTTTGAGTGAAACAAAATTAAATGTAATGTATATTCACTAAAAAATTTGTCCGACGTGAAAATTCTGTATTGATGCACTCTATACATGGAGGCATCAAAATAAGGTTAAATATTGAACCACTGGCAGATATATTCGAACATGTTCTAAGTAATACGATCAAACCTTTACAATTCTGTAATTTTACAAAAATTTAGAAAAAAAGTCTCAAGTATTGTCTACTTTTAACTAATTTTAATAAAGCAAAGTACAGAACATATCTTAAAATATCTTTTATGCAAAACCGTGCTTCTTTCAAAAATATACTGAACGTTTTAAATCATAAACAGAAAAAAAACTTGAAAATAATAGATTTTATCTTAGAAGCGTTTAATTCGTCAATCAATACTTATTACTTTAATCATTCACGCGGTTAGAGAAAATATCAAACATAAGGACCTACTTACACAAGAACTATATCGAAATAACAAATCATTTAGTATAGTAATCAATAAATAATACAAATTGTATAGGACAAACTACCTGCCCCAATACAATCTTAATTTCAATTTCTTTTAGGTAGACTTTTGTATATTTATTAAATTATTATTGCTGGAGTTTGTTTTTTCTTTTTTCACTGGTAGAATTACTCGGTACTACAGCGTATCCTGGCGTCATTATCCGGGACTCGGTCGGATCCTGGAAAAAAGTACTGAATCCGCAGGATACCTTTATATTAACTACTATACTATACTATAGTCACATTGGCATACGTATTTTGAGTAAATTTGTCAGGAATTGCAACCGTGGCAAATGCGAGTAATAAGTCAACCGATATCAGCTGTTTACTTCCGCTTCCGTTATTTTATTACTTACTTACATCACTTCTAAGTATAGCCAGACAACTGGCTATTAGAACAGAGTGCGTCAATACAGAATCTTCACCTCGGATAGTTTTTTACGGTAATTATTCCTGATGTCATAAGTGTTAAAACAAAACAACTTACTCTTGACAATGTATAACAAAAGTAAATCTCTATTTCTGAACAAATAATGGTTTATCCTCGAGTGGGATCAAAAAGCTTTTTGAACATCTTGTTTTTAAAATAATCTTAAACTTAACGCCAAATGCCTACGCAATTAACTTCCAAGTACCTACTTTTGTAAAAATGAATTGTACTTCCAATTAACTTCCTTGGTATTACTGAATAGTATCTGCTGATAATAACATGAAAATGACATTTTAATTAAATCTGTACCTAATAAAATTTACTTTATTGTTGCTTTTTTAATTTGCTTGGAATCAAACAACAAAATCGCTCTTCGAAAAATTTTTAGAGGATTCCGAGAAAGAGCTTTTCTTTTCATTTTCCAGCTCAATATGTATATATATATATATAAAATAAGTAACCGAGGGTGTTGAAGCGGAATTTCATAAAGTACATCAAAATCCAAGTCAGTAGTCGACTTAAGAGAGAAGTTGCCGTTTAAAACAAACTTGTAGTCGACGCCACAAGTTCAAACTTAACAAAACCATAAAGAAATTTAGTTCACGTTCAACAGAAAGCACAATTGGTTTAGGACTTTTTCTCACGAATGAGCTTAATAATAATAAGGAACACTAGGATTTTTATCATCATCATCATCATCGTACGGTCGTCAGTCCTAAGTAGAGATGTGCAGAATGGTTTTTTAGCGTGAAAGATCAGAGCAAAATAGGGTTCTCAATAATTTTATTGATGTAAAATCAATATCAATCATTTTATATCAAAATATTTACAATGCCATTTCGTTTTTGATCTTTTACACTTTCTAATAAGAGAAAGAAATGGAATCCATAGTTTCTTTAGCTTTCGATTCATCTAATTAGTGAAGTTTTTCGAATCGTTTTCTAAGAATTTTGGATCATACGCATTTATTAGCACACCACAGTCTTGTAGTTTTCAGTTTTACACAGCAGGCGTAAATCAATTCAATATTATTTTGCGGGCTCTTTTATGGTAATTCATAGAATTTCCTAGTTCCTTGTTAAAGGTACGATAAGTAGTGATTTGGCAGATGCTGATATCAATTTGGAACTTCAAAATTCCATGGATCATGACATAGAACCCGGGAAACAATTTCGATCCAATATTTCAGATTATCCATTATTCAATTATTCCAATAATTTTTTGGGCTCTCTTCAGTTAAAGTATTAGAAGGCATTCATTGAATGTCTCTTTCTCCTTTTTTAATATGAAGATTGGAAAAACTTTGGCGGTTGTTGTANCTGTATCATAAACTATACTAAATATGAAGATTGGAAAAACTTTGGCGGTTGTTGTAGAACAAACAGAATAGCTCAAAACCCCAACGCCAAAACACGACACTGTAGTTGTCCGAAGCACTTTTCGGTAACAAAGTTACCTTCTTCAGGGACTGAAGTAAACTGAGTTTACAGTTCCTTTTTTAAGGTTCTAATGGCTAATGTGAGCAACTTTCATTCATCAGTTTATTTAATGTTTGAACGATGATACTAGCAAAACTTTTAACAGCAAAAATGTGTTTTGCATTTTACAAATATAAAATACGCTTTTAAAAGTATTTCAAATAAAATACAAACTGCTCTTCTCAAGGAAATGAAAACGGATGAGTTTTGACATGAAACGCTCTGAAGTGGTTGCGACGTCATAATTCAAAATCGGTTAACGACAAGTTGTATGGTTCAAATGCAACAAAAAGCACGTTTTTATAATATTATCATAATAGGTACATATTAGACAAAGGCATTGTGAATAGACTACAAATAGACATCAAGTCTGACAAATTTTGTTGCGTCAGTGAATTGAATATTTGTATACGTAGATAACGCAGGGAAAACAGGAATACAAATTTATTGTTGCATTATCTCATAAAGAGTGTAGTTCACACTGTCTACTTTAACTTTTCCTTTTACAGACAATATTCATACTCTTTTGTTATACCATTCTATTTCTGTTAATTTATTTGCACAGAACTCTTAAATGTCGTTATTTACTATACGCTGTTGTTTTCACTGTTTTTGAAATTGCTTGTAATGAGAATGGCAAAGGTCTTTCTTTGGAATTTTAAGATCAACTTATAACTTATTAAACCTTACCATAAATTAATTCGAAGTGGTCTGTATTCTGTCGAAACTGCCACACGCGGATCGCGATTGCGATCTTTTTGGATCTCATCAGCGCGTCGCAGGCAGCTCCGAGAGAAAAAAAAAACGGGATTCGTTTTCAGCAAGTAAGATATCTACACAAGTGGACCTTGTTGAAGCATACGTAATCCTAAAATGTAGAATCGTGCTACAGATGGCGTTTACTGCGCCATTTGTAGTATTTTCTAAAACCTTACCATGATTATTAAGTTTCAGTTTGAAATGAATGTAATTGACAGGGTGTATTATGTGGGTATATGCCAGATATTTTCAAGAATATGTAGCTCAAGATTTCAATTAAGAAACATATTTTTATAAAAGGAAAACCTCTTGACATCTTTCAGATAATTAAAGAAATAGTCTCCGAGACTTTGAAAATAATTACCTAAACTTTTATCGTTACTGTGAAGTGGTATACTTGAATAGTATAAATTGACCACTTACGTTCAAACGATCACTTCAGATTTATTTACTTTCATTTTCATTTAACAACGATTTGTTGTTAGATAATGGGAACATGAAAATAAAATTGTCGTTGCAGACGTCTTTGTTTAGATTTACATTTACAGTAGTAATGACGTACTCGAATAACAACTTGAAGAGAAAACTTGACGAGTGTTTGAGTTATTATCGGTCCTAAATTTAGCTTCACTTGGCGAAAACGATAAGATAACAGACTTTTTATGCAAACATGTCGGATAGAAAGTGCCAACTTGAGCATTTCAATTCTGTGTCACATTTTTATTCATAATACTTATTCTTCTTAAATATCCAAATTAAAATAACGCCATTTTCAATGGGACGTATATCGATTAGTGATGGTCCGAGTACCCGGTTTGGATCCGGCACTCTTCCTAGGGTCCGGCAGGCTACCGGATAATTCTAACCAGAGGAAAAAGAATTGGGTAAATGTCTAGATGATGGCCTCCATCCCCGAAGGGGGTACGGGTGGGTGGGATCGAAAGAGGAGGTCTCCCCCACCACTGTACCATAAAAAGTTCGTGGCGGTCTCACCCCCATAAAAAGTTATGGGGGTTGAAAGTTGATTATTTTGACAATTTTCATACACTATAATTCAAATAAAATTCAATAAAAAAATTATTTTCAAGCGGGTGGAGGTGGGGGATCGAAAGAGGGTGGTCACTTGAACAAAACCCGATAACCTAACCTAACCTAACCTACCCTATTGATAAAGATATTTAAATAATGTTTTATATAACTTTCTCAATATTTTTATGTATTTTTCATTAGTTTTACCTTTGAATATTGTTTAAGAATGACTATATAAATATTTACATACCTAGAAATGTATAAAAATTGGCATATTTATTAACTTTGAACCCCTATAACTTTTTATGGGGGTGAGACCGCCACAACTTTTTATTACAGTGGTGGGGGAGACCTTCTCTTCCGATCTTCCCCATCCCCACCCCCAAAGGGGGTGGGGGACATCATCTAGACATTTACCAAGAATTGTAATCGAGACTGAAACTGAAGAAAGTTTGGTGAACTCTGACACCTCTGGCAGAAAAGCTAGCTATGGAATCGAAAGATATAACCCATTGAAATACTACTCAGGGACAGATAACCTATATTGCAAGGCTAATTTGTATTACACTGATTTCTCTTCATTGTTTTCAGCTTCTTTAAATCCAGACTCGTGGAAGATTAAAATCCCAAAAAAAAGGGTTCAAACAGCAACCTTAGCTGAAGGATATTTGGGCAAATTGTAAGCTTTACCGAGGGTAACACACCATAACATAAGGATATTCAAGTTAAATACAAAACGATTACGCCATGGGAGATGGAATAAACACTTTTCGTACAACACAAACATGTAGAATGAGGATGACAATGAGGAGGCATCTTTGTCACTTACTGTAAAGTTCATATTACATGAAGAGATCCAAAGAACCAATTAAAGCGTCTAGTTCGTATGCGGTTGGATTATTGTAAAAGCCGCTACAACTGGCAAGCTGTATTAACAATTAGTTAACTTTTATTTTGCTGCTCGACTCGTTCGTTTATTGCTTCAATTAGTGCTCAGTAAGCTATTTTTAACTGCAACCAAACACCGTCGCTACGCTGAGTATTATCATACTTAAACCACGATTGTACAATACCGCTCCAAAGTCTAAAAATGTCAAGTCAGCTCACAAAGTTTAATTTAACATAATTGTAGAATTTTTAAAAAATAAAAGGTTTAATATTAACAGTGAGCAATCACGAATAAAAAATAGGTATCTGTGTGTACGTCACGGGACCAAAAACTGAAGTAATACTTTTCTATATACATAATAGCTGGGCATTATGTATAAAGCTTTATAGTAATTTTTACAATAGTTCGTATTTTTTATATAGGTGCTTAATCATTAATAGAAGTAATGCTAACTTCTTGGAAGTTCAACTGTATATTTATGCGAAACAACTCATTGGTGGTATGGAGGAGTCAGTATTTACAGGCCTTGGAGACTAAAAAGTATAAAGACCCAGGAGTTAGACAAAGCTAATAGGAGGAAGTTCTCCACATCATAAACATATGAAATTCTGCTTCAAAGATATTATTCATAACAGGTATGTGAAAGGCGGTACAGAATAGAAGATAATGTCATTTATTGAAAGGCTAGTTACATCCCACTGGATGGACTTTTAAGGATACTGGACAGAAATGCACAAACTATGTCATTGTAACAAAGTTTGCGAATTTGGGGATTTTGCCCCCAACATTTCGAATGGTTAAAATCGAATATTAGTTTAATCAACATCCCTCATTTTTTCTACATCTCATTTCACTCATTTAGACAAAATTTGGAATACATTTTCAATTAGAAATAAAACTGGTATAAAACCTTTTTACAAAAATATATATATATACATACTTATACATTTGGTTGTACAAAGTAACAACGAAATATATTTTTTTGTGGCATTTTCAGCTAGTTCATAATATTGCAAATGAGTAGGAGCAATTTAATTGTGTACATGAATATCATCATCTTCAAAAGTAATTTACTTCATGTACAAAATCCAGATATTTGACAAAAACCAAGTAATTAAAGCACTTTTACACAAAATTAGTTTCACAGAACAACAAGGACTGAAAAATGTAATATAGGAAAACACTATTTCTAATAAGGCATTTCTCAGTTTTATTTTTGTGCTAATTCATTTAAATGTCTTGCTCTACAAACTCCCTGTGAACAGTTAACAAGAAACTGAATAAGATCGGTTTAAAGTATGGATGTATGAATATATATATATTTTCTAATTTATATAACAAAAGAACGTTTGTACTCTTGAAGTTAATTAAAATAAATGGCGAATGTTGCGTAAATATCGTATTTTCTCTGACACAGTATAATGTATTTTAATTAAACAATTAACAAGCTATATAACGTGGCACAACCCTTCCTGTTATTTTACATCCACATCCTTTTACAACCAAAACAGAAATGAAATTTTCTTGTTTAAAAGGATTTGCAAACATCAAAATAAGCTCCAAGTACCTTCTGGTCTCGCATTAGATAAAAATTTACAAGAATATGTTGAACTTTTACATTATCTACATATATCTAACACCGTTAGCATTTATACAGGATGTTCTTCAAATTTCTTATTCATCACGCCACCCAAAAAACATTTTTTTTTTACTGACAATCAGTTCATACACATACATAATTGCCATTTACCCCATTTTCAACTCCACGTATCTCCACGCACCCACTAAAGCCACTTGTATAGCGTTCTACAAGTCACCCTCATTCCCCTGTCTTCTAACAGAACTAGGGTCCGTACATTTTTATACGTACCTATATAAAGAAACAAATACGAATGTCAGATCCACTTGTACTTGCAATTTTAAACTTGTGAGATAACCTTTACGTCTGTTAATGATATCGTATCAGTTTTTTCGATTCTACTGTACAGGCTCTTTTAGACATACATGCACAACATGTTGGCCAAGGCACTTACATAGAAATTGCACCAGCTGTATCCTTTGGCACTAGTCCAAAATTAGGTAACAACTCGGGAAAAATTATTAATCAAACTATTAATCGCAATGAAAACAAATCAAACAAAAACAAAGCAAATCTTGCTTTCCCAAACATGCATAAATATAGATGATAGCAGGCAGATGGTTTCCTATAAATAGATAATGTAAATGTCGATGAAAATCTGTAAAATTCGGCACTTTAAATAGGACTATGTATCTGATAAGAACCGTTTTCGTTAGTGTTTACTTGAAAACTGACAAATACTACATTTGGTTTCGTTATTGCTTGTACTTTGAAGGGAAATATATGCATAACTAATAAATGTTGACTTTTGCGTTTATTTATAGATGTAGGGTACATCAGCGTCTGCAAATTACAAAAATAAAATTTCCCAGTCAGGCAAACTGAGATAATTTAATTGGGAACGCTGAAGCGAATAACTGTTTAGTCAAGAAAACGCTGCAATTAAACAGTTTAAGCAAATGTTTACATTTAATAATCATCAAGGAAGAAGAAATATCTCGGATACATATATAAAAATATTACAAAAAGATGTAGTATCTACACAAACATGCCATTTTGCAATTCCACCAATTTCTTGAGTTCAACAAATTTCGTAAAAAAATAAATTAACCTTTGGGTGTCCAAATCAAATATTTATAAGCAAGGACTTGGTGCGCTGATAGAAGCTTTTTTTCCAATAAAAGCTCCTGGATGATTTTGGGGCAATATAAATCGGTCTTCAACAAAAAGGAAAAAAAACAATATTTCTTCACGTGAGTGAAGCACATTATCAAAAACTTAATACAGTTTTAATGATCATTTAGGTACATGAATAAAATGGTACGTTAGCATAAAAAACTGATTTGAACTTGACCGCGTTTTTTAAAGCTAATTATAGAATAACTCTTTCGTGTGCTAACGTATTTACTGTAGCACGCCATAAATAAAATAAATTGCGACCTTTGTGACCGGGTACCTCTATATAATTATGATATGTGTGTCTACATAATATTCGAAAATATTTTAAGATATTTTGCAGTAAAAATCTGTATTTATTTACGTACATAACAAACAAAAGATACAAACAGGAAGAAATACTCGACACACAATGTTCCATTACAAAAAAGGAGAATATTCTACGTCAGAGTTCTTTATTGCGGCATTTTCATGTTTTTTCTTATACATTTCATACTAATTATAATAAAAATTGCCTAAAATTTAACGGAAGTGCGAAGGCTTCCTCAATTTATTACAGTTCGTAAACGTGCTCGTCGTTATGCATTGTACCTGCGTAAATTATTAGCGAATTAGGCACGTTCGTAATCAATCAGTAATCGGCGTGTCTATATGGAAATGGCAATCAATCTCCCGTCAGTTTAAAGAGCACATAATCCACAATATTTGCAATAGTGATGTATTGGAGGACTGTAATAATATACGAGTAAATATCTGATTATCGTATAAGGGTGCTTCATAATATTCTGAATCAATCGTTTTTCGCTTTTACGTAAAAGCATCGCCATAATCAGTATGTTAAGAACCAGTCCATAAAGCGACAGAATACTGAACTGACTTGTAAAACAGAAAATACGATGTAAACGTACGCCCGAAAATTGTAGGCTACATCGCTTTGATTTTTTATAATATGTACTTCGGTTAGTTTTTGACAGCTGCTTTGCTTGCACGTGTTTTGGCTCGTCTTCGATTTTTGTCCATTCCTAAAATTGATCAAAGTATCTGTTGGAAATGAAAAACTAAATTTAATCAATTGTTGTGTTTTGTTAATCTTGTATTTTACTATATGATTTCTTAGAATGAAAACTCTTGTATTGTTTGTTTTACTATTGTGGCGGCGACGCTCGATCGCATACATGCAGTGCGAACAAAATTATGTCTATGAGAATGAGTTATGTATCCGGTCGAGATCGATATGTATAAAGAAACATTTTTGATACTGAAGAATATTAAGTCGTTCAATAAACGTTCAGCAGAATAGAAGTGTTTTCTTGATCAGTCGAATTGTAACAGACATAAAGATAATAAAAATCTTAACAGTATCTGTATCATATTTTGTGTGAAAAACATAATCAAGTGAGCGAACGCATTCCAAATGTTGACTGTGGAAACTAACTTGGCCAGAAGCAACGTTTATCGGTGGTACAACATGTTCTCAAAGGGCCGAGAAGATGACTGGCCGTTAGAGAAGTTGCTAAGGACCTAAACATATTAATTGGCTCCTGACATTCGATTTTTACAATTGATTTGAGCATGAGAAGCGTCGCCACGAAATTAGTACCAAAATCTCTCAATTTCAACCAAAAACAGCATCACATTAACATTGCTATGGAGCTGTTGGACTTTGTCCGTGACGACCCAAATTTGCTCTCATAACTTGTGACGAATCATGGGTTTATGATTATGACGTGGAAACTAAAGCTCAATCATCCCAATGGAAGCTGCCGCACGAATCAAGACCGAAAAAAGCACGCCAAGTTAGGTCGAATGTGAAGGTTTTCTTTAGTTTTCTTCGATTGCAGGGGCGTTATGCATCATAAGCTCTTGCTACAGGGTAGAAATGTCAATAAGGAATATTACCTTCAAGTTATGCGCAATTTGCCCGAAGCAATCCGCCAGAAACGTCCGGATTTGTGGAAGAACAAAAAATTGGCTTTTGCACCATGAAACGTCCCTGCTCACAGTTAGTTCCTTGTTCGAGAATTTTTGGCTAAAAACAACACACTAATAATGCCGCAGCCACCCTATTCCCCACATTTGTCCCCCTGTGACTTTTTATTTTTCCTGAAACTGAAGAGGTCCTTGAAAGGACGACGCAACGCAAATCTTCAAACGACTAAGTAAAAGTATACGTAAATCAAACTTAATCTTTACTTGGATTATCTTATAAGGCAATACCTGTAATCCAAAATACTTATATGTTAATATAATCCTTTTTGTTACAGAGTACAACCAAGGCAAGGGAATAAAAGATACACTGCTTATTCTGAAAATATAAATTATCTGGTAATTCAGGCTTCTAATTTGCTTTGATTGGAAAACAAAATTAAACGAATTATTTTGAAGTAATTAAATTCCTCGTTTATTTATTATATGTATAGCCGAAGGGGTGGTAATGTGAAACCCGTGGATATAACTGGGAAAGAAAACCATTTAACTAATATGACGCCAGTCATGAAAGCCTACATACATAATATATACATCTTTTATTAATATTTTTGATAATCACCTTTATATACCTATATACATACATATTATGTATCAAAAAAGTCCTCGTAGAATCTAATAAAGGAGAATATGGCATTTCTGAGTAAATATGACCGTTTTCATAACGCAATATTTGAAAATGTTTGCTTTGCGAAAATGCCAACTTACTCTATTAACATATTAAAATCCTATTGTTTTGTTTTAGCATGTTAAATTACTGCATGCGGACGATATTTATGTATAAATGTACTTATATTTACTTTTCGCAGTATGTGTATGTATATTTTGGCAGCCAGAGATAAACGAAGTGTAATAACATGCATATGTGTTTATTAAATAAATAATTGGAGTGAATTTTAATTAGCTACAACAAGCAAATGGCGCTTCAAATTCAGGTCAATGTAATAGGATAATAAAGACGCGCTTTTATTTTTAAACGCCATCGCCAGCAACAGTTTTGATAAGTCAACACTTTTAATAAAACTGCTATGTTTACGATTGTAATAATTTATGTTATGATTTGCGTGAGAATCTTAACCATCAGCAATACTTAAAATGCAATTATTGTGATGTGTAAAATTGTAAGGACTGAGGACTCTGACGAGGTCAATATTAAAGACCCAGTGTTATACATGAAAGAATTTGATAATAATGCGGTGTATGTAACATTGACATGAGACTAATATGCATAAGTATTTTTTTAAAAAAGATTTGGAACCCTTGCTGCACCAGTTGAATATTTCTAGAAAGTGAAGTCTCAACATCAGAGTCTGTTTTGTTGGCATATTAGTAACTACGACCTCCGTTTTAATTAAATCTTGCATATCTACTCTATTATGTTTTCAAGTGAACAGTGGCTTCTGCCATTGCTAACAAGTGAATGGTTTTTAGCTGTCGCAATAAGCAAATTTTGCGCCAACAAAACATCATCTATTAGTCCATGTCTCGCGCCTACTCATTTGCTATTGCATTCCTTTTATTACAGTTTAATTACAAAAGAAAATTACTCATTAAGCGGTTTTAATCAGCTCATGGATTCCTAAAGAAATAACGCGCGACTGATTATGCAGTTGGTAAGAAAGAAAAGCCGAGGAAATAATGGTTACTAAGAATTATGGAGCACGCATGATGGGAAGGATGATTGGCTCTTTGATACCACACGGCAACTTTATCAAGACTATTTTAGAAGGAAAAATTGAAGAAAAGAAAAGATGCGGGGATAAAAAATAAAGTGGACGTCAAGGCGTATAAAAGTCAAAAGGAAGGAAGAGATAACGGACGTGATGATTGCTCCACTAAGGACATAGCTTTTGGATTATCATCTTCACTTATTTAAAGAAAAAAGAATCTTCAAATATGAATATAAAAATCAAATACTTCTAGTCTTGGCTTTGCCCATTACTAGAAAAAAGCTACTTATGGTAGCCAGTGACGTAACGTAATCCAGAAAGGTTGTGTTCGTAGGGAAACGGGGCATAGGCGAACTTACAAATTTAAGGGAAAAATAAATTTATTCTGAACTTACAATCACATAGGTTTAACAACAATTATTAATTTTTTTTAATCGATATTTTACATTCGAGATTGCTATCATCAAATCCCGACTGTCAATTTTTTTGGCTTCGTCATTTTCAATCGAAATTGTGCCCAGAAAGCTCAATCTTTTTTGTTCCAGCAATCTGTAGATTGTAACTGTTAACTGACCACTTTTTAAACTTTCCAATGCCTAGGGACCCCCTTGGCGATGGTCATGCATGAAACACCAATAGTAAACAAATAAACTAATGTTTGACACATTAAACGAAATCACTTTATTAATGATAAGTGTTGAACACTTTTTTATATGCACATGTACAATGTACTTAACCTTTATTACCGCTTTGTACTAAGTCGTCACGTCTGGGTCAAGAATTTATAGCAAATTCTTTCTACATCCTTTTTTTTTATATGTAAAGAAAAAAAGAAGCTTAACTTCTTTGTATCGAATGCAAAGGTCACTTCTGATGAATACGGAATGATGGATGATTATTATTTTACATAAATATTACACCTATATGGCACGCAATTTTGCAATTTAATAATGATCGTTGTTCGCCAGTCTTTTTTTTTTGCACGATTTACTGCAATTTATGTAAAGGTCATCACTTGTCAGCGTGTTCAACTGAAATGGGACTTCATTAACATCAAACTGAAGGCATTATAACTGTAATAGTTAACGTTCTCAAGAAGTTTGCGAAAATGTTGTCTTCATGCAAATTTCATACTTTTTGTTCTCTCGTAGGTAAGGACGTCACGTCGCGTCGCCAGATTATTCTTTTCTCTTTAAAACAAATTAACGGCGTCAAGAAAAAAAAAGTATCTAGTATATAGGCTCATATATTTTCTTTTTATCTTTAGCTTTTTTGATCTATTTTATATTTGTTTCGTCTTTTGTACCCTGGCAATTAAATTGTAAGTTTAATTAAGATCGTAAGGTTACGGTAGGAAAATACAACACTCACGAACTTATTAGAGACTTAACATATGTAATGATAAATACCCCAACTAAGAGCAAGTTGTTGGGGAATTAAACTAATGCACTGCTTTTTCCATTCTTAAAGAAGTTGTGCTAAAAAGCTCGGAAACGTCAATTTTACTACGGAGGGAGAAAGTTTAATGTAATAAATTTACGGTGATTTCCTTGACACCCTAGGCAGGACAAGAACCACCCGCAAAAATTCAAACGGTAAGGAAGGTTGAGTGACACATCAAATTAAAGGCTTCATAGTGATACCAAACTTTATTTACATTGAAACAACCGTTGACAACTAAATGGTTTATATAAAAAAATAATGTTTATTAATTTATTTGGATAAAATGGTGAATAATTTCCTTGGTTTGTTTTCTTTTTTGCATCAAAGCGTTGTCGCTCATTCTGGGGGAAGATTGAAGATTATTTCGCCTGCAATTAATATGATCTTTCTATATTTCCGAGATACTTAAAAAAGTGGCATAAGCATTTAGTCTACAACTAACTAATTTTAATATCACCATAAAGCCCTTTCAAAAACTTGATATCATTCCATACATCCAATTTGCCATTTGAAATTTTGGGGGTGGTTCTTCGATGACAAGAAAATCACTGTAAATTTGTAACATAAAACCTTCCTCTTTCATATATTAGTGTTGGCGTTTTTCCGCATTATTTCATTACGAGCTTCTTTTTAATTCATAATAAACAATTTAGGAAACAAAGATTCTTTGAGTTTTATTAATATGAATTTCCAACTTCCATTTACATTTACCGGTAGAGATTTGACTTGACATACAACGTACACGAACAGCCTGTTTTAAAGTGTAGTTTGTAATTAAGGGCATACCGTAATACATCTCCTCCTCTTTGAAATGAGAGGATGGAATTCAGGGTAATTTACGATGACATTAATTCTCTTAATGAGGGAACAGGGAGCACAAAACGAAATCCCCTCTTTACGTTGCATAGTTACCTGGATCTTAAACAGGTATCGTCCCTCCCTCCCCTAATTAAAATCATCCATAATTAAACTTCTATTCTCAAACCAAAACTTTTTTCGTAGTGTTTACGAAAAATGTAAACTAAATATCTAGACCAAAGTCACAAATTCCAATCCCGTGTTCAAACTAATGCGAGTATGTGAGTGACATCTAATGGAAATCTTTATTAATGTATCATGTTTCATATCTTCATTTTGGCGGGCTTCCCGTTATGAACCACCATTGCCAACGTCCCAAAACATTCAAAAAGTCGTTTAAACACTAAACCAATCAAATTTTAATTCTTGGTTGGCGGATTTTCAACAAGGGGGTTGAGTTGAAACCTTTCAGAGTTTATGTTTATAAACTGTGAAAGTTCGCAAGGTCACACAATCATACCAATAAGTTATCGTTAATTAAAACTTGATATACAAATGACAGAGATTGTAACAGATTGGTCATACTGATGTACAGTCTATTTCAATTTGTTAGAATTGTGACCTTGAAGAAATCTGCGTGAAGATAGAACGAATACACACTAAGCGTGAGCAAGACAGGAGATCGGCTAGAACTGTACAGTACTAGACGAAAATTTTTAGCAATTTCTTAAAACAAAAATGTATATAAATTGACAATAGATAACAAAGCAAAAGATTTATAGGTGTGTAGAACGTTAAGTTAATTCACTTGTTATTATTTTTGGCTAAATATGCTTTTAATTAAAGCATATTTTTAAACTTTATCGAGGCAGTTTAAATAATTTTGCAAAGGGTTTTGTATACTTTTGTCTAATTCTCGCTCGGTGATCGGTGGAGAAGGGAGCTCCGCAGACAAATATGATTGAATTTGGAATTATGCTACGGTGCATCCTAATAAAGGGAAGGGGAATATCTCTAACTTCTTGAAACGAACAGTATTCTTGTTCACCAGAGAAAGTAAATATAACAATTATATCCAAATAAGAAATAATTTACTTTAGTAATCATTAAATAATATAAATTAGGTCAAACGACAAGACGAATGCTAATATAATTTTAATTACCAATTTTTATTAGGTAAGTTTTTGTTGCACTTATTAAATTATTATTACTGCTGTTTGTTTTTCCTTTTTTTTTTGGTAGAATTATCCGTAGGATATTCGGCATCAATATCCGGTTCCCGGCCGGATTCACCAGGTACCCAGCTTTCAAGTAGAATACTGAATATAACCTTCTACATTCAACTGTTGTTTGTCCTTTTTGTAATAAATTTATTAACACAATTTATATCTTTGTGTCTTAAATAATCATTACTTTTCACTTCTGAAGCTTCAAGAATACCTACATATGTAGGTAATTGCAATTAGTAATTATTCTGAAACATTAATTTATTTCTGCAGTGTATTAAATTATTCACAAACTGAATACGAGACTTCATGATGTTACAACTTTGGAAAGGTCATGGACAAGGACGTTTAAAAATAAACTAATATGCTAAATGTACTATCAAAAAAATGTGTAGGTATACGTACCTATAATGTAAAATTTAAGTTGCCGGAGAATATTATTAGCGTTGTTAATAATAATACCTTTGCACCTAACAAAAAAAACACAGCTATTAATAAAACATCCTACAATGCATACATGACTAATCTCAAGGGAATCACGAAAGGAAATTAGTAAATGGTCAAATATGCCCATCAATTAGTTAAGATAAAAGTCAAATACACAATTGTCAAAAATCGAGCTAATAAGTATAACGATTTTTATTCTTATGAAACTGTAATCGACGATGTTTTGCCTCGCATATAAGTATCATCAAGGATAGGTTTCTACGGTAAAGTTTAACTTAGAAACCTATTCCTGATGATGCCTCATACCTCATATGTAAGACGAAACGTTGGTTGTAATGTCATGAAAAGAAAAACCTTTACCCCTACTTAGTTTTTTTTTTACAATTCTACAATTGTTTTCAAGAAGAAATGACAACTAAAAGTCGAATAACTTTTACATGAAAAACTAAAATCCTTATACAGCAACAAACGATTATGCCAATTTTGAACTGTTGTAATATTATTTTCATATCGAAGGCATGCAAATATTAAATTAAACAGCTCTGGATCACGATAAACACGAACTATAAATAGAATACTGGTACAGCGTGTACAGCATCAGTTTAACCTCAATATCATTGAGAAAACATGAATGTGTTGCAGAAATGCAGGGTTGTTTTATAAATAAAACCGAAACCCGTTCTCTCCAAAAACCGGATCAGTCGGAGTTATAAATAGACCATTGTCAGAAGTTTATAAGAACTTACTTTGCGTTTTCTGTGTGGGTATTAAGTATCTGTATACCTCTTATCTGACATTCTTTCAATCGCACACAACAATTCACATGGTTAAACACTCCCAAAGACCTTGCGAAGGACACATACAATCTAAAGTTTTATCCGGACGGATATCCTCCTAAGTGTCGATCAAATGTAACAGGTAATAGGGCAAGTAGCAGGTAAAAGGGCAATTAAGAAGGGTGTTTTTATGTGGAGGGATGATTTGAAAAACTTCACAAACATATATTAATCCAAAACTACTTAATAATTAAAAGGCTAGGTCAGTCATTGCAGGACAGTCTTCCTTTGATAACAATTTCCTGAAACATAATTCTTCTGAAGAAGTTTGTGACTAAAGATATTTCTTCTGCAAAAAGGTTTTTTAGTACAGAATGATTTTGCTGTTCACGGAGTTTCAACTTCAATTTCAGCATTTAAAACAATTATGCTCTTGGTAAATAAAAAAACTTTGCTCATCCTATTTACGTGTAAATCACAAATATTTTCACTCATCTTAAAGAAGGTACTTTACGTGTTTAATTGTTACTAATTAATTCGTAAACAGTTATAATCCAAACACGAACACTTCAAACTAATCATCTAATGCAATAAAATGTAGCAGGATCTGTAAGGATTTTTTTTATTTCGCGTTTGAAATCATATTTTTATGTATTTATTACAGTTATGATTGAGAAAAATGGTAGTAAACAAATTGTAGAAAATAATACTAGTGTTATGATTTGATTTGCATTTGCATATATGTATATGCAATTACATTTTTATGAAAAACGGCAAAGAGATTGTAATAAACACAGTTAATTAATAATAATGGAATAACTGATGGAAAAGTACGCACCATACTATGATTAGGTATGGAAACTAAAATATTCTTTTAACTGTCGCTGCAGATATTTACATAAAAATACACATTTAATTACCATAATTACCTTGAAAAAACGTACAAACATAAGTATACATAGGTAAATACAGTCCAAAAACAGAATTTTTATTGCCTTTAGAAAACAAATAAATTCTACTTATACAAATACCTAAATGAAATGTTTAAAATAGAATGTCTTTTTACCATGATACCTACTACTATTTTACGTAGTATTGCATTGTAATTGTAACACTAGATGTATACGTTTAATACAGTTGAATATTTTTATGAAATCAATGGGGGTAATTTAGAGGTTACTGTATGAGTTGTATAAACTTGATTTTTAGCGATAAAACGTATCGATAACTAATGATAAAAAAACAATAAGTGTAGGCACAATATTCACGCAGATTTCGGAAACAGGGAAACAGGAAGAAGAATCCAGAGTTTGAAATGGCGGCAATGTCCGTCATTACAGAAGTATTTTCGATATTTTGTATACATGGATGCCTTTTTTACATCAAAGTACAAGGACATTCGATTGAATATCGTAAAAATGAAGATATTCCTCTCCGCATCCGTATGTGTGATAATTGGTTGGAGAACTCGGGGTTTCCGCCAGATATGTACACAATATACAAAATACGTGATCGAACAACGAATTCTGTCGAGGGATGAAACAATTACTCGTTACAAATAACATGGTACAATAGTCTCTTTTAAAGTTAGACGCGAAAAAAACAAATTGCGCTTTTTTGAAATATGAATTGGGCACGAGAATTTTAATATTATTTTATATCTATTTTAGATCTAGCTAGGTATATTACAAGAATAATGCTTTAAATGATTGTATGTACTTATATTATTCCTAAAGCGGTTTTTGGTTTAATTTAATGATACTCTGGACTAATTGTAGATCTTTAACATGTAACGAATTCCTTAAATAAACTCGAATTAAAAGTGAATTTTAAATTAATCGTTTTCGACTGCTTAATAGTTATTTTATGAACGTATGCATCCAAATCTATCGCAACAAAATTACTTATCTGCATGAATGTTTTATACATAAGTATATTTACATCACATATGCTGCCTGGATACATCACTTAAATAAACAAATAATCGACATACATACTTGTGTCATTAGAAAAAGGAAAATCTATTTTTAGTCAAGTAGTTATACTTAGTAGGACGTACTATTAAATACTTGGATAATTACAATTGCATATTTACAAGCACATAAAATTAGACAATAAAATAGGTATGCGTAAGAAACAATTACTTTAGATGTCAATGAAACATCTAAAACGACCTTAACTTAATTGAATAGGTAAATATTTTCGCCTTCCAGATATTTAGTTTCATTTACATAATTCTTGTAGAGCACTTACGTTGGAATTGGTATTGAAGCTTTACTTCTTTTGTGCGCTGCAAGTACAAATTCAGCAGAGAACGAAAATGTCGCGCGCTCAGCTAACAGAAACTCGATAGTACCATGTCAACAGCGTGCGATTGTGATATTGTTTTAAACACGTAATGGAAAACATTGTTTAAATTACTATTAAATTATGTATATACCGGCTAAATAAATACAATACATATTAGAGGCAGAAACAGGAGTTAAGAGGGGTGGAGGTAGACCTAGATTAGATTACTGTTCGCAAATAGTTAAGGATGTGGGCTGTTCTAGTTATAGGGAAATGCGAAGATTAGTTCAGGATAGGAAAGAGTGGAGGTACGTGTCCAACTAGTCTTAGGATTGACGACCTTATGATGATGATGATGAATATAAGTAAAAGTGTAATTCCTCAAAGCGCGTATGAAGTGTACGTCTAACTAAACGCGTCCATTCATAGATGAAACTTTTACGAATGTTGCATAGAAAAAGGCACCAATCACTTCTAATAACAACAGGTGTTATTGCAAAAGTCGAAATATTCTAATGATTTAAGACGTTTTCATTTTTATTTAGACAATTTCATTTTATTATCGCTTTTGAAATTGACGCACAAAACGAGAAATTAAATTGGAGAAACTAAAGGTACCTACCTACAATATTATTCCTACCTGCACTTATGTAACTTATTTGTCGACAGTAATAAAATAGCGAACATATGTAGGCATTTTTATTGTGTCTACAAGTCTATATGGTACTTACATAAAGCTAAGCGTTCGTCGAGCAAAATAAACATAATAGGTCATCTATTTTTGTCAAGGAAAAAGTGATAAAATTTAACAATGCAATTTTTGTACCAATCGCGTGGATTTGTTAAAGTGTGTAAATCGTAATTTAAAAATAGAACATTTCTTCATCCTTTTACAAACACAGACTTCTATAACGTAGGCAGTATTTTATTTAAGATATGTACTTGCCTGCTATGACGGTCATTCTCTATAACGAAACACTACGTACATTTGAACAAGTGAACATAGCAAAATAAAACTTTTTGTGTTTAAACGAAAAGTTGCTTGATGTTACGAAAGAAAAGGGACTTTAGAAGATGTTTCAGACTCATCATCAGGCCTTCACCATAAGTAATACACTGTTTTGGAGTCGAACATTAAAAACATTATGACATTATGTGTATTTTAAGCAACAAAAACGAAAGAAATTCCTCGATTTACTGAGTTTCGTAATAAAGCATATGCTAACATTAATATTGACCTTATTAGCCTGACATGTAACCTTATATACTACTTATTGTTGAGGAATCCTGATAATATATACCAGTATACTGCAAAGTACTCTCCAAACCTCTACAGAACGCCATTGGGATAGCTGCATTCAGACGCCATGAATCGAGTTCATATAACAATAGAACAGACTTTATCACACAATAAATCCCTTATTGACAAGTTAATCAAGTAAATATGAGCTGAATTATGGACAACAAAAGGGTTAAAATTGAAGTATGACGTATCTATTTAAAATACATTATCTATCCCTTGTATGATAGTATATTTTTTTGTCGAAACTGTCAATCATCAATTGCGATTTTGAACTCGTTCGTTCTCATCAGCACGTTACGCCTGGCAGAACACTGACCAGCCTTATTGCTTCCATTATAAACAGGGTTTAATCTGACACTAATTGTAGGACAAGGTCCTATCCACTTAACGAATACACAAGTATAAATACGTACAGGTACTTCAATAAAACTATTTGACTACAAAAAATTGATCTTCAACAGACATCACAAATTTACTCGAAGACAAAGAATGTATACAAAATCTCATTTTCTATAAATGCTTCAAGCAACTACCTATTAAGGACTAATATTAAGTGTGATTAACACACAAGTGGTCGCGCCGGACAACAAATGATCGCGTAAGGATTTTTTCCATTTTCTTTATGATTAGTAAACCTTAAATTTGATTTCCAATTTATCCTTGAACTTCTTTCCAATTCATTTTCAATATTTTCCAGTTTTATACAATGCTACTTTTCTGTCATAAAGGTTCCAGTTTTCTTTCCTTTTATATCTCGGAGAACATTTTAAAAGCACATAAATAAATCCAACTAGTCAATCGTTTCAATTGGAATTTATACATTGCACACATACATGTACATATGTGAGAATATAAAAAGGGCAATTACTGGAACTCTGTGGTGACTACCCGATCCCACGCAATTTTATACGCAAGCGATAAGCAACGAAAGCAGTAGCTAATAATAACTGGCTAGAGTACTTGATACTACCGCCCATGCATTCGATATTACACTTCTCATATGACAAACAACAGTTACAAAAATATTGTGTGTATATATATATATATATATGTATATACATCCCCGAAGCAATTTGTACTATTTATATTTTATCGTTTTGTAAATGTTGAGTATTTAACGATAAGACTACATATTTAGTTAATAACATCCAAAGCGCACATATGTAGAATTTCGGATTGATAGAAGCGAAGCAATACGTTCAGATACATTTTTTTTCATGAGATAATTCTTCATTCATTACACCATTTGTACAATTCATTGCGGCTCTCTCCACATGTTTAAAGTAGAGATTCGCCTAACTGAGTACTCGGCAAAACCACTGGGGTTCATGTATTTGTTCTGACGAGCTTTCCATTAAATACGATACTACCCTCAACAACGTTCCAATCCACATCATGTACTCGTTTATACACCAAACCAACGAAATTTTAATTCTTGATTGACGGACATTTTACGACAGGGTAGAGTTGAAACCGTTAAAGCGGGTCTATAATGTTTATAAACGCTAAAAGTCTGTAAGTTGGCAAAATCATACTGAGTTGTCGTTAATCAAAAGCTGATATTTCAACAAACAACAGAAATTCTAACAGTTCGGTCATACTGATGTATTCTTAATCGCGAGAAAGTATACACAAGAACTATATCAAAATAACAAATAATTTAGTGTAGTAATCATTAAATTATTTTTGCTGGTATTTGTTTTTTTCTTTTTATTCTGGTAGAATTACTGATGTGTACTCGTCGTAAAGTCAAAGGTACTTGTGTTTTGAGCAAAATCGTTGAGTGAAACTTAGCTTTATTTCTATTTTGATTTCTCAAAATCTTTTCAGCAATTGACAGAGGATTTACCAGAACCAAAACAATTTAACCATGATTTGACCACAAACTAAATGTGATATAATTTAATGATATCATACAACATAAATTAATATACCTACTAATTGCACTTCTCTAAGCTAATAACCATTAAAATTAAAACATGTTGCTAAATTTTAAATTTTTAAACGTCAGTGAATTGTCTCTAAAGCACTGCTGCACGTTGACAAATATTCGCCGTGAATGGTCTCTGTAATACTGCAATTTATATATTCTGATTGGAGAAATACGACACCTGGGTACCCTGAATGTTGCACTTCATTGTCAACTTGTTTAAACGAGGCAGGGGTAGTTGATCAATACAAAATACATTGAAAAACATATTACAATTCACACGTTGTATAAAAGCGTTCAATAAAAATATACAAGTTCAGAATCTTTTCAAATTCCATCCATACACATATGTACTATAAACAATGAACAGCACAAACTAAAAGGACAGTAAAACAATAGTGTATCTATAGACTTCACTATCTTCGATGTTCAAAACAATAAGGCGACTATGGAAAAAAGAAAGTACTAGGCAAAACAGTGGAAAAAGTTGTACAGAATAGAAAAATTTTATAAATTAGGTAAATGTACCTGATAATTGACGGATTACGTGATTCCGTATTTACGGTAAGAAGGTGGAATATAATGGGAAATAAAAATTAACGTAAAAGTACTGCTTTCTTTTGATTTTAACATTATTTTACACATAATAGACAATTAATTTTTTTAAGTTAATATAAAGAACGATATTATGATGATACAAGTAGTCATTCGAAAAATAAATTAGGCAAGGGTAGTATGAAACTACATATATGATTAAGAGTAAAATTTATCACTATTGAATACAAGAAAGTACAGATTATTGTACATTGATTTAGCATTCATATAAACTCATAAACCAACCTTTGCAGATGGAATGATACCCGACTTATGATGAGCCCCTAAATCCACTGCGGCGTTCTCTATATTAACCTAATTAAATGTACGCATATGTATATGAATGAATATATTATTGTTTAGGAAGACATTCCAATCCACTTAGTCCATATTCACAAATTAATTGGACTTGATCTTATAATCTAAATGTGAGGTCAAACTTCCCAACTCGAAAATATTATTATTAGTTTGTTTTCATTTGTTTTGTACCGTAAATCCACTGTAGTTCGGTACATATGCTATACAATCCTACAACCCTTATTTTGATTTTGATCCTTTTCGCTATTATTATGCATATATGTATGTAGGTACTGTCGGCTAAATAAAACGGCCAAGAAGCAGAAGTTTACTTTAATGTTACTTGAAATTTTAACTGATTTTGTACAATAGTTCCGGATGGTGTTTGAACATTTTTGGAATATGGTATAGATGTTAAGGCTTTTTTTGCAATAAAATGCAAACTGTTATTGCAATAAAATGAAAACTGTTATTAGTTCGTACTCTACTTGCCATGCAATTCGCTGCATCATGCATCACGGTCTAATTAAAGCCGGGCTTTAATCTTTATCGCAAAACAAACATAAGGTTATGCATTGAGACCACAACTTATTCACATTAACCTTCCTGTTAAAAAGCATATGTGATGTTTAAAGTTATGTGTGGATCAAAAATTTACGAATTTATAATAATAATTAATATTTTGAAGAGCTTTTTATTTTAATTGTAATATTATATTACAAAGTTTTTCGTTGGGTAGTTTCAAGTAGTTTTATTGCAACTGTTTCACCACATTCTGACTCAATCATATAATCAATCATGACTCCAGTTTTTGTATCGATTTCCGTTAAAAGATTACCTATTTCTTACCGATTTGTAAAAAGTAATGATTGCACATAAATAACGATATGTCGGTGTGTGTTTGTATATCTGTTATAACTATGCAGGTCGGTGTTGTTAAGGATGAGTTATCTTTTAGTTTTAGCCGCTATCGGCCTGAAACAACTGCTGCTAACACGATTCGTTTTATTCTTGTTTACATTACTCCGATATTAAACTTTAATCAAAGGCTAATTTATTAATTGCTTCTACTTGATAACACATTATTCTCTGCTCCTCTGTATATCAGAATTTTTTCATCAACAAATTGGATAGTACCTAGGTTAAGGGATGACGAACGTAGTTAGCTACTTATGCGAAAATCGATTCTAATCAAAACTGATTGTATTGGCTTTTATGCAAGTTACACATTAAGTTTCAAGAAATTCTTTTATTTTTCATAACTTAGCAATTGCACTAGCATAACAGCATCTTCAGATTACAACAGTAACCGAAGTTGAAGGTATTTTCGAGAAAGTGCACTTACCATAAATACACTTGTACTGTTTAAACTATTTGAGAAACTTCTGAAAAAGATGTGAATTTTGTACAATAATATTTTCATGTAGGTAACATTTTAAAACAGAAGAAAACCACAAACGCCTAAGTCTCTTTACTTAAAGTAAACAATGATAAGATAATTTTTGTTCTGAATTCCTGGAAATTATTTAATCAGTATTCTCAACCTGCAGTAACTGTTTAAAATAACATACCTGGGGATATTTTTAGTGAAGTAACGCATAAATGTTTTGAAGATATTCAATTATTATTGGACCTTATAAATGATAACATACCTTTTCTTTAGTTTTATTTAGCTACAAGATAAATCATTTTAGTACATAATCTTTCTCGTCTACAATAAAATTCAAAAATTAGGTTGGACAAACAAAAATTTTAATTAGTAAGTTATTGATTAAAAATAATTACTTACTTGTTCTTTTGAGTTAATTCAGATATAATAAAAATGTATATAAAGTTAGTAAGCCAAGTTCTTCGAATCGAAAAATCTTTCGAACGATAATTTGCCGTTAAATGGACATGAAAGAAAAAAAAAATTCGTTTCTTATTATGAATTTTTTTTGGGAATTCGCAGGGTTAAACCCCTGAAAGGGGTAGGACTTTATTAATCCCGCGCGAATTACTCGTAGGAATTGACCGTTAACCCGGTGCGAATTAGTTGTAGACTAATTTCCACATAGAAATTTCCCAATCTTTTCGCAAAACAAGTGACTTTTTGGAGGTTTGCAAAACATCTTCCACCCCCTAGAGGGGGTCAGACCTCATTTGTAGCAATTTCGAGCAATGTCATTCTGTCACGGCAAATTAAGTCAAATTACTATCAGAATAATTTTTGTCAAAAATTATTTTTTTCGTTTATTATTATTACTTGATATCGTGTTATTCAAACGTGCAATATTTTTTAAAATAAGAAACCATAATGTTTTTTCTTTCATAACTTATTAGCGGCAAATTATTATTCGATATATTCTCTAAAGACGTATTATAAAAGCAAGTTTGTCATGTTTCTTGGAATCGACTGTTTTTGCTATGACTAATTTTCTCCATTACGTACACGGTATATTTTTATATAATTGAAATACTGAGAATATACTTTACCCTCATCTTAAATAAAATATAAAACTTGAGGCGAGAAGCGACAACCTGTTTTGGAACGTTTCATTCTTTTTTCCAAAAAAAAAAAAGAACAAAACGCAACAACCACCAACAAAAGATATAAAACGAAATTATTTCCCGAAAATAAAGACATCTCTTATTCATGTGATAAAGAATTTCAGGAAGATTTCATAGAACTGACTGGTTTCGTAATTGCACCTAACCTTTTTTCCTCGAAAACTATTTTTAACGTCTTCCTTGTTACGTATAATACCATAAAATAACATTTGAAGATAGAGACGTGACTAATTTTAAAACTAATCAAATTTTATTTATATGTATAAGTAGGTACAATTCTACAATTCAAGAAAAATAATATATATTAGTAGCTGCAATAATTATGGAACTTATTTCTCATTCGTCTATACAAGGGGGTACAAGTGGCATCACTTCTCATTTTTTTAATTAATCGTAAGAAATGCAGCTGCTAATCGTTCTAAAAATTTACAGATATATTATTGCAAATCAATGTCTCGAAATTATGCATAATTATCATACGAATGCATTAATTATTTAATACCTATTAATCTATTGATTATCCTTGTGATCCTTAAATTTTGCAAGTGGCAAATATGAATATGCTATTATCATATCAAATCTTCATCGAAATCTCTGTTACATTTTTCTACGGTTTCAGTATCCTTAAAAGAAGTATTTTAATGTAATACTTCTGAGAATAAATAATTTCGCAGTTTAGTCAGTTGAAATCTATTTCATGATCATCTATTTTACGTTATTTTATTTAAATGTTTATAGTGTATTCTCTCGCATGCATAAGTTTACATCTAATATCAGTTAAAAGGTATAATAAAGTCAAAACTGGGGCAAAACGTACATATAAATCGTGCTTTTTATTGTAGACAGTTCGCATAAAAGTGTAAGAAATATTGGCATAGGGAGAGTCAATTAAGGCACGCCAAACCCTTAAGTCAACTGTAACTGAATCAGAAACGGCAGCTAGAAGCAAATGTTTGCAGGAGATATGTAACGATTACACTTCGAAAATACCAGAATTCATTCCGCCTTAAATCATTTACTTTTTTATTTATCTTCAAATTAACCCTCTGTCAACCGTTGAGCGTTTCGTTTTCTTTACTACACTCGAAACGAAAAAACCAATGCGGTGATTTATATTACTCCTAATAAAATAATTAGCTCAATGTAGGCCCACCCCTACCCGGTTAGGTTCCCGCAACCGGCGGATCCGGCCCTTTTTTGCAACCTTTTACTGTTTATAACTAGTCTCAACGGTTTCAAGTCAATACTGTCGTTGAAATCTGTCAACCAAGAATTAAAATTTTATTGGTTTAGTGTTTAAACGACTTTTTCAACTGGACTAAGTCTGGTTTGGAACGTTGGTAAGGGTGGCATTTAACAGAAAGCCGACCCGAACGAAGACATGAACCATTAACATGCACCCGGTTATCCGGCACCCGGCACTGGCATCTCTAGCTAAAAATAATAATAAAATATAATAAAGTAATATCGATAATCGATTACCCATAATTAAAGTCGAAAATTAAGTTTCGCTAAGTGGGATTAGTGAATTCAAAGTAATTTTCTTAATATATCTGGTTTTATGTTATCAGATAACTCATTTCTAAATTTCTTGAAAATCCCGCATTATTATTTTCATCTTTTAAAAGTGTAGGAATCATCATTATTGTGCGGGTAAATAATGAGCTGCCGTGGAAAAAAAAGAAAATACACACCACTTCGGCTTTCTCAAGTTAAAACTCTTCGAACTAGAATAAAAAAGCTGAAAAAAAATAAAACTCGCAATGTAATAATGTTTTAACGAAACTCGACAAATACTTCGACCAGAGTTGAATTATTTGTCGAGTTTCGAGAGTTAAATTCGTTGAGATATTACCATGGGGAATTTTGCTTTTTTTTCTTCTATTATTAGTTCAATTTGTTTTATTATGAATGCACCGATACAAACCTTTTAACACGTCGAGAAAAAAATTGCTGCAAAAAATTGTGTTACAGACACAAGCTTCATTCGAATGGTTCAATACGGATGTAGTAATCAATTTTTTTGTTCTTAATACCTTAAATAATAAAAACATTACCCTAAAAATAAGTTTTATCGAGAAAATTGCTAAACGTTGAACAGGAAAATCCGCACTAGTGAAATCTTGCAGGTAACAAAAGGATTTTAGAGACTCTGTAAAAGCTTCTTGTAGAAAATTGAATTCCGTTAAAAGATTATAAAACAAATTTAAAATAGTTTTTGAACTATGAAAATTAAAACATTATTCAGTCTAGATACTTTACTCACAATTATTAAACTTGCTGGCAAGAATAATGCGAGATAATTTAAAAAAAAAACTAAATCGATTAACTGTTCTAACCGGGTTTAATATTAAACATCTTTGATGTTTTATATGTAAAATATGTGATATGAATCAAACAATCCACCGAGAGTAGCAATGTTCAGAAATATTTCAACTTCAAACGAAACTCCCTTCTTTGTAATATTCACAATAATATAATGCCGCAATCATATTTTCTGATAATACTTGAGACTTCGACCCGACGACATTATCTCTAACGTAACAATATGTACATATACAGGCATACGTTATATTAAAAGTACATTACAATAAAACTATAGTAAATTGAAATAATTATGTACTTTTACTACGAAAATAATAAATCCAACCTGAAGAAATAAAAAAAAAATTTAAAACAAGAATTCATTGTTAATAGATATTCATTCACATGTATCTATAAATCAACATTTAATTTATAAGTCTTTAAAAAGTGCAAGTATTAAGGATTCTGTCTATTAGACAATGCTTGACTCGATTACAAATTTATAATATTTAAATATTTGAATAATTTTTTTCTATATAATAGAACGTTTTCCATTACGTTTACTCTACGTGTAGAGTGATGCCCTAATTAAATTAAAGACCAACTTTCTTTTGCACATATGCGACTGAAAAATGTTACCGGACAGTTCTGAATTATTGTTTTCAACTGTAATTTATTAAAATGAGAAAACTGAAAGAATGCAGTAGAGCGAGGTACAAATGATTAATTTGTAATAAATTTCGGTGCCAGTTAATAGAAATTTATAACGTATTGTTATGCATTGGATTACAGCAGTTAAAACGTTTTAAAATCGTATACGAACTTATTATGTAATAATTTCTTAGCTTTAACATGAATTTAATGGTTTCTTCAATTAACGAGAATTTTCCAGAAAAAACAATTTTTCGAGTCAAATATTTTACTTTCATACAAAAATACAAAATAAAATTTCTTTATCTTTTTTTTTGAAAAGCATTTAGGTAAATGCGTATACATTTTCATTACAAATAACAAAACCGTAGTTTGCACTACATTTCTGACAAAGAATCTTCCCAGTTCCTCTATTACCTAATTAAATAAGGAAAACCTGTTAATTTCGTTGTTGTGAATAGAAGAATGATGTATTCTTCGTAAAATGGAAGTAATAAGCAAACTTCTGGAGAGAATTATACCACCTTTAAACACTACAAATTTCTTGTATTCGAGCAGGTTTGTTAAGTTGTAGCATTTCCAAGCCCGCCTGAAAAGCCCATTCAAGAAGTGAAACAGGCGATACGAAGAAAAGCATTCAAGACATTATGAGAGAATGAACACGAGGTAAATGTACGCTATTTAAAGTTTAGACAGGGGGCTAAAGAACTTCAATTAAAATTGGGGGAAAATTTAAATCCTGAGAGTTACAAACTCTACATTTTAAAAAGGGAATTACTAAGACATCGTGTAATTAAACAAGAAATAGTAGGGATGTCGCAAGTAAAGAACATATCGATCTTGTCTCACCTTGTCTTCAAAACCAAGACAATGTAAGATACAAGAGTATAAAGTCGATGATATCAAGCTAAAGAAGTCGAGAAACTTATATTCGTCAAGATCATTTTAAGTATCTGGTTCTTAAATTAGTCACTGGTAGTGCAATAAGGAAACAAAATCACTGTACATAAAAACAAATAAAAATATTTAAGTGAATGTATAACAGGTAATTTATTCGTATGCCCACCATTAATCTTATTGGAGAGTTCTTTAAATGTATATTTTAATATCATTTCCATGTAAATTTCGACACTTGATATTCAACGTCGAGATCAAAATTTCTTGAGGCAAAACATACAAATATAAAGACAATATCAAAATTACTTATACAAGAATCATACAAGGACAAGACAAGACTCCAATTATTTTATTAATTAGTACCTAGGTACTAGGACCAGATGCAAACTTGAGTCGCTAATGTTGAGTAGCATTTTAACACGTTATTTTCGTTAAAAATAAAGACAGTTATTTTTCTGTTTATGTTTTCTTCTTATAGGTATTCAGGGTTAAATGTTCTAATTCGATTTTTTTCACCTAACAATTTTCATAGTCAGTAATCCATATCAAAGAGGACTGGAATTTTCACCTTTGAATCTGCTACTGCCCCGAAGAAGTATCAAGAAGTACAAAATCACACAAATTAAAAATCAGGTAAATTTAAATATACGTTTTAAATCGAAGCTCTCACCAATTTAACCACGACAACCATGCAATTATGATAATTTTAAAAGCTATCGAACACCTGTTGTTTATTAAAGGTTGAAGAACTTCATTCGAATGAAAATCGTTTTGGAACGAAAACTCGCGTCCTCAGGAATGTCACCGTGCTCATTAGACGATGGATGACAAACCAGCGTTAGTTTACACAACACATAACGCCATTGAAATCGAAAGTAATCCGTTTTCGAGACATTCATCGCTTTGTTTATAATAAAATCCTCTAGTTTATGTTTTTATTACAGGTAAGCGTAAGTAATTCAGGTCAAGGTTAATTTATGGACTCTTAACCGTGGAAAACGATGATGGGATGGTAGCGTTAAACATTGAGTAATTTGATATTCTCGATAATAAAGTTGTAATACGTTCAACATTAGCCTAACCTTCACGATACTAAGAAGTTCCTCTAAAAGTCACCACCATGGGCTTTCTATTACCCAACGATTGAATTTTGATATTTAAACATGTCCAACACGTTAAAAGACTGGCGATTTAATTAAAATTTCGATTAAACGAAATCTTTGATATTGCAGGTAGGTCGAATTTCCATTTTTAATTAGGCGTTTTAATAATCACGTAAATACAGAAAATCGGATCTTAAGAAAAGTTATGGTAAATGTCTAGATGATGGCCCCCACCCCCGACGGAGATCGAAAGAGGAGGTCTCCCCCACCACTGTACCATAAAAAGTTCGTGGCGGTCTCACCCCCATAAAAAGTTATGGGGGTTCAAAGTTAATAAATGTTGATTATTTAGTGCAAGGTAAATTTTTGGGTTCTTGAATCGTCGCATTTGAATTTTTGATCATTGCATGGTGTTGGGCACTTTTTCCATTTGTACCACCAATGAACGGGCTGCACGATCTAAAAATTCTTGCATATCTACTGATAAAAATATTTGTCTATTAAGTTTATTATTTACACAAACTTTATTACTAACAATATATTCTGATTCATAATTGCCTTCCTACGTTTTTAAGCGACAGTCTGTAGTGTCCATTAACATTGTTTTAAACGTTAAATTGTTTTATTCGGCTGATGCAATGCGATAGTTGTAGGTAGAGAGACACTANTTTTTATGGGGTTTTACTCAGGTGACCACCTTTTTCGATCCGCCCTACCCTCTTTCGATCCCCCCCTACCCCCACCCCCATCTAACCCCCATAACTTTTTATGGGGGTGAGACTGACACGAACTTTTTATGGTACAGTGATGGGGGAGACCTCCTCTTTTGACCCCACCCACCATCATCTAGACATTTACCAAAGTTATAAGTATCTGCCCTACAAACCTATACCTAAATATGAGCATGTGAATCTTCGCATTCAGAATGTGCAGTCAGAAAATCCTTTCGCATGAAACTTAGTGATCGAAGTTTTCCAACTTCGTAATCGAAAATTCAGTCGACTGTTTCTTTAGCAGAACATAAATCGATGCCTTTTTCATCAAATGTCAATGTAATAGCTACTTCGCAGTGGCATACAACAACGAGATCAAAAACATTTGCAACAATAACGATAAGTTTTGTTTTTATTTCGGTGATGATGATCTGTGATGGAATAATCTTTATTTATAACCTGGCCAGGCATTCCATTTTGCTACGGTTCGCCAAAGAAATATCGACATCAAGGTCAAGTTCGCAATGTGACCATCTACAAATTAATTAGTGCGCCTTCACCAAATAGTTTTTTTTTTAATCCAATAGATTTTCGCTAGTTGCCATTGCTATTGGGCACTTGTCGCCGAATATTAACGTTATTACAGTTCGACTGACGGCTTAATTCGCGATAATAATCGAAAATTGCTTTAGGGCAAAAACTTTGATACCTGCTGAGGTATGAGGTTCTATGAAAACAAAACAAAAAAGGATTTCGTACTTTATCAACTTCGAGACAAAGATATTTATCTACAAAAATCACGAAAAATGAATTACAAAGGTACAATAAATAATACGCCTCCCCTATATAGTTAGACAGAAATAAATAAAGACAAAAATTCAAAAATAAAACTTATGGTGTGTCATATACAAAAAGGAATATGCCCAAAAAATATACAGAATAGTTACATAAGTTCTAACGTAGAACAAAGCTGCAAAAGAAGCCAAAATTTTGTAAAAGCGATCGATTTAACTTAAAGAATTAACGTTTTTATCTTGCAACTAAAATATCTGATTATACGATATTATCCTTATTAATTTTACATATCATCATACATTCGATATTCAGGATGTTATTTTTTAACGTAAATCATCAATTTTCGACTGCACAGCATTTTAGAAACTAGATTTTTTATATGAAATTTTGTTTTAAATTTTAAATTAATTTTGATAAGATTTCTGGACTTCATCAGAATATTTTTTACAATTACATAATTCGATATTTTTACAACAGTTTATACAGGTATTCGAGGACTATACTTGTAAAAAAAGCTATGTTGAACGTTACGTTGTTTTTGGTGCATCCCCGATACATCATAATAATAAGTATTATTTATAATAAGATTGATTTTTTAGTAATTTTTAGGTTTAGCTCATTACAATTTTATAATTCATTGGTTTTCATTTCCGTTTCCTTTCTAAAAACCGTATCCCATCTATGATTAAACGTATTATTTAAAAACATTCTGAAGGAAGAAACTATATCTTGAGGTAGTTTTAATACAGCAATATCATCCAGAACTCTCAAAGGACATTTTTCCGATCCTTCTTGTTCAGATTCTCTTGGTAAGGCAGAGAAAGCATAGTCAATTTTGCATTTTTAAAGTTCGAAGCTGAGACTTCATGCATACGTGATGAAAATGTCAAATTTGCTTAACGGTGAAGTAACTCGTTCAATCCAGCACGGAATGTATTTAGCAGGAAATATTTGTATCTTTAAACGGCACATACTGTGTAACTGAATTTTTTGATTTCATATAAAAGAATATGCTTGATATTAGATTCTCATATAAAATTATTTTGAATGTGATTGGTTAATTCTCTGGGAAATCTAACTCGCCTATATTAAATAGTTGTTTAGGAAACTTTAAAGATTATCAATTTTGTTTTTCTACTTCTTGGAATTTCTCAGTAATGACAAGATAGAAACATACAAAAATTCATGTTTATTACAGTTTATCATTTATTATACCTATAGTTCGCTGAACAAATACACCAGTGATTCTATAAGGGTTCCGCTTTTCATTTGAACGTACAGAACCCTAAAACCAAAACACCTGGATTCCGCAATCGTAGGTTAATTTCTTTTGTTTTATGGCATTCAACAGGATAGATGCATCATCAATAAGTCACGCGCCGATACTTTACAGGAGGGACCACCAAATAGGCACCCAAATAGTCCAATCAACAGAAACTGTTTTAAAAATGGTTTAAAATATTCTTGCACCATAAAATTACGTTCGAATTAGGAACAAAATTTGGTTGTACTTGCATGCAGAGGTTGGAATGCAAAG
The DNA here is from genome assembly GCF_000699045.2 of Agrilus planipennis. Lineage (NCBI taxonomy): Eukaryota > Metazoa > Arthropoda > Insecta > Coleoptera > Buprestidae > Agrilus > Agrilus planipennis. The sequence goes on from NW_020439021.1 coordinate 1,564,546, forward strand.
CTGGAATTGTAATTAAACGAATCAGGTGATGTAGGAACGAAATTGCGTGTGGTTATTAACGTTCCACGTTACCCATATGCGTTAAAGTTTTATAGGGGACGTAGCGCTACCCCCTTGTGATTACCGTGTACCATCATCACAGTCGACATTTCCAACTGCCGAATGATGGTTTGGTATGTTGCCCTCCCGTTATTAGCATCCACCTTCGTTCGTTTGTTCGTGAACTTCTCTCTTAGCTGATTTGAAATGCATGAAATTCTCATGCGTACATGCTCGTTAACAACGCTTGAACGAAGAAACGAACGGAAGTGTCGGTCAAAACAAATCTCGCTCTTTTCGATACGGATACTTTCGAAGAATACAATTAAGTGTGAAGGACGCCTTTGTACATTTTTCTTACAATGTACGTAAAAAAAAGAACGAAACTATTAACTGCTACCTAACGACAAAAGAAAAAACAGGTCCATGACAAGCAGCAGGTAGAGCAGAAATCACTCAATGACAAACTAGCGAAATTAAAATTTGTGACAGCATTCTTGTGCTTTGTCTTTTTAAATCATAAAATTTGTATGTAGAAATGATATATACAAATGATGTTAACTAATGAGATTTAACCACAACTAAAATAGAGCGTTTATTACGTATATGTAGGTACATGGCGCTGGTACCAACGTGTGACGATTGTTAATAATTTAGATGTACATATTTGTTAATCGTTCGGCAATAATGTATTATACATACACGCTTAAAACAAGCCATTAGATGTAATTACAAGTGTTTGCACTTGTATCAGATAAACGTGACTTTAGGAAAGGATTTGACAATAATTAATCACACTACAAGATGACACAAAACGACCTTACAAAATTAAATTTGCACTCAGCAGACATACGTGCAAATTTATGTACATCTAGTTATAAGATCACTAGTTTTAATTAACCATTTCAAGTCGTAATGCAACAAATAATAATATAACTAAGTAGGTGCTTATTAAAAGAACCTCAACAGTCTTCAGATATGATTTGTTGGAAACAGTTTTACATATTCTGGTAGGTACAACATGAAGATCATCTATCTTTGTTTTTTAATAAAATGTTTTTTTCTAAACATTAACTTTTTCTATCATAGTCGAATGAAATTGACTTCTAATCATAGTATTCTATCAAAATGATGACAAAATTCAACATATGCAATAACTTCCGAAAAACCAACAGCTTCTTATGTTATGTTACCTTCCCAACCAACATAATTAATGTAGGTGTACCTAGCTATACTATAGTATTGTTTTCTATGACTATTGTCATCTATTAAATGTATAACAATTTTGCATCTTCTATTTTAAAATCATCTCAACTTTTTTCAAACCTCTGAGAATTTTGAACACTAGTTGAATATGTTAAAATTTGGACGAATTAAGATTTAGAACTAAAAATTTTTAGTAAAACGGCAACATCCTGGATGGATATCGAAAGTATGATCGTTAATTACTTCCATCCATGGTACTCTTCTTTGATTAAGCGTTTTCAGAATGTTTACTATGTACTAAGTCGCTTTCATTCACTATCTTTTAAACCGCTTAATAAAGTCGGATGAAATTTTACAAAACGCTACAGCGCCATTACAGCGTTCTAAGCATCTTTTGTCGTATTTCTACAATCTTTAAAAAAAAGTGCAATTTTGAACCACGATTTTTTCCACGACTAACTCAGTGATGGACAAACGCAAATATACTTTAAATAGGTATATGACACATAAAAATTGGCAGAGCAAATTGGCGAAAAATACCCGACAGATTGTTAAAATTACTTTTGGTATGAGGCATTACCAAAAAATAATAAACAAGCAGATTTCGCGGTCGCGAGAAAACAATTCGTTGTTCAGTAGATTACAGGTTGAAACACGAGAATAAGAACATCAATAAAGGCAAAAGCCTATCAACCAATTAAACCAATTTTTCGTTTTCACAAAATTTTGAAAAAACAATTCGTTGTTCAATAGATTCCAGGTTGAAACACGAGAATAAGAACATCAATAAAGCTAAAGCCTATACCAACCAATTAAACCAATTTTTCAGTCCAAAACCCAATTTGAAAGGCAAAAATTTAATAGCAGCACCAATATTTCGTATAAACAGAAAATTGTTTAGGATGTCAAGATCTAACTCTAGGCAGTTGATCGATCTGCCGAAGGAACCGTACGATAACTATAGTCCTGTCAATACTTTTTTTAAGAAAGTTATTGAAGAACGAAAAAGTATAATTGTGATAACGTTTTGTAAGTATTTTTTTGTCGTGTATACCTGTCATGCTACAAGATTTATTTACATTTAAAATGGTAGTAGCAGTATATTAAAATAATACACATACGGCCCATTAAATCTGAGGCACTTTTTTAAAAAGAACCAATTTTTATTGCATCGAAACGTTTCAATTGTTTTTTAATAAGCAAACAATTTTAACTAAGTAGTTACATATAAAAACACACACAACATTCCAGAGTCCGTTTAATTTGGACTTAAAGGTCCATTTAAGTAAATTTATTGAGAAAATGCGATTTTATTTTAATTGTCAAAATATCTCCTTATAAATAATACACATGAAGCTGTGATACGATTACATAAAAATATAATTATTCGTCAAGTCTGTTTCACATGTAGCTGAAATATGTACCTAGGTATGTCGGAGCTGATTTTATATCTCGTACAAATAAAATAAATTTAATCCAATCGTTTACACTGCAACATGAAATGAGCATAATATAATAATAAAATGTATATACACATTGCGCAACAATAACAGCGTACAATAATAATACTTTAGAGTGCTATTTATAGTAATAACAAATATTTGCTTTGCCAAGCCGAATTACTTTGCAAATGACAACCTTTCATGTAAGTAACACGTGCCCAAGCATCGGTAACGGGAAACAGGCACAAGAGCGAGAAAATGTGTGTGTAAATCTGATTAGAAAAAGTGAGAAAAACGGTCGCAACGGCGCAACTGACCGATAAGACTTAAGTAAGTGGAAGGGTAGTGTTGTTGACCTTGAATACGAAAATAATTGTTAACTTACCATGTGTAGGGGCACCCGATATTGTAACTATTTCTAACGGCAAACAACTGCGGCTAGGCCACACCGAAAAAAACCAACAAAACACTGATAAAATACATCTCTACTCCGCGTACTAATTATACGTAAAACCGAGTGAGTAGGAATATTGTATCGTTTTTTTTTCCGGCCGATTTAAAAAACAACTTTTATATTACACAACCGGACAACAGAACTAGTCGAACTGTGACGCAGAAGATAAATATGTACGAACTTGTTTATCTACAGAATAGAGAATATAATAAAATGTCTTCAATTCTTCAACACTTTAACACACCAGCGACACTTCTCCTATCTAATAAAGCTGCTACTGTACTTAAATTTAAATTAAGTAAGCCTTTTGGTTGATAAATATCTCTACGTATTTAAAGTTTTATTTTTCGGTAAAACAGGACGATGTTACGAAGACTTCTTGTCAGGTATATTATTTATAAAAAAGTTCACGTTTTCTTCCTTTTACATTTTCGCGAAAAATATTGCACACATTCTGCGTCTGGTTTGCGATAACGTTACGGACTAGTTTTGAAAGTCGTACGAAAATTTAGGAATCTGCCGCACACTGCGCGTACCAATGTAACTACTACAACACCCGAAAGCTCGGAACAGTCCTCAGTCGAGTTGTGCGCTAAAAACTTATTTGTTTGGAGCCCGTCCGAGCTTGAGCGAACAACGCAACCTTCTGCTCATTATTACAGACACTAACAACTGGAAACTAACATTGTGGCGCCATCTTCGCGGCAACGTTTGTATTCCTTCAGAGTATTCTGCCATGAAATAAATTACCATTTTTGAATTAGGGATTTTGACGGTTATTTCGAAAAAGGAGAATATATGAATATTATGTTAAAAAATGAATCGAAGGAAAGTTATAAACAATTTTGTTGCTGTTACTTATTATTATTTCATGCAGACGTCGCAAACTTATTCATTCTACATATTATATATGTTATTTGCGGTACCTAACTAAAAATTAGTACATTCCACCATTTTGGTCCCCGACGTACGAATTTTACCTGCTATGCTGCAAAAAGTAACCGGTTTTATATTTACTTACTTTCGTCAGCAGTTTAACATCTGTGCTATGAGAAACCGCTAAAGTTTTAACTAAGATTAGTATTTATCTATTTATTACCTAAAGTACCTGGGCAGTGGTAAATTTGGCCTGTTATTACGACAGGTAGAAGAATTGATTAAATGAAAATCTAAATTCGGCCAATCCGTTCAAATCGACCGAAAATTAAGTACCTTCGTAAATTTGGCCGGAAAAATTCCTTTTATAGGTTTATTGGAGAGAACACGTACCTTCTACGTGTTAAAACAGCATTCTTATCATCCGACTTAAGCATTCATAAGATAAGAAGATGTATTTTCTTCGTCTACCTAAGCACAAACCGGCCGAATTTGCAATTTATTTTTGAATCTATACCAAACTTTTCTAGCCGCATTTACCACTGTAATTAACAAAAATCCATTAAATCGGCCGAATTTACAATCATTGATGTACCTATACCTGCGAACTTTAAATAAGATGTTAAATATACTTAAAAATGCAGGGATGAGTTACAAAGATAGAAGAGTAATACTTAGTTTGTATAAAGAGCAACAGGCAGTTATAGAGCTACGGATGCAACGTAGAGAAGTAAATATTAGGGAGGGAGTCAGACAGGGATGCACACTGTCACCGCTACTTTTTAATCTATACATCGAAGACGCCATCAACATCATTAAAGACAGTACAACTGCAGGGATAGATGTGCAAGGGCAAAGGATTAGTATGCTTAGATTTGCAGATGATATAACAGTATTAGCATCTAGCAAGGAGGACCTAGAGATAGCTTTAAATAAAATGGAAGCGGTACTGACAGATCAGTACTGTATGAAAATAAATAAAAGTAAAACTAAAATACTGGTATGCAAGGGAAGAAAAAGTAGGGAAAGAGCGAATATAAAGATAGGAGACGAAAAATTAGAAGAAGTGGCCGATTGCAGGTATCTAGGAAGTCAGATAAGTCAGGACGGAAGGAGTAGTAGGGATATAAAGCAGAGGATAGCTCAGGATCGTGTCGCCTTTAATAAAAAGAAGTCACTTCTATGCTCGCCAACGGTTAATTTAGAAATTCGAAAAAGGTTGTAAAGGTGTATGTTTGGAGCACGGCATTGTACGGGTGCGAAACACGGACAGTGGGCGCGGCGGAAAAGAAAAGGTTAGAAGCGTTCGAAATGTGGTGTTATAGGCGGATGATGAGGATAACGTGGGTAGAAAAGGTTAGAAATGAAGAGGTATTGGAAAGAATAGGAGAACAGAGGACTTTATGGAAGTCAATAAAAAATAGGCGAGATAGGTTGGTAGGACACCTTCTCAGGCATGAAGGTCTAGTCGGAGACATATTAGAGGCAGAAACAGGATTTAAGAGGGGTAGAGGTAGACCTAGATTAGATTACTGTTCGCAAATAGTTAAGGATGTGGGCTGTTCTAGTTTTAGGGAAATGCGAAGATTAGTTCAGGATAGGAAAGAGTGGAGGCATTTTTTTCTCGATATTTAATGTTTTTTGGCAAGAAAGAATCATTAATTTGCCAAAATCTATGAAGTGTAAAATCTTTGCTATAATAATTAACAAACCTTACCTTTTTTATAATCAGTAGGGTTGTAGCGGATAAAGAAAAACTACAACTGTTTATCAGAAGAAACAATTGGCCATATGGCATAGACACAGAAATTATGTGGTTTATAAAAGTTTTTTTTTTATTGTGTAACTTGTTTCATTTCACAATAATGTATTTTACGAGAACATCTTTTAAGTACAATCAGTGGACATTTACTACTACTAAATAAATACATAGGTATCTATAAAATCGTCTTAAGCCATTAAATAAATAATAAACACATTGAATACTTACAGCAATAGAAGATTGGTAATAAATTAATTTCTGCATTACGTAAACAATTCTGTATCGTCTGCTGTGGTAACTTTTAATAATGGCGTCGAATCATTGGCATGTAAAAAATCGTCAGATTTTTGGAATAGCAAATCGACGGCGTGATGTTTTTTGGGACTTGTCGGAGCTGAGACAGCTTGTTCTTTTTGAACATGTGAGACCGAAAGACAAAGTGTTGGAACGCTATAGCACATCGGTCTTTCCAATTTATTATTCATCGTGTCAGGACTTAAATAGACTGACAGTTGGGAATTAATAAGGATAGTTCCGGATCCAGACAGATTTTCTATACACGGACAGGAAACGCTCGTGGATTTCAGCGTCGATTTATTACAACAACTGGGAGATGCAGCTGGCGAAATACTCGGAAAATTTAAATCGTTTTCCGTCAGTATTTTTAACTGCAGCTGAGAGTTTTTATGATTTGCTAATTTTTCGCCACTGGCAAATCGGATTTTTTTGGTCGATTCAAAACTGGAACAGCGGGGCAAGACATTGTGATTTCTTGATTTGTGTTTATTTTTAAGTGAACTTTTCGGAATGAAATGGGATTTATTCGATTCAAGCGTTTGATGAAATGACGCTGCCTTTTGCTTTTGTCGTTCGGAGTTTCTTAATTGGCTCGCTTTTGGAGTTTCTCCTAAAAGCCAAAATGTCTTTTGTTCTCCTTTTCCTTTTATAGGTATTAAGCCTCTTTCAATCAAATGATATCCTCCGATCTCTTTCAATATTTCGGTACATTGTCTACTGCAATGAATCTTCAAAGCTTAAATTGAAGAAGAGTTGTTAATGATTAGAGATGTGCAAAATGGTTTTTTAAAAGAATTTAATTACAAAATGCAAATACTTTTTTGATTTGTGAATACGTACTTGAAAAATACTTTTTTAAATAAATACTTTTTTGTAGTACCTATGTAATTTTCTACATTTTCTTAAGTATAAAATATTTTTTAAGAAAACCTAGCAGGCATTTGCTCATTTTTTAAATATTGGAGTGTTTCTAGACTAATAGTAGTGTTTGCACTGTATCACCAGCTGCGAATATTGAGTATAATTCATGTTTGAAGTGATTGAGATATAGCTTTTCTATCTTTATGTTATATTTTCTTCATTTTTAATTTAACACTGATGCTAAAATAGTTTGTTTAGCGTGAATGATTAGAGCCAAAATAGGGGTTTATTGATGTAAAATCAACATTAATTATTTTATATCAAAATATTTACAACCCCATTTTGTTTCCGATATTTTACACATTGTAATAAGAGAAAAAATGGAATCCGTAGTTTTTTTAGATTTGGGTTGTTTTCTCGTAGTTCCTTACTAAAGGTATGATAAGTAGTTATGTGACAGGTGCTGATATCAATTTGGAACTTTGGAACATGACACTAAACCCGGAAAACAATACAGATCCAATATTTTAGATTATCCATTTCCAAGGAATTTAGAATTTTTTGAGCTCTCTTCAGTTAAAGAATTAGAAGGCATTCATGGAATGTCTTTTTGTCCTCTTTTGAAGGTTCTAATATCTTTAATGGCCAATTTGAGCAAGTTTCATTCATTTAACATAATGTTTGATAGGCGATACTAGCAAAACTTTTAACGGCAAAAACGTATTTTGCATTTTACAAATAGAAAATACGTTTGGAGAAGTTTTTTAAATAAATTACAAACTGCTTTTCTCAAAAAAGTATTTAAATGCAAGATAAAAATAGGTATTTTTTTTTGTATTTGCATTTTAAATTCAAATATTTCAAATAAACCACATCTTTGTTAATGATATCAAATGGACATGCAATGCTTTAATTACAATAGGTAGGCACTCAAACTTCTTTTTATGCACAAAAAGGATAACCAAAGACAATTTCTAAATCTAAAATATGTGTGTGAAAAGTAATGGAAAAAAACTAGCATTAAATTCGCTATGCTATAACCATAAACTTTTTATTTACATTTAATGAAAAACACATTCACCTAATGAATTTTAATAGGCGGATAACCATAAAAAAAATATATTGTTTTGCTGATAGTTACTATACAATAGAATAATGTAGACTTCACAGGTGAAACAAAGATACGAATTCATAAAATATTCTGAACCAACGTATTTTTTTAACGAAAACTTTAAGTTAGTTAATGTAAAATTGAATGAAAGTAGAGTAAAAAAATGCTTTTTATATTCCATGTCACGTAACTCTAACTTTACGTACAAAAATTGCATACAAAGAGGTTTAAGTATTACCACTTATAATTACTTGTAAGTATGTAACTTATTGTAAAATCTTACGAATTCCAGTTGATTCCATTCTGCTGGCGGTGTTAACAGTATCTCCGAATAGACAATACCTTGGTCTCTTCAAACCAACTACCCCCGCACATACTGGGCCTAAACATTTTTTATTTATAAGCATGAAAAAATATACAAACAAGTGGGGGCATTATTCCTTGTTTTTTTTTTTTTTTGAAGTGAAACTTTTTTACGCACGGTAGGGTAAGTTCGTTTCATGCGAGTTGCTTTGTAACGAAATCATGCAACGTATGTCCCCCCTCTACTCGGTCACGTAGTCGAGTTCGTAGTGGGGATCGCTTGAGCCGTAAGCGCGCTTCAATGCAACGTTCGTTACAGGCAACTCCGCCATGTGTAGTGTAAAATTTAAATTCATAGTGTACAAATAATACAATTAAACCAATTCCTTAACCCCTACCCCGGTATGTTTGAAGAAGTTTCACTTCAGTAGCGTGTTGTATAATTACACGCATTTTTTTATCAAAAAGTACCTTGCACATTTCTCTAAATAATTTTCGAAATACCGTACATAGGTATGTATATTTTGCACCAATTATTATATTACCTGAATGTATTCCGATTCGCAGTAACAGTTTATCGTTAGGTCTGTGTCGAATTTTGAATTGTTTGATTTCCTGTAGGAGTTTCAACGACATACTAGCGATTTCTGATGCATGGTTCATGTTGTTTCGTAGCGGAAGTCCACTTACCTGTACTTGTAACACAATTTTTAGTAAACATATTTTGTATTTTTTTAGGTCTTTAAAAGGAACTTACCACCATGTACGCATCTCCTATGGTCTCAACTTTGTAAACATCAAAATTCTCTATGACTGAGTCAAAACAAGTGTACAAATCGTTTAAAAGATCTACCACCTACAACACAAAATATTTATTTTGTATTTGCCGAAAATAATGTTTGCTAAAATTTGTATTACTTTTGTGAAATTTATCTGAAATGTTTGATTAAAAAGTTTCATTACCAATTTCTCTTCAATTTCAATTTTATTAAAGAAAGACGAGAATAAAGACGTCTAGCCCGTAAAGCTCTTATACATGTAGGTATGTATGTAAGGGGTTGTATATGCCGATTGAACCAAAGTAATAACAATAAATACCTGAAGGGGAGTGCTCTCTGCTGACATCGCAGTGAATCCTACTATGTCGCTAAAATAAATTGTAACACAGTCGAAACTTTCGGCTTCAATTTTTCCGCCGATTTTAAGCTGATCTGCCACAGGTTTTGGAAGCATTTCATACAAAAGGGCTTCTAAAATTTATCAAAACGAAAATAAACTTGGATAATAAGAATTATATTTTTGTTAATAAAAAAGGTTTATGACCTGTTTTCTTCTTTTCTTCTTGAAGCTGACAAGTCCTCTCATCCACCAGAACTTCCAAGTTATTTGCATACTTTTCCATCATTGCCATCATATTATCGAATATATTGGGTTTACTTAAATAAACCAAATGATTTCCCGAGATAAAAATGTTCAGTCTCTCAGAGTCTCTGATAGCGAGACTCGAGTCTCCGTCTCTCATCGAGTTTGTCTGGTGTCGCTGAGAGAGACTGTCGAGAGACTGTCAAAAAAACTGTTTAACGTCTCTGAACGAGAGACTCGAGTCGCTCATAGAGAGATCCTCATTTCGTATCCAGTCTCAGAACGAGAGACTCGAATTAACAATTTTATCGTTCGAGTCCATACAGAGACTCTGAGAGATCCATTAAAACACCTAGGCAATAACTGAGAGACTGTGAAAGACTGCGAGAGATGCTCTCAGAGACGCTGAAAGACTCTGAGAGACTGGAGAGAGACTGAAAACTTTTGTCTAGGGTTTCTTCTAATTTAAATTTATGTAATGTTTGTAATTACAATGCATTTTAAAATAAATAATAATTATGAATTGAATAATTAATTTATAATACTTTAATATTATACATAATATGTCGTAACATGGCGGTAAATGAAGAATATTTAATGTGAAAAGTTATTACTTTAAAACAGCACTCATAAAAAATCAGTATTTTGGATAAAATAAAATCAATGAAGCTGTTTAATTTTGTTATAGCCGATAATAAAACGGCTAAGCAAAGTAGAGAAAACGTTTTTCAATTGGGATTTAATGAACCGATTTGTATATAAAACAAGAAGAATGTCTTACATTCCTTTCCGTAGCGGTCTTAATTTCACTCTTATTGTTTTGAAGTCAGGCCTCGAGTCTGGGTCTTCTGCCCAACATTCCTTCAAGCAATCTTTAACGAAATCGAAAATATTTTCGTTTCCTTCAAGCGATGGCCTTAAAATAAAAGTTTCATGACAAAAATCTATTTACCTACGTCAATGATATTATTTTACTTTTCCTGTTATATTTACAAGAACATTCTATCAGCGTGAATTATATTACAATTAGATTTTTCTGATAGTAATTTCAAAAAATTAAATTTAAATTTTAAAACAAAGAAAATTTTTGAAAATGTGTATAAACTTCTACATCTCTTTCCGTGGTAGCTATTCAGGTGAAATAAGTGAAGAGCCTGTTCAGCTATTTTTGGAATAGTATCGAGATTTTGTTTAAAAGGTATATACAATTACTGTAACTACTTAGAGGGCTTTCTAATGGTTTAAATTACCCTTATAAGGGTCTTAATAATATGCGTTTGAATTTGAATTGAATGCCCAAATGAAGAGCTAGGCGCTTGGCTTGTGGAAATTTGCCAGCGCTAGTCTACTCGGAAAGGGAAGAGATCGAATAAAGTTGACTAGTCTACTGCACCTGCATGCACTTGAAACGTATTTGCGGTGTTCGCGCGGCGCAACAAGTTTCATATTGTTCAACATGAATCCTGGTACACAATCTCAGGAATATATAGCTAATTCTAAGTTTAGTTTTTCTCAGTTTTTCGCAATTCCTAGCCCATTTTTGAAGACACAAACCCAACGATACGTAACCTTAATTAAATATCAAAACAAGTGTTACCTGAAAGGAGGTGAAGATAAATTCATGATTCTTTGCAGAATTTCTGTGTAAGGCAAGTCCGTGTTCCCAAACGGTCCATTCCTGTTGTAAAATTCGTGCAGGATTATTCCAAAAGAATATACGTCAGCTTTCGGAGTTCCGATTGTATCATCTTCTTCAAAAAGGGAATTCATGGCCCGCAACACTTCCGGGGCACGATAAATTAGTTCTAGACAAATCATGGTGTAAGATATAAATACTAATATTAGGCGATAGAAGTAAGAGTTAGTTCAAAAACCAGAAGGAGAAACAATAGGAAACGATAAACAACGATTTGTTTTTGAGAAAGAATTACTTCGGCATTTTTCGAGTACTTTGTACGGATCTTTGGAAGATGGATCTTCTGAGCCTTTCATAAATTCTCTCAGACCGAAGTCTGACAATTTGACGACCCATCTTGAATCTACCAGACAGTTTCCTGTGTGAAGGTTTCCATGAAATCGAACTGGAGATTCGTGTAAATAAATCATCCCCTACAACAAACAATTATGACACCAGCGTAAAGTGTATTAACTGCGAGCAGTAATTTTGATCCATTGATTTTCTTTTCTCAATAAAATAAATCTGGAAAATTATTTTACTTGACAAAATACAAAAATAAAGGAAGGAAAAAGGTTGTTGATACCCTTTTACAAGATATCAACTACAGAAAAAGATTTAATGGATTTTTTTCTTCGCATTATTTGATACTGTACCCGTAGAATGTCACCAACAAGGGATGCAATAAACATGCTGTCCAATTTTACGTCTTCGTTTTCCAATATATCCTAGAAAAGTAAAAACAAATGAAATTAGCTGTCATGGGACATCTGGCAGATGTGAAATTTCGAAAAATTAATGTGAAAACTAGAAAAAAAGAAAAAGAAATAAACATAAATTAAGGCAAAAAGACTTTCTGCATCGGCCAGATATAGAACCCAGTCGACCCGTGTGAGAGACGAGCATTGTTCTCATTGAACCATTCACATTTAATGATCTATTGAGTATACGTGGATTCCGCTTCACAAGCCGATATCCTTAATTGAAAAGGACCTTGTCAAACGATATTGAACTCCAGTTAATGGGATGTTTTCTAAGGATTGTGTTCACTACACAATTATTTTTGTTGTAAGTTTATTGGGAGAATTGTGCATGTAGATATGTTCGGAATGTAGGAAGTCAGATAACTCAGAACGGTTAATTTAGAAATTCGAAAAAGATTGTCAATGGTGTATGTCTGGAATACGGCGCTGTACGGGTGCGAAACATCGACGGTGTGCACGGCGGAAATGAAAAGTCAAAGGCGTTCGAAATGTGGTGTTACAGGCGAATGATGAGGATACCAAGGATAGAAATGAGGAGGATTTAGAAAGACTAGGAGAACAGAGAGCGCTAGGGAAGTCAATAAGAAATAGGCGACATAGGTTAGTATTAGGATAACTTCTCAGGCATAGCACAAATAGCTAAGGATGTGTGGGTATCTTAAGATGATTATATATATTTAAAAAACTCGGTGAGACATGAGACAAAATGTCGTGCATTGGCGTGTCCGAACGACGCGTCGCCGTTTGTAGTCCCGCATTGATTAGATTTGAGTGGAGTTTACCTTAAAAGCCACGCCAAGAGATATTTCTCATCAAAGGGTCCTACTTTAGGTACATTTTTATATCACAAATAAAATAAGTACTCTTATTACAATAGGTCGTAAACTTTCCGGGCAGAAAAGCCTAGAAGCTCTTCATCATCGATAAGTATTCTTAATATTCTTTATTATGTTCATTTTTAGACTGCATACCTACATATAAATACGAACATTATGTCTAATAGAATATACGAAGCGAGAAATTGGATATAGAGGACAACTATTATGGAAGCAGTAGGGATTAATGTCAGAAACACTGTTTACACTCACCCTTAGGCTCCCCCTGGAGCAATACTCGGTAACAATGCAAATATTTGAAGGGTCGGTGCAAGCGCCGATAAAAGCGTTTAGATTATCATGCCGCAAATCTCTCAACTGAAATAACAGAATATGTTTCTTAATGGGGTATAAAAATTAAATGCCCTTGCTTCGAAGTTTAGTAAATTACGATCAATTTTTGTACATATAATATTTTATAAGTATTTACATAACATAAATATTGTTTAATTAAAAATTGCTACTTACTACTTTGAGTTCTTTCTTCACAGTACGAGTAAGATCAATGTATTTTTTATGAACCTTCTTGACTGCATATAATCGTCCTTTGTATAAACCTACTTGAGTAAAAATAGTCGAATACCTTAACTCGTTATCGAGATTAGAACTTAGTGAAACTTGACTTGTCCTTACCAATGGGTGAATTGTCTATGAAGAGAATGTTGACACACAAAATTACTATATATTATTAAAATAAGCCACTGGCAAATCGGA
>NW_020439021.1:1579134-1614237 GCF_000699045.2 Agrilus planipennis
CGTCTGGCAGTTTCTACAGAATACAGACCATTTCGAATTATTTTAATACTACTATTTTCTATAAGGTTTATAAATTAATAAAAAACGGATTTTACCCCATTGCACTTTTATAATAACTCTTCTTAATGTAGTTTATTATTTCAGTCCCGTTCCTTGGGTTCTTTCCGGCATCCAAAGCTTTTATTAAAGCTCTGACGTATAAATGAACGGCGTCATAAAGATAAGCGGCTTCGGCCTGGATTTGCTGAGGAAAAAAAAAGGAAAAAAGTTGGAGACCTCTTTTCTTCTTCTGCGGTTTTATTTGAAATGGAAAAACCCAAACAATATGATGCAGTCATTACCGTGTTTTGCACGTCTATGAAAAAGGATTCATAAATATTATACAGATAATATCCGAACATAGAAATTACGCATTTCATTGACATCGTTTCTTCCTTTTTTTATATTCTACGAATAAAAATGTACGAATTTTCCTGTACCACGTCGTAAATACCAAAGGACGATTGCTCCCTTTGTAATATCTATGTTCGGTTTCAATTCGCCTCAACACGAATTGAAATTTTTGAAACTGTTTTATTGATTACAATTTTCGAATTTTTCGAATTGTAAGAATAAAATTTGATACCCTGCGGCCACCTCCGAGATAATTAAGTGGGTTGGGGTAGTTAAAGGGTGGTCGTTCCATATAAGCATTCACTAGAGTGGAAAAATTGTCGAAACCGACGGGACTACTTGGAAACACTCCAAAGTAAGATCGGAATGCTTTTTCAGCTGCGGGGTCCTTATCTTCCTTGAGAAGACCCTTTAAATATTTCTCGGGATATTTTTCATCGTACTGTTCGATATCAACTCCGATTACGAAGTATTCTCCTGTCAACAAAACGAAAGGATATTTATGAAACTGAAATAGCTTTCCGTACGTGCACTGGACATAAACAACGTGTATCAGTCGTAAAACATCTCTAAGAGATAGGGTGATGGTTTAGAATTTGATTGTCTTTGTGTTTAATTAATAAACTATTAAGCGCTATTGAAATTTCAGCGTTTAGTTTCTGTTTTGTAACTCTAAAAGTCAAACAACCTCAAGAAGCGGAAGCTCGCGTCCAATTTTCCCCTTGTAGATCTTACAATAGAATCTGGAAAAACTTCGACGATACCTTCCCTTGATTTTTACTTTCGAGCATAAGCGTAAATTACTTACTTGCTAATTGTTTAAAAGTTATAAAAACGATCTTACTTTTGTATTACGTATTATACAAAAAAAACAGCCAAATTAGCCATGCAAAATAATGGCTAATGCTTTGTGTATTTGCATCTAAATTACGTACAGAAGTTATTAATATGCAAGTTTTTCAACCTACCCTGATCAAGAAGACCCATGTGCTGCATAGCAATTAAAAGGCCCATGTGTTCGTAGTAATGTCCCACAACGACATAAACTAAACAAAAATGCAATTAAGAACAATGTATGTTTTTTTATAACAAAACATATTATATTACCATAAAATTTATTGTTATGGCTTTTATAATTTCAAATGTTTGAAACCCAGAAACTTTAGGAATACTTTTGTTAAAGTTATTTAATCGTTTACGTAATTAATAAAATACAGTTGATTCGTCAATTGTTTTAATTGTACTTAATGAAAATTATAAATATGAGTTCTCAGAATTTTAGAAGCATTTTATTTTATTTAAGTAAATGCAATAATATTGTTTTAGGGGCGTCCATGTTTTTAGTTGTTAGGGTTAAAAGAGAGGAGAGAGAAACAGAGGACTCTATGGAAGACAATAAGAGATAGGCGAGATAGGTTGGTAGGACACCTTCTCAGGTATGAAGGTCTAGTCAGAGGCATATTAGAGGCAGAAACAGGAGTTAGGAGGGGTAGAGGTAGACCTAGGTTAGATTACTGTTCGCAAATAGTTAAGGATCTGGGATGTTTTAATTTTAGGGAAATGCGAAGTTGAGCTCAGGATAGCAAAGAGTGGAGGTGCGTGTCTAACCAGTCTTAGGACTGACGACCTTATGAAGATGACTATCGCAAATTTTACTTTTAGACCCTCTAGACCACCTCCTTGAATACCTTCCTGTTATTTGACTTACTTCTTCTGCAGTTTGTGTTTGTATCAGTTACTTACTTCTAGTTTTTTCATACGTCTGTTTAACCAATTTGTAGAAAGGGTTATCAGTGTAACCATAATGATACGGTGTGTCCCAGTAATTGGTGTGGGCAACGTTGACGCCCGAAGATGCTAACCATTCCAGCATCGTCATTGCAACTTTAGAAAACTCCGAGTCGGTCGAGTTGAGATAAAATAGAACGACCTGTCAGTAAAATTTATGGTCCACTATATTCACGAAAAAATAATCGTGCGCATATTATTCCTTCCTTAACACACTAGTCCATAAGGTTTAGAAAGAGAACAGCGAATAAAATAATAAATTGAAATAAGAAAAGTAGTAGACGCAAATGACACTTTAGTGAATGGCTTACTTCTGCTTCGTTGACTGAAACATTCAGTTCAATGGCCGTTGTTTATTGCAGAAGATCGAAATTTAAAGGCTCGTATTCTATTCTATTTTATTTAGTCGCCACCGAAAAGGCAAAAACTATATACATATATTAAAGCATTAAAACAGCAAGAATCGTCATTGTTGTCTCTTTCGTCTTTATCGAAGGAAATAATTCAGCTAGTTTTTTCAGTCAATGTAAAGAAATACTTAGTTAAGCCTATCGCCAAAGTGAGAAAATGAAGTAATATATTTCTAAGATTTGACAAGCCATGTAATAAACCCCTAAAAAATAGTTTTATATAAACCAGGGTTTATCATATCTAGAAATGTCACTTTTGTCTAAATGAATATCAAATGGGAGTCTTGAGCCACTTACGTGTTTCCATTCAAAATATGTCAATAGGGAAACTACAGATTTCGAAATCTGAGTGTCTGGTGGTCTAGTTCTTGCAAAAGTTGGAAACTTCTTCTTATCAGATGTCTCATAATGGGTACAAAACTGAAACAAGGACATGAAAAAACTAATAATTTATAATGAATTAAGGCAAATATTATCTCTGACTGTTTTCCTTTAATAACACCAATTTACTAAACAATTAAGCAATTAATGCTTTGGAATTTCTTGCAACTGCAAAAACCAGTGGCCTAAGACCATTCTAAATTAGATTTCCACGGAATATCGCTTTTTAGTTCGCGATTCAGGCACATGTATACGCCTTTGTAGAAACTAATAGAAAAAGATTTTTGTAAATAGTACCAATTGTGATTAGTGAATTATTATTTTAGAGAAAAGCTACCTTTTATTAAATTAGAAAATTAGTTTGAATATTAATAATTACATAATTATAAGAACAAAGGCTTTCACGGCCGGAATCCATTGTAGAATGAAGATTCGGTCTATAGGGCCGTGGTCTAAGTGAACTATTCCGTCCAGACGTTTCGTCGGCTACTGCGGCTGACATCCTCAGTGGTGGTGCTGCGTTGACAACGTGAACGTAGATTGTATCTCGAAGTCTCGACAGCGACTACCACTGAAGATGTCAGCAGCAGTAGCCCACGAAACGTCTGGACAGAATAGTTCACTTAAACCACGACCCTATAGCCCGAATCTTTATTCTATTATGATTACATGATTCTTCAAACTGTACTAAAACAATTTCAAAAGATTCCGGCATTAATTTAATTCTCTTTAATATTGATTAAGAACACTAATGACGTTGGCTCATCTATTACGATTAGGAATTAATATCGTTACCTGATAATTACGTATTTGAATCAAAACATGAATTATTGCAAGTATTGTACTTATTTAACATTTTTATTGGTATATTGTGGGTAGTACGTTACTGTTACCTGTTACCGATTGATACGCGATCCTAGTTTTCTTGCATTTACGGAAGAACATTGCACAGTTTAAGTAGTAAAAGCACGTGTTCGTTTTCCGTTCTTTCATCTAAGCTGAATATCAATTAGAAAGTGAGCAAAGATTTATGACATTCACATGGCGTCCTAAGTACTGAAATAGCCAAGTTTTTGACTTGCATGTACCTACATAGTACTTTAAATTTTGTTCAAGTATAAATGTGTTTGTACGTACACGGGGTACTACGAAACATACAATCTAAAATTATTTCTACTGTTTGTTTTAATCAGTAGTAAATAATTTTCAGAAGACGAGTAGGTATAAATAATAAATATATCAAAATTTAAATATGTACGCCTGTTTTGTAAAACGGAACACTAGGTATGTTAAGTGGTGTCGTTGACATCACACAGGTGTATTCAATACTAACGCATGTCTATGTAATTAATCCAAAAACATGTGGGCAATTGGCGCCCCACTTTGATAAGAACAGCGTAGGGATAGGTGTAATGTAATCGGTAATGAAATGTTAAAGATGGTTTTTGAATAAGAATTACAAGTAATTACACTCTGTACAGTTTATTCATTTAAAGATAAATTGTCTTTAGTACTTAACACTATTCGTAGATTGCATGCGGATTAACTATTCAACGACATAGGTACTGTCTCTTATTAGAATAGGGGAAACAATGTAGAACGTATGTTATGCACTGTACAAAATTAGCTTTTACATACGCTAACCCTACATGGCTATTGGAGAAAATAGTGAGGTATTGCTTTCACTACATTGTCACAATATCAAGGTAAGCTTTTTACTAGGGGTTGCTGCTACTGTTTAGAGAAAACATCCTGACGCCAACGCTATCCCAAAACCTGCAAATTTACAGGACATGTGAAATAATGACGTTCGCTGTCCTTACCTCTAAATGTTTAACAAAACTATGTAACCTACGATCCTAAGCACAGCTTGTCACTTCTGCGTTGGTACACGGAGAAAATGAAAAACGAAAATTTACCTAAATATTAAAGCGATATTTACAATTTATCCCACTTGCCCGTTGCTTCGTAAGCGAAAATAATAAAAATTACTATTTGGACCCGAATTTGTAAAAGTAAAATCCCAGCATAAATAAATTTACTAGGTATTTTAGTTGATATTGAATAACTATCGAACATTAAAGACATTACTACAAAGACTTACGAATTCTTAAAGGCAAATTTAATAAAATTTAATTTAATAAAACATATAGTGAATTACGTCAATGGACACATGAACAGTTTACTTCTACTGAAAGGTTGAACTTCGAGAGGCTCCAACTTCACAATTCCTGAACTTCTTAAAATCTATGTATTAAATTAATCAACAGTATCAACAAATTTTACTATCTGAAAGTAGAATATTACATAGAAACAAGTACAATTACAATGTGATGAATGTAATATTACGGAATTGATTAACCTATCAAAAGAACAACATTAGTTGAATTCCCGGAAGCTTGACCTCTTATTAAATCGAACACCAGATAAGTATGTAATAAGAAGAATATTTGACCATGTTTTATACTTATAAGAAGGAAGCCTTCCTTTATATTTGTTCCAACAACATCTGTCTTCGTAACCATCAAACCAGCACTTCAATTACTATTACAATCTCTCACGATCGATTGAAAACATTTTGATTGACAGGAATACAAGAAACAACAACAAAAGGAAGTATTTCGATAAGTAGGCTCTGGTAAAACAATGATCAACCTTATTTACACGAGGCGCTGTTGCAACTAACTACTACTGTCCAAATAAAAAGTTGAGTCATTCTTCTGCACCCAAAACTTATGCTCCACTTGTTCAATGTACAAACTCGACCGAATGCATCGGAAAGATTGAAGTGGTCGCGTAGTCGACTGTTTTTATTTTTCTTTTGTTTGCGTAAACGCACCTACGTCTCTTTAAGTTCTATAAACGCGTTATGTAAATATGTATGTATAGGTACGCATCTAAAAGGTTCTTTGTGTAACTCTAAATTGTAGATCATCGAACAATAATTACACCACATTTTGTGGCGTATTTGGAGAACTCGCGGCCCACAATCATGGCTGATATCTTCTGATGAGATTTCACGAAGAAGACAAGAAAACTGCCGAAACGCTAGGTATTCATTTAAAAAGAAGAACAAGCACAACACATAATCGAAAAAATTATGAGAAAGCAAGCAAAGCAATGAATGTGTAATTTGTTATTCTTTAATTATTCGTTGTATAAACATTATAAGGCTATAGGGNGGTGTGTAGAACGTTAAGTTAATTCACTTGTTATTATTTTTGGCTAAATATGCTTTTAAATAAAGCATATTCTTAAATTTTAACGAGGCAGTTTAAATAATTTTGCAAGTGGTACTGTACACTTTTGTCTAGTTCTCGCTCGATGATCGGTGGAGAAATGAGCTCCGCAGACAAATATCATTGAATTTGGAATTATGTTACGGCGCATCCTAATGAAGGGAAGGGGCATATTTCTAACTTCTTGAAACGAACAGTACTTAGGTATTTAATTACAAAATTATATAATTAAAGCTGTATAAATAAATTATTCTTTAATTCATCATACTGACTGACATCACCAATATGTCGGCGTAACTCAAGGAATTATTACAAAAAATATTTCATCGATTCTTGTCCAGTATATAACTTTGTTAGTATATTTTGTGGCAACATCAATCACATAAGATTTTCACAGCAATACAAGTTCTACGACCGATTAAATAAATATATTGTCTTAAGCCGAAATCCCATTTTAGACGCCTGTCCGTGAACATATTATTTGGATTGATTAAAGTTAAATGTTCAAAAACATGGCTACATATGCTTTTTTTTGTTAACTTTTACTTCCGCTCTCTATGAAAATTTCCAGCATAGATACATATTCTATTGTTCGAAGGAACATTTGTCTTATTTCGAAAAAATTATTTAAACGGTAATCTATATTTATGTTGCCAAAAAAACATCGGATCGCAGCAAGCAAAGTAAGAACAATATGCATACATAACTATCGCCGTCAACTGTCTCGTTGTTGACAATGTCATTTTCATTTTAATTTTCTCTCTTAACGTGTGACAACGACATAACGCGTCCGGGACTACTTTTTCCTCTTTTTTTGACAGTTCACCTAAACAAATCCGAAACTACTACTATAAAAACAGTCATTTGTTACAGTGAATTAATAGGACCTAACAAAAGGAGTTTTTCGTGAAAAGGCGCATCTGTTCAATTTTTTATGAGTAGATATTCGATATTTTTATTTATTAATAAGAAACAATATTTAAATTTTGAGTGTAAAAATAATTTGGTAATAAAATTTATTCGATTTCGAATTGTATAATATGTCTACAAGTTGAAAAGCGACGCTATTTGGAGAAGTTTCCTCAAAAGCCTTAAAATTTTATGTTCTGCAGACTTTTCCAAAGTAACAAAATACTCACATGAAACATTTAGAGTGGCAGACTATAATCGATGTGTGAATTGTTTTTTTAATATTTCTCTGACATATAAATCTACACTCCCAAATATCTCTAAAATTCATTACTTAGATTTTTGCTGAAAATGTGTGCAAGTCGTTGTGAAAAATGGTCACCTGTACTATTCCTTAATCCAAAATATCCACGATATTTTTATTGCTTAACTACTTACGTAAGAAATCATGGGTAAATTAAATGCTGCAGCCATATAAGCCTCATGAGTACAAGTTTCTTGCGGCCCAATATAAGCCGACACATTTTTCGTCCATAGCTCAGCAGTCCTTTGGACGCTGATCACTTCTTCGCCAAATGTCTCAGCAACGATAAAGTCAAGTCGATGACCTCTTTGCCCAAGAATTCCTTTATTAACTTCCTCTACAGCTAGCGAAATCGCTCCAGATATCATAAGACCCGGTCTGGAGTATTCCAGATCGCCTCTTTTCCTTTGAGATCCTGTTATATAGCCTATTGTGAACGTATCGGTCCGGGATGACTTCAGAATTGTCAGGAAAGTAAGAACTAACATAAACGTTATAGGTGATGATGATTTGCTCCAGATCGGACTCTGATAAAAAAAATCAAATCATCTGTTTCTAAAGGACTTAATCTTTAAAAATACAAATGAGGCTATATATCAATAACCTGATTGCTTAAGTATTTATTTGGCTTTAATCCCAATATTGGATTCATGGTGAAAACATTGGAAAACTTTATTGCTATGTTAAAAACTTTAAGATCATAAACAGAGTTTATCGATTTCGTTTTAATATGCCTTTTTTTTAATAATTTTATACTAACTGAAATAATGTATCTTTTCTTCAGCTTCATACTTAATAATCAAAATTTTGAATATTACCTATTGGAGAAATTTTAAAACATGAAAAACCTACCCATATAAGTGTAGTGTTAATCAGTAGCAAATATTTACACATCAGAAGAATGGTTATTTTTGCCAATTTAACGTACAATCACTGGGTATTTGTCTTAATATTGACCACAATTAAGAGTTTTTCGCGTTGTAGGAGGCAGCCGGTGCAACGGAACACTGAACTAAACTTTTCACAACGTCGAGCGTGTCTTGAACAGCAACAAAAGCGACGCGTAAAGTTATAGCGCCTCGACGCGCTGGACGCATTCCTGAATGAACGTAACGCAAGGCAAAATCGGCCATCTACGTTACTCTTATATACAGAGTGTTTTATAAGAAGCAATGGCGCTTATTCATCTGAAGTAATTGAGAAGCATTTTTCACAAAATAAATAAAGTATAAGTTTTATTATTTTTTGTTTTACAATAAATGAATTTTCATGAGTACGTGTCCGCTGTATCCAATCGCTCGTTATAACCGATTCATATCAAACTTGGCTATATTAAGGACACTTATCATAAGCATTATACCGAGTAAGTTTGCTATAAATTAGTTGTTGACGTACATAGTTCAATTTGATTTCACGACTGTTTGTATCACGTTGATAATGCTCACGTTCGAAGAGACGATACACGTGTTAAGAAAGTTTTAGTTGTCATTTGGGATGTCACATTTTTTTTTATTATTTATCACACCATAGTTGCCCATTTTTTACTTTGAAATGTATACTTCCTTCACGTGTTCGTCAATTGATGATTTATTAGAGAAAATTTGTCTAATGTTACAGTAGAGTAATGTAATAATTTTCATTAACAAGTTAGATGGTTTACTCACCAAATTTGGAATAGAATCCTACAAAAACAACTGACAAGACGATGAGATGTATTCGTAAAAGTTAATATAAAAACTAAATCAGATTTGGTCAACTAAAAATAACATGTACCTATCAATTGCTCTATTTTTATTTATCATCAAAATACAAGTAACTATCCAATTTCCTTTCAAGGTATTAATGTAAGAATTTAAGTAATCACGGAAAGAATAAATTATGTATATTTTTAGATGTAATACAATAACTCTTCTTTTATATACCAATATAATAGTTCATAGTAATTATAGTTTTGTTCGAAATTGCTTTTTGTTTTTTGATGAAGAGACATAAAATTCATTTTATTTATTACGTATGCGATAAAATTCTGTACATATATTTTAAAGCTAGTGACAGCGGAAGAAGAAAATTATGTAGAAGAATTCTTATCAGCAAAACTTTCAGAGTTGTAACAAGTTCAATTTTTCTCTGAGGTTGTGTATCATCTTTAGAAGCAAATTTCTGGTTAAACCTAAAACTAAAATCTTTTTCCCTTAGGAAATATGTATAAACATGATAACCATAATAAATTACATAACAATAAATATATTTACATACACATATTTCGAGAAATAAATTACCATTTAATACAGAACTGTTGTTTAGTGTTATTATTTACCATTTATGATAATGTGTAGGATCGTTTGAAAACAATTAAGTATTGTATCGCAGTATTATTTGCTGTGTTCTCTCTGATAAAAGAAGAACCAGTCTTTACCATTTACAACAAAATACCACAGTTTTCAAGATGAAAGCGCTAGTTTTATTGTTGATTTTCGGACTTATAGGTAAGACATTTTTATTCAAAAGTATTGATAAAATATACGCGTTATTTTATTTTCAGCTTCAACCGCTGCCCATCAACCTTTCCATTTACTTTTAATTCCGTATCGAATTTACCAATACACATTAACATTACTGGAAGATACTAATAGTGATAAATTGGTGGCTTTTGAATATAAACAATTAAAGGCGAAGAATGTGTCAACTGAGAAATTAAAAGAACATTGTGTTAAAAATAAAGGAGAGGATACTTGGCGAAAATTTGAGGTAAGTATTCACTTTGTTGCGAATAGTTGAAGTTGGATTATCATTTTCTTATAATAACGACAACAAGAAGCAATTAAACAAAATTTATTTCATTTTAATTTTAGGAAAACTTCCTTAATTTTACAATGTGTCTCAGCGATCCCTTTAATGCATGGCAATTTTGTGGAAATTATCAACCTAATTTACATACATGTCTGAAAACTTATTCCAAAAGACTTTCAGTTTGTGAAGAAGATGATGGTAAAGACTTGTTTTCACTACACATCAATTCCACCACTAAAATGGCCGATTATATATGCGTAGCGCACCCCTATTTGCAATATCCAAATGGTAAGTAGGAATTAAAGATTATCATCCTTATTTTCGTAAATGATCTTGAAATAAAAAAGTAATGTTTTATTATTACACTAACTATCATGCTTCAGCCCTTCAGAACATGAATGCAAAATGCTTACTCGAATTTGCCAACTACATGATTAGAAGGGATGTAGAAGATAAATTAGAAGTGGTTAGAAGGTGTATTAAAGAGAAACAGGCTGCCAGTGCAGAAGCAGATCAAATAAAAAGTTACTGCAAGTATGAAAATCGATCATCGATATAAACATATTTGTACACAATTTTCTTTTGGTTTTAGCTCCCAACTATTTCTAAACGAATGCGTATTGAAGAAAGTTAATGTTCACTGTGATGCTTCAGGTCCTGTAAAGAATATTGTAGAGGACATATTCTTTAATGCAACGTTTAGTTTCTGTAGAGACAAGTATAGTTATACGTTATCATGATTCAATCAAATTTTACTTATTATTTCGTTACTGTAATAATTATATAGTACATAATATTGTTGCAAATCCTAAAAGGACTTTGCTAAAAATAATAAAGACCTAAATTGACCAATCTGGAAGTACCTTTCATGTTAAGTGGTTATTTTTAATCTTACAGGCATTTAAAATATTTTTAATCAATCTGAAAATATGAGAAACATTTTCAAGCTCTAAAAACAAAGAAAAAAAAAAGAGGGACACCGTTCATGTCTATTTTTAGAATGCAATTTTTCCCGTGAAAATTGCTTGACATTGTATGTAGATAACAAGGGTTTGTAAATTTTGTGGCGAAAGTTATCCCATGATCGTAATTTCTATTAGGGGGTGAGGTCTTTCCAGTTTTTTGTTCGTTTGGAGTTGATTCTTATCAGACATTTACTCAACGGCTAAGGAGAGTTGTTTTTGTGTCCGCTTTGCCTAGAACTCGTAAATGTTCGCGCTGCGGGCTATCACTTTTCTCACCGTTTGAAACTGCAGAAGTGTCAACGAACTTGATAAAATAGACCGCAATATTCGTCGATAAATGCAGATATAATAAACGAGAGTGAGCAGATATTTTTAATGCATTGATATGTACAATTCAAACAAATTAAATGTTTTGGGTCTAACTTTCGCCGAAAATTGTTATCTCTTGTTACTCCAAGTGTTCGACAACGTTTTACAAAATCTCATATCGTTACAAACCTGATAAAGAACAAAATTCGTAATGTTCTGTTCAGTTATAGGCAGGAAAATAATGATCTTATCTTTGGGCAGTAAACTATTACGAGCCACTTCCTATTTCAGTTTGACGACTCAACTAATGATGAGTAAAAGTGTTCTTGGTGTTGCGAAAATTCAATACCAAGGCTGTCTTTATACTACCAACATCAAGACTAAGAGCGAACGAACAGGACCAAGACTAAAACCAACACCGCAAGAACAAGACCAAAACTAAAAACAAGACCGAATGACCGAATGAACACAACCAAGACTAAAACAAAAACCGAATATGCAAGATCAGGACGAAATACGCAAGACTAAACAAAAAATTATTACTTTCGGTGGATTTATGACTTAAACTAAATATTTGAAGCAACTTATTCTTTTCTTGAAACAAAACATTTTTTATATTTGAAATTTTCAATTTGTTTTACTAGATTTTAACACTAAATATAAAAAGGAAACTTTACCACTGCCTGAAGTAATGGATCTAGAAGAATGTCCTCGGAGTAGGTGAGTGTTCTTTGTTCCTACGTTTGGATAACAGATGGTTGATACATAGAAACAACTAATTTCTTTTCGATATTTTTTACTTCTAACTTTTCGCGAAAACAGTTGGAGGAAGGGTGAATTTATGCATTGGAAGACGGGTAAGTTGTTGAGTTTTCATAACACTCACAACTACCGACACTATTTTCTTTAAAAGTCATGACAAGCTCGCATGTGTGACAGAAAATTTCAGCATCTAAAAAAACTGAGACAGTCTTAGTCTTGGTCCTGCTTTGCTAATCACTTTATGCTTCAGTTCAGGGGGTTTTCCTGGTAATTAGTTTGGTATGTAAAGAAAAATGCAGGTTTGACTGTTTTCTGATTGTGTCGAGAAAACCAACAATTCATTCGATGGACTAATTGAAATTAAAAGGACTCAAACTTATATCCTCTGATTGCACGAAAAATATTTTTTTATTATTTATAAAGCACAGGGTTTAACAGAAAGTGTTTATTGTATCTGTAAAGCTTTATTTTATTAATAGGCAGACAATGTAGACACCGACATGGCGTTATAAATCCCAGGCTTTGCCTTCATGTCTTAATACATAACTTTAAAAAATTTGAGTAGGGTCATCATCATCATAAGGTCATCAGTTCTAAGACTGGTTGGACACGTACCTCCACTCTTTCCTATCCTGAGCTAATCTTTCCCCAAAACTAGAACAGCATATATCCTTAACTATTTGCGAACAGTAATCTAACCTAGGTCTACCTCTACCCCTCTTAACTTCTGTTTCTGCCTCTAATATGTCCCTGACTAGACCTTCGTGCCTAGGAAGGTGTCCTACCAACCTATCTCGCCTATTTTTCATTGACTTCTATAGAGTCCTCTGTTCTCTTATTCTTTCTAATACCTCTTCATTTCTAGCCTTTTCTACCCACGTTATCCTCGTCACTTTATTTGAGTGGGGTAATTTTAGTTTATTAGTTAATCACTCCACAGAAACTATGCACCTATGTAATTACTATTTCTTGCCATAAAAATTGTTTTATCAGATAACTACAAAGGGTTGTGATTATAAAGGGTCAACTTAATCAAACAACTTTTTTCGAAGTGAAACAAATGCCTATCAAACAAGAAAAGCACTTCTAGAGGACAATGTTCCCGAAAATCCTGTAGGTTCACACTCCGGGCTATCATTTTCTCGCTGTTTGAATTTGTGTCGATGAACTTGAGAGTATACTCTTAAGTTTATGTATACATGAAAATTGATATTTCTTATTATAACTTAACGTTAGAGTTTTTTTATATTTCTTTTGCCTAATAAAAAGTAAATTAATACGCTTAATTTTTGTTATTAATAATAATGTTATTGACTATTTAATGACCACTTATAGTTGTATATTTGTATTTGTACTACCATAACAGAAACAAATAATTTCTTCTTGCAGGTAGGTTAATTTTTTAATTAAAAAAAGTTCTTGTAAAGAAGAAATCACAAATTAAAAGATATATAAATAAGTAGGTAGTCTTATCACTTATAAAAAATAAGCACTTCATATTAAGCTTTGACTGATTTGATGTCACTTATTCATTGTGGGAAAACACGGTAATGGCAAAATAATGATGATTGAGAGTCTTTGTTTAATTCAATCAGTTAAATAACAAAAACCTATTTATTTCCTAGCGTTATAAAAGATTTGAATTTAATCCTCACTTTTCTAATGGCAATCAAGGATTTTCTCGGTCAAGCTAAAGGATATTATTTTCAAAGCAAATATAATTGGTTTAATGAGTATTTGATGATGTTTATATATTTTTTTAAATTGACTTTTATTTATTTAATAATTATTTATTGCAGTGTGTTCGACATCTACTGTGACTTCAATGAGTTTTGCAGGATAAAGCTTTCTAAAGGATTCGGTATGAGAAAGGAAAATTATACAGTAAAGTGAGAGCTTCTGCTTCAAGCCACAAGATGTGGCTCGATGTATTTTCCAACTGAATTTTTCACAAACTTGCAGTATTAATTTAATGTTTACGGAAACGGAATTAGTTATCGATAAAACATAAAAACAATAAAAACTCGAAAATATACATTTTTCTTAAAAGAAAATGTCTCATCAGTATTGTCTGCAACTTTTATTAAATCAGGAAGAGGATAACATGTACCTACATATTTTTTATTATTCAGTGAGAATTTAATTTACTCCAGCAATACGTTTTAATAGTGTCAGTAAATGAAATTGTACTTGTCATATTGTACTTAATCTCCTAGCGTTTTAGTTTTTAGGGTTCCGCACGTCCGAATGAAAATCGGAACCCTTATAGGGTCACTCGTGTGTCTGTCTGTCCATGTGCTTATGCCTATTTGGAATATGGATAGACACACATATTATCGAAGAAAACCAATTACCTAAAGCGTGAGTGGAACTGATGCTTCACAATACTTAGATACCCTAAATATTCCAATATCAGACAATTTTTTAACAATATTGTGAAGTAAAAACTACTCAATTCCATTTATTCTCAGTAATTTTTATTTGCCTAAAATATAAGTTTCTTTTTTTATTTTAAGGAAGGCAGGACGAATTAACTTTTAACTTTTCTTAAACTGTTCGTATTTTTGTTTCTGCGTTATTATCCTCACTTCCGAAAAAAGTTTTGTTAGTAGCACTGAAGCTTCTATAGTTATCATTTTTTTTCGACTATCTAAAAAATAATCTTATCAGTTCGACAGTTTAAGTTGTTTGTATAACCATATGAAAATCCGCTTTTCATATTTCCTGCAAATGGGTTGTATGATTTGACCATAATCAAAACATATTTTGTATGTTGTGTTTATTTTTGCTTTACAGTTTTATTTTTTTAGCCGATCAATACTTACCTAGCTAGATTTATAAATAATAAGAAAATAATATACCTTTGACTGATCAATTACATTTTATCGAACTTTTACAGAATTCATAGATTCAACGTTCATTCTTTCATCAGTTTTCTCGTACTTATGTCCTGTTCAAATGGATAAATATAGACAACAATCCAAAATTTCCTCTTTCTGTATAAAAGTAACAACACATTTTTTTTGCTAAAAAGACTGTCGTAATTTGGCCTTATCAATTAATATTTTCAAAAGCTCAAGTTTTACTTTTTCACGTACTACTGGTTTCATTCTCCCAACGAAAGCTGTCTGAGAATTTTGACCATAAATAGTTTCCATTTCTTCAACTACTTAATATAAATGCGATAAATTAAAGTTATAACAGGGGTGAAAAGTTGTTTTATTATTAAACCAACAACCGACGTTTCGCTCTTCGCAGTAGGACTTTATCAAAACTACAAACATAAATTATATTATCTAGGTATAATTATATTATCTGATGCAGCTACAACCAAGGGCGAAACGTCGGTTGTTGGTTTAATAATAAAATAACTTTGCACCCCTGTTGATTTTGTTTATAATAAAGAATTTTTACCATAAAGTTGTAAAGGAATCATAAGGTAGGACTATAGTTCCAGACAGTTTTAATAACATAATATCATAAAATGTATATTTTTGGACAGTATCCAAATAAAAAATTTCAGAAAAACATAGAAATGGTAATCGAAATTGATACGAAGATGTAATGGGGTAGGGACAGTGGTATATAATATAAATAGATCCTGTCTAGACATTGCTTAATTAATTTTAACCTACATATTAATATAATTTGATTTATATCTGGAACACTGCTACTGCTCCTTTATCTTCGAAACTTGAAGCCCGAAAAATGAAAAATAATTCAGCCTTGTCGATAATATTTACCGATGGGAAAACTGATATTAACTCAGTAGAAAATCTATTATAATCTTGATAGCAGTATTACACATGATACATGTGCAGTATTAAAAAAATAATAATATCTGTAATAATATGCGTGACAAAAATCGGAATCAAAGCGAATATGAATAGTGTAATGGTGAGGTTTCCTTAGAGTACATTTTAATTCATTTCCGAGTGACATGACAGACGTCGTCGTTTACCAAATTGGGGCATTAACGACGCTTTCTGACGCCGGGGTGTCGGCGTTTTATGAAGTTAATTCAATTAAGGTAAATACGCCCTTATTTCCAGCCAGCCGAGACTCCGTCATTTTGAAAGGAAGTGGTAGTGAAATCTAATGAAACTTGACTGAGTGAAACATTATACGACAACCTTTGCCGTGCGTTCTAGGCCCAAGGTGTCAACACAAACGAACTGGATCAATGGCGTAAATGTAAATAAATACTGTTATAACCATGATTAGCGGATTTCGTTTAGCATCTGTTTGTTCATTGGTGGTGATAATTAATTTTGTGACGGAATCGGTTTTAACGGAAATTGTCCTAGTTTATGCTGACAAACCCTGACACAGTGCGGCGTACAAAATAGACAATTCACTTTGAAATCCAACATCTAACTTATATAACATTTAGGATAATAACATTATTCCTGTTTCCCTACTGTTCTATTGTATGTACTTTTGATAAATAACTCGATTCAATTTCGGTTATGAATTTTCCTTATGTCTTTTCAGGAAAATTTTGTTTGCTTTCTCTTAAATGAATCATTTACAAACGGGCAAAAATCATACCAGTTATACTAAAGCAATTTTATAATTGATCTGTTTCAATCACTTCAGTAAATAGAGATGCATAATAACATTTAAATAAGTATTAAAAATGTCTATTTACCCACTATGGTGAAAATCGCATTCGGGTTCGAATCCAGTTGTTGATGACTGGAATCGTGTTGATACATTGACAGACAGACAACGCCATTCAAAAATATCTTTTAATTTTCCCGGAATTCTTAAAGGAACTAACCGGAGTTGTCCATTTAATTTTCTTCACTGTACAGACAATATCACAAATATCACTTTGATTTTGTATTTTTATGAGTAGGTATATATTTTTTATTAAATTTATGATACTTATATACATTCTATTGTTGTTGTAGTATATTAGAATAATCGTTACGTTCAAACTTTAGTTGTAGATTACTCAGGCTAGGAAGATGCTTAAGACTGTTATACGATGCGCATGTGCTATTTTCCTCGTAGTCCTGGCAACGTCTAAAAGTGAAAGTATTCTGTTGCTTGCTTATACATACGAAACCGCGTAATAATGTAATGAGTAAACGCTATCAGTTTTTCGCTATCAAAAACTCAAAAACAATGTTATATTATGAATTTAATGTTATTCTTGTGATGGATAGTTTATAAGGTGCAACTGAAAAGAACTTTATGCTGTAAATCTACATCGAATGACAGTGTTTTCCTCTGGCTATATCCATAAGGTATGTGTGCACAAACTTTTTAGGATAAGGAGCAACTTGGACGCTAAACGAATTTTGGCATAGGAATTTTTGATTCTCTTTAATGCATTATTACATGTTATGAAATTAAAATACAGGCCAAATACCAATTTATGATATCATAACAATTTTGAAAACATAATTTCTTTTACTAAATTTCATGTTTATGTATCATCTTCGTTGTAAGTTAATAAATCAGTTAATGCTTTTAATTTATGTAAGCATATCACTATAACATGATCTTCGAAGACAAATCGATATGATAATATTATTACCTCGTCTTTAATTGCCGGTTTCTCTAAAATTTCATGTTGACAATCATAAAATTTATTACCCAACTAATTTAGAATTAATGGAAAATTTACTCGGAATTCAGTAGCAAAATTTATGCGAATGGAGTATGAACAGTAAATGTCATTGTTTATCGCCGATTTAATAAAATATAACATTCTGTTGCTCGTAACAGAGTTCAGGAATTATGAGTTGTGATGCGCGTAATAAATAATTAAACCAAATAAAGTATTATTGTGGTAAATTTGATATTTTACTGCGTACATAATCTTGTTATAAAACAGGTAACAATACCGGGTTCATGCAATAAGCAATTCACACACCTTTATTTTAAGTCGTTCCCGTTGGTTGTATTATGACGATAGATAGTAAAGGAAATGTAAATGATAGATCACAAATCTGAATGGAAAAATATAAAAGAACTTTATAAGCCAGTGATGTAAATATTTTTTAAAAAACGCGTTTGCAGTGGTCCACAAGTGTATTGCATTTTTTATATACGTATGTAAATTAATGCACAAAATAAAAATGGTTTGTCTATTGTCCTTAAACCAAGTAAAAGGGTAAAAAAGGTATAATAACAGTTCTTTTCTTGTTTTTATTAATTTTATTATTTTAAAGTTAATTAACTGTCAAAGAGATCTCTTTTTGTTAGTTGTTGATCTTTAACCTACGATAAGATGTGTTGGAACTACTTATGCAAATCTTTAGATGAGTCCAAATATTTTCTAAAGATAGTTTCGGTAACGATTACAGAAATTGTTTTTTCCATGTTTCTGAATGTAGTAAAGCATGCCACTTGTGCTAAATTAGGTTGTAAATTGTAATGTTATTACTTCCCTACCTGAAAAAAGCTCGTACCAATGCCGAAAATCATTACGATTCAATAAAATCTTTTTTTAACTTAATTAAGTGCAGTTTACAAGTAGAGATAATTGTCAGTGGCAATTAACAATTGCCGAAAACTTGTTTCTTATAACTGGGTAAACATTTCTCGTCAAATTAATGGATATATAATATGAAGATACCTAATACTCTTTCTTATTTAATGCGTATTGTTCGAATTCGTTCTTTCCTAATTATATCTGTTTTCTTTCTTTCGTATTTTCTCAAAGTTTCACCTATCCCTTTTATTTAATTATTTATTAATTCTTTAAGTAATGCTCTTGTTTCTGCTTTGCACTTTCATTTCTAATTAGTTTTTTATGTATCGTCATCGATTTCCTTTGCCGTTTGTTTCATTTCCACTACTTATTAGTATTTCCCTTCAAATTCTTACAATCTATTATTTCCGGATGTATTAGAAAACTGCGTTTGTTCCTTATCATTTTCCTATAAAACCACTTTTAATTAGAATTTCTAGAAAAAAAATGCAGCTTATTTTCGTTGGTTAAAAGCATTTTAAGACCACTTGTTCTGAAAAGTGTTTTCAACCAGATCTGGGGTACACGTCCTTTAGAACATTCGTCGTTAAAAATGTCTACCCTTAACACAAAAGCCATAAAATGCATGTACGTCGGTAACTCATGTAACGTATGATGCAGTTAAACCTTTATGAGTACGGGTTTTACACGACTTGATGTACATACGCTTATTTTTATGTAAACGGTAACTTAACATAATAAATAACTGAAAGCAGATCGTTTGTTGTCGATAAATTTTCTGGTGAAAGCCTTTTCCAAAATGATACCACATACAGCTTATTACCTTAACATCTCTTGAATAGAAGGTATCGTGTTACCTTAAATTGTGCTATTTAAAGCGAAAACCTCCAGGTTTATTAGGTATGGAAATAATATATGACAAAGGGGGTGTGACAACAGCAACAATTTTTCCCCCTTTAATTTGAGATAGTTTGTAATGGGTAAATAAAAAATTGAAAAAATGATTTCAAATTAATATTGTATATTAATCCACTATTAAGCAACTAACAATGTCATAGGATTNATATTATTCTGAAAATTCATTTCTGAATTTTTTACCCACTACACGCTACCTCAAATTAATGAGGGAAAAATTGTTGTTGTTGTCACACCCCCGCCGGGAATCGAACCCGGGACCTTTGGCTTTACGCACCAATGCTCTAACCAATAAGCTACGAGAGGTGACAGGTACTTTTGAGGTAGTTTGTAGTGGGTTGCATTGCATATTAATCCACAATTAAGAAACTAACAATGTCATAGGATTTCATGACAAACTATGTTTAAATAAAACCACAAAAGAGAAAATATTATAATGGTGCTTATTATGTGTATTTTCTATATTTATCAGAAAGTAGAAAAGTTCACGTGAGTGGAAATACTTCAAGAAATTTTTCATAGAGGAAAATCGTACATTAGCTTTCAATTAAAATTAAATGATATACAATATACCTAATGTCGACGATCGTACGTAGAAATCTTTTACATTTGAGGTAAAGTCCTTGCATTTTATTTATGCTGGTGCATCTAACGTAAATGATCGATTACACGATTTTCAGTTCACTGATTCTTTCGATATTAGCGTCTTTCAAAGCTTGCGAAAATCTTCTGTGATGTTCATTCAGCGAATTCGTATTTTTCACACCAGTAACGTATCTTACGATCAATAATCAATCAAAACTGGTAAGCTGATCTAATTGATATTCAACATTGCGTCAAAATTCGTTCGTGCTTAATATTTTGTTAGTTGAAATCGTCTGTAGATAAACTGCTTGTTTCTTATTTTTCGATTTAGTCGAAAAAGAACTTGCTTTGGACGAACCAGACACTGAACATTGATTACTATTCCAAATGAGACATTAATATGATACCTAGTTTGAACTAGTTTTGATTTAATTAGGGTATATGTATATTAAGATTAATTTCAAAATAAAGTAAGCAAAATTATCGTTAATGAGATACTTTACAACCTCCATGTACTCGAGCAATTCCTAGGCCAGATTTAAATTCAGAAATAAAAAAATGCATGAGCGGTCATCTCAGTTTGTTTTGTCCTTTTAGTCTCTTAAAAAAACCAGAGCTGGGGCTACTTTAAGGCCAGATTGGATTTAAATTACGTCACAAATTATATTTTTAAGATTTATTTATGTTCTAAGAAAACCCTCTATACATTATATGAAAATCTTCTGTTTCTCATAAAACGGGTAGCCTTTATTTTAATAAGGAAGAGCACATTACTAAATTTATTGCATTGAATTCCATCAAGAGTTTACGGGCTAGAGATCTTGCCTCTATATGTCTCAAGAGCACTGGAACAGTTATTCGCATTCTTTATGTAGTTCACGAGCCACGGAGCTTGTTGTACGTTTTTGAATTACATTCATTCCATTGAAGGAAAAGTCTTGATTATGGAAAATTATTAGAATAAATGGCTGATTTTAGATATCTAGGAAGTCAGACGAATCAGGACGGAAGGAGTAGTAGGGATATATAGCAGAGGAGAGCGCAGGGTCGAGTCGTCTTCAATAAAAAGAAGTCACTTCTATTCTAGCGAACGATTAATTTAGAAATTCGGAAAAGATTGTTAAAGGTGTATGTATGGAGCGCAGCGCTGTACGGATGGACAATAAAAAGGTTAGAAGTGTTCGAAATGTGGTGTTACAGGTGAATGATGAGGATAAGGATAAGAGGCACCTGAAAGAATAGGTAAAGAGAGGACTCTATGGAAGTCAATAAGAAATCTTCTCAGGCATGAGACATATTAGAGGCAGAAACAGAAGTTGAAAGGAGTAGAGGTACACCTAGATTAGATTATTGTTGGCAAATAGTTAAGTATGTGGGATGTTCTAATTTTAGGGAAATGCGAAAATTAGGTCAGGATAGGAAAGAGTGGAGGTGTGAGTCCAACCAGTCTCGGGACTGACGACCTTAGGATGATGATGGAAAATCACCTGGGCCATTTAGGATTTCGTGAAAATAAATTCCACGATGGTTCAGTTTCTTCATCATCATAAGGTCATCAGTCCTAAGACTGGTTAGACACGCACCTCCACTCTTTTCTATCCTGCGCTAATCTTCGCATTTCCCTAAAGCTAACAGTAATCTAATCTGGGTCTACCTCTACTCCTCATAACTTCCGTTTCTGCCTCTGATATGTCTTTGACTAGACCTTCATGCCTGAGACGGTGTCCTACTAACCTATCTCGCCTATTTCTTATTGATTTCCATAGAGTCCTCTGTTCTCCTATTCTTTCTAATACCTCTTCATTTCTAACCTTCTCTATCCACGGTATCCTCATCATCCGCCTGTAACACCACATTTCGAACACTTCTTTTCCGTCGCGCCCACTGTCCATGTTTCGCACCCGAAATTAAATTTCACGGTCAGATAAAAAATTTCGGGTTGTTTCTAGTGCTTTTTAATCGTGAATGTGATTGTTTTAACATCATCTGTCAGTCATGTTAACACCCTTTTGTATTCCTAAAGGGATCGAATTTGAAAGAATGCTGTCTTACCGAGTCCCAAACTATGTACTCAAGGAATATTCTATCCAATTAGTCAGTTAATCAGTCTGTTTTATATGTATAATTATTTTTGTACATCAAGATTGTGGATACGTTACTAGCAAAGACTATTTCAATAAAACAAACTGTGGCTTCTCTTTGTATACCCAATGCGCATACACGCAAGATATATTTTTGCATGACTGGAAAATATCCCCTAACTATAT
This sequence comes from Agrilus planipennis, assembly GCF_000699045.2. Lineage (NCBI taxonomy): Eukaryota > Metazoa > Arthropoda > Insecta > Coleoptera > Buprestidae > Agrilus > Agrilus planipennis. The sequence goes on from NW_020439021.1 coordinate 1,601,600, forward strand.
ATTAGTAGTAGTAAACATTCTATGTTGATTTGGGAAAATTCCTTTATTTTCGCTCGAACTGCGTAAACAAGCAGAAAGCTTAAATTTTCGTTAAGGAAAACTATAAATTGCTTTTTGCATAACGCTGATTTTCCTAATTTGCATGAAAATAGCAGTTTTTGTATTTTCTTTTACGGATTATGTATAAATAAATAGAATAACAACTTTCAAACAGATGAAATCCTATGACATTGTTAGTTACTTAATAGTGGATTAATATGCAATATTAATTTGAAATCATTTTTTCGATTTTTTACTTACCCACTACAAACTACCTCAAATTAATGAGGGAAAAAATTGTTGCATTGGTGCGTAAAGCCAAAGGTCCCGGGTTCGATTCCCGGCGGGGGTGTGAGAACAGCAACAATTTTTCCCTCTTAGTTAGAGGTAGTTTGTAGTGGGTAAATAAAAAATCGAAAAAATGATTTCAATTTAATATTTTAAACAGATATGTTTATAAATGCCGTTGGTGGTATTCAAAGTAATTCAATTCCTTTATTTATTACTCAACATCATCTGCGATAAATAATTGTCAGCAGACGCAAGAGGTGAATTTAGAAGTTTGAAGCTATGAAAGAGCTTCTGTAAATCTTCATTTTGCATAGTGCAAGGTTACATGAAATGAAATAAGATTGCAATGAAAATAGAGACAGAGTCTAAAATCATAAATCAAGCCACGATTTCCGAGATTACCCTTGTGTAGGTATGCTACATATGCAGTTGGTAGAGTAGCGTTAGAAAGTTTAGGGAAACTTAGTTTATTGAAACTTACAACAATTTATTAAGTGTCTACCTACATTAATATCAATAAAATCAACAATCATTATTGTATCAAAAATAAAACATTAACATCTGTTTTTCATAAAATTTGCTGTGAATTTATGCAATTTTTGTAGTATTAATCGAAAATTTTTCACGGTACTGGGTCTATATTTTCGTTTAAAAGACAAATAAATTATAATCGTATTTCCAAACTTACAGAAAATTGGAGAAATAATTTGCATGAAGTAATATAAGGTATAGGTTATTAGTTTTTTCTATTAAGGCTTTACATTTTAATTTTCCGATTACAAAAAACTTGATTGAATTTCGTCAACTTTTGAGGGTAAAAGATTAAAGGATCAATTTATTTTAAAAGACAAAAAAGTCGAATAGTAAAGAAACCCTGGCTTACAGATGACGTGGAATAATGTAGACGAATGTTAATCCATAAGCAACTTGACGTACTCGTATCATACGTTTACGAAATGTATGGGCATCCTCGGATAGCGCTAGCTCGGCTTGATGTTCCACCTTGACGTTCACTGAAGGGATTTGAAACATAAATCAAAGGGAAGTTAACCAATGCTTATACAAACTTGAGAACGTTTGCCAACTGATCCTCGTTTAATTTGTTTAGTCGAGAACCTCGAACCTTTTTAAAGCAGTTACAGCTCATGTTGACCTTACCAAGTTAAAGTACTGGGTCAGAAAATAAATTGCAACAAGTAAACAATTAAAACATTTAAACGTCGAATGACTACAATTACTAAAACATTTGAACGTCTGGTCTGTGGCATTTAACGTTAACCTCACTTGTACTTCTGTATTATACAGGATGTAACATGCCGAGCTTTGAGGGTGTAAATTGGATGCGATAAAGAATTGCATGGTGAGTTCAGGATCATGGTTAAGGGCAAAAAATTTTTTAAGAAAATCACAATAATTTACAATTCGAAACCGGTTTTGTGGGGAAAGATCTGCAGTTGCATGCATGGAGAATGTAAACATTGCCGATAATCGAACGTCTATAAGATATTATTGCACTAGGTTGACTATTAACATAAACAGCCTGGATCACATTTATCAAATCTAATAAATAAACAATGTATGAGTAAAAAATACAAAACAAATACCACCCCTGCAAGCTCAAGACCCATTTTTGTTAAACCCTGTATTTATTCCGTGACACGTGGAAATTCACGTAATATATTATTCAAAGAATAAGCAGTAGTATCTATACATACTTCGTCTTCTGGAAAAGAATTACTGCTCCAGTCATAAATAAAATGAAAAATATACGAACAAGAAATAACAAATATGGATAGACGCATATTTACAATCATGCTATACATAGATTCGTTGTCAGGATGTAATGCAATCCAATTATAAAGTAGACGATAGTGTATTATAATTTATAATAAACTAGCTTTTATGAAATTAAATCATTTTCTTTAACGATACAGTAAATGGCGTGCTGTTGAGAACAAAAATGTTCGAAACCGCGATCCACGATTGCTACTTTCGAGGACTTAAACTGCCCTTAATTAATTAGCTTTTCGTAATAATAGGTCTCACTGTAAAAACGCCACTTTGAGTCCTTATTCATTAAAAATCAAAAGCTTTTTAATAGTTATCATTTCATTTTCCATTACATTCTCTTTCCACATTGAAGCTGACATTGATTATGCACCAACTATTGCATTTTCCTGTTATAAAATCCAGTACTTTGAAAAGAGAAGCCTCCCAGAATCGTAGAATTTAATTGTATTAGAACTTTAATTTCATTTTACCTACAGTCACAGGAAGCCCCCGATTGCCGACAGTCATAGAAAGACAGGCACCTTTAAATTATAAAAATGGCGGACTAGATGCTTAATTAGAAACAATAATAATTGAAATTGTCTCCAAGACACATTACAATTTCTTAATGATGTTGTAGGACTTGACGCTATTGTAAATATAATTTACTGGAATAATAGAAAAGCGTCTACAAACGTCGTTGAACTTCTCTCATAGTTTTACTTTACAATTTACAGTAGGTACATTTCTGTCTACCAGTTTCTCACTCGATATTAGTTCCACTAAAAGTCAATAATTACAAAAGTCAAATTATTACAAAGGTACCTAAATAGGTAAATAAATTAATTAAATTCAATAGCAGGAAAGAAAAGTTTTAAACTTACCGCCACTTTTTGTAATTTTTGTAAGTATTTGTTTTAAATTGTAACTGAAATCATTGAACAGTAGTACTGAAGTGTAAGTTCATCTGTATAGTTGTATGTACGTTCGAATAGAAGGGATCGTAAAACCTTATTGGCATACCATTACCGTCTCGCACCCATCAGCAGTTGAGTGCCTCCTTCAGTTTAATGAAAATTAAACAGAACTAGTACATTATTATATGACCGTATCTATTATACATGCAGATACGTATCTAGATTCTGTAACATTGATTGGGAATGATGCAATACTCGAAATGTAACTGCATTGTTGCTACTGCTACTTCACTTCAGGCATTCGATAGTACGTATTGCCACACAGAGTCATCTTCTTGTAATACAATAGCTTACGGCAGCTAATTTCCCAATAGTTCGGAAAACTTATTGTTAAGACTGAAAAGTCCAAGTTCAAGTGTTCAAGTATATATCAATACCTGACTAATACACTAATACAATAATATATATATCTGGAAGTGTCTTAGGTCTTAAAATATATAGTTTTATTGGAAGCCCAAACAGGTGTGTTTAAAACGTTTTAAGGAAATAAATGTTTTTAATTAACACTACTTTTTTATCGATTTACAGTTCTTACATCATTAAGTAGTCGAATTTTTAAATAGATTTAATCTGCATGTTTGATTTTGATACTGTAAAATTGGCATTTTGAAGTTCTTTTAATATTATTATATTAACAAACACATTACAGCTCTTACGTATGTCCTATACAGGGGCAAAAGATTAGTATGCTTAGAGTTCTAGATATACTTCGTTTACTTTCTGTAACGATGTGACCTTCAGTTTGACCGGCGCAAAGTAGAAAAGAACAGCACTAGGCCAGAAAAGGATGAGGCAACTCTCGGTTAAACTCTCAACCGGTGAGGAGCATATAATCCGTACAGTACTGCACGGAAAAATTGACCATTTTATCCACTACAATTGCATTGCTTAAATGTGCTGTTATTGATACCAATTACTACTGAAAATATCAACGAGATGTTTATTTATATTTGAAGACATATTAAAGGCTTAAACGCATGTTTTCGACTCGCACTACTATTCATGATTGAACAAAACTTTTGGCAGGTACTATATGAAAAAGTATGTTTAATGAACAAGAGTCGACAGTATAATGAGCTTTTTTCACCCTACCTACGATTTTGCCAGCGTGCATCCAAGACATTGGAAGGGGTACATCGCTAAAGAAGGTAAATGAAGTATAATTTACTTAAGATTTACTTATACATAAATAATTAGTGTACGAATTATGATAGATATTGGCCGAACTAAAAATGCATAGTTTCATAGGTATTCTATTGATTTCCTTCGCTAGAAGGATCTATGTCGTGTTGATAAGAAGGAAAGTTCGAAATTACGATCGACGTGTGATAATTTCGGCAGAATGCTGGTCAAGGGCCTATTGCCCCTTTGACGCATAAGATGGCGGGCAGTATATCGTCAAAAGAAGTTTGAAAGCATGTCCCCTGCCACATAAAGACTGTTTTAGTACTCTTGCTGTATAATATACGGACTTGTATCCGGCACCCTTTTCCTGTTAAATAAATACCTGTATTTTTAGATACTAATGAATGTCACGTTAATGTAAAATTCAGGAAAATTTTGCATGAATTTATTTTACCATCGTCAAACAAAAACGTCGTTCGCAGTGTCATAATCGCGTGTATATTGGTACAAATTTGTGCATTTAGACGTCCATATTAACAAGAGAGTTGCATGGGAAACAGTTGCGAAGGCAAACTTCCGGTGCACTGTGCTTTACCTAATAGGATATTCAACCAAAGGTACCTGCTGCTCCCAACTATGAAAGCATATGTATTACATACAGTCAAGTCGCTAGTACAACAACAACAACAACTTTGTCGAGAATCCTTGTGCTTCATGTGTACGAAGTTCGCAATTATGTGTACGTAGTGCGAAACTTTGCCATTAACGTCTCGTAGAATATGCGTTGTCGACTCTATTGTCCAGGGCGACGAATATTTTTTTTCTGTAAGGTGCTGTTTGTAGCGACATCGTAATAACGTAATTAAAGATTCACTCGGGGGAAGTACATACAGGAAACTTTTAACGATTGTGCGCTTGTCATATATATATATATCTTAGTTGGTACATTATTTTGCAAATAATAAATGAAGTATGATGACATTTACCTATGTGTGTAATAACATTAAATTTAGTAACATAAGTTTTCTGGAAGGGAAGAGGCCTTTAAGAACGGGTTATCTCACCTGATATGACCATCCTTTTTGCAATTGTTTAGTAATTGGTGATTTTTAATTAAAAATTACGATAATAACTCAACGGTCAGCTAATTCCAGAATATTGTATTATCGGCTTACCCAACTGCACCGATTTACGACACAAATGTACTGATTTTTTAAGATTTTTGTTATAAGGTATGAATCAAGATTTTATTGTACGGTTGGACTATATGAAAATATTTTAATAAGTGGGTATGCGTCGCTATTCCAAAGTTTGTAAGATTAATGAATCCATCCCATTACTAAAGCATTGTTGCATTGTTGCGTAAAAGCTTTGTAGAAATCGCTCTCTCGTCTGGTTCATCGATCACAGTGACCAAAGCTGTGCTTGCGACAGGTAATGATGGAAAATGACGGTAGGACGCGGGGTAGTTACTTGCTTGCTGACATTCTACACCGTGTAGGGTGTCGGTTCTTTAAAATGACATACTACAGCTACTTTCGAAATGGTCTAACTACTTTTCTGAGAAATTCCTTTGAAGTTTTCCTACAACAAGATTAAAGTAGGTATATATTTTATTTATTTCTTTTTGAGGATTGTTGGGTTTGTGTTAAAGATAGATATAGTGTTAAAACCAACAAGAATCGGTGTTAATTTGTTGAATTTTTGACAAAAAAAATACAAAAGACCAAAAGTGTGCAAAAAAATTGGATGTTACCGACGAACGTGATCAAAATAATATTTTGTTTTGATCATAGAATTCGGCCAAAATATTAACACGCCTTTAGTTAAGTATTCGCGCAATTCGTAAGAGAGGAGCATTGATGACGAACTTAAAAAAATAAATAAAGTCAGCTCCGCCACCCCGTAACAGCCCCTAATTAAATCATGCACATGACTGGTTTCAGTAGTAAAACGAGTGCTGCCAAACACTAGTTGACATTGCATTATACCTTGACATATACTGAAGGTGCTTCGACTATTTTCTCAGGTACTGAGTGATAACAACGATAATAGAATGCAATAGAACCAACCAACATAATTTAGTTTAAAAATTAATAGATATATGGGCATGTAATCGTTTTGGTTGCGGGATTGATCATGTTTTTGATAGGGGTTTTGTATCAGTTACTTTATCAGCTACAAGTAGCTAGAAATCTTAACGCGTAAGGCCAAGGTCCATGCAATTCTAAACTATCTCTACTTCTATTCTATAACGTAAAAAAGGTCCGTTAGGGTTACAAAAAACACTCTACTCTAGTAAAATAACTCTAAGTGGTCTGTATTCGTAACGTATACGTAATCCTAAAATGTAGCATTGTGCTACAGATGGCGTTTACTGCGCCATTGTAGTATTTTCTAAAACGCACTCTAATCTAAGTTCGGGTAACCTAAAGTCTTCGCTAAAATACGTTTCCGTGTAAGATATACTGTTCAAGATTTCTCTATATGTACCTATCTTTACAGACATCGTACTTCACAAGATAGGTACATATGAAAGTATCTTATTATGTTGAGATTGAGTCGAAATACTTATAATGACTTCTTATTTTTCTGTGAGACAAACGATAATGAAAATAGGAATAATTTGCTCTCAAGGCGTTCGTTGCCTTTATAATAAGCTGTAATTTTCCCCACGATAATTTTCAAAATGATACAATTTAAGATATTACTTGCGTACAAAGGGGAATGGAATTCGGAAATTTCTCAAATATGTGTAATTACAAAATTCCTTTTGCCAAACGCTTTCGAAACAATCTAACCAGAAATGTTCAATACTTACATGTATATTAGAAAGGTACAACTTGAAACAAAATTGTTGGATAAGATCTAAGCTTTATCTGGGGGACTTTTCGTGAAACATGTCGAAAATAATGAGATAATAATAAATCATGGAATAGTTGTAGAAATTGAAGCCTGAATTGGACTAAATACAGTTCAATATAGCAACCAACATCGACGTCTATCGCCTAAACATTAAAAATAGATTTTAATTTCAACGCCATACTTTTGTAAAATTGACTTTCTCCACCCATGAACTGGCAAGAGGAATGTAGGTTTTCGTTTGCCCCCCTACCTTTGTCCTCATCTGTCAAAAAAATAATTCTATCGAAAATAACGTCTCATTGTCAAAAATTCCTGAAGCAGTTTCTTTTAACTCGATGACCTGCAGATTTTTACTTGATGACCTGTAGAAAGGAGTTCATTGTCTCCGGAAAATTTCTTGTACGGTTCATAGCAGTCATAAGAAAACGGACAAAGTTGCGTGTTACACGATCCTTCTACTAAACAGTCCTTTTGTTTTTCTTCTATGTAGGTACTTAATCCATTTTGAGAAGAGATCCAAACAGATGGTGTATTTAACTGGAGTTATTACACAAAAAGCAGCTCCGAGGGCGAAAATTACACACTTTCCTAATTGAATCATCCCGTCCGACTGTAATCTCTTTGAAAATAAGATTCATTTACTGTCGGTGTCTTTACGACTTTGCTTTGAGTAATGAATAAACAAGGTGAGGGAGGGTGAATTTTCTTCGAGATATTTATTTTCGTTGAAAACTGTACAATACCTGATTATTGTATAGATATATAACGTTGCTGTTGTTTATCCTACCGTGATGGTAAAAAATGAAGCGAAACTGTTCAATGTACCGTCAAACTTCCTGCGGTTCTGGCAATATTCCAACAATGTGATACTTTTCATTTGTGGCGACGAGATGATTTTATCCGAATCGAATTTGTTCAAAATTAATGTTGTCATTTCTATTTTCAAGTTTGTTGTAAATCCGGGACAGACATTTTCATCTAGATAACCACCTGTTTGAATACGTAGACGCTAATGAGAAGTAATTACAAAAGTAACCTATCACTTTTGCAGATGAACTTCTTGAATTATGGCCAAACATTGATTTTATTTTAAACTTTTCAAATAATTCTGATTAGCTTTGATATACCCGCCTACAAATTGGTACTCTTCATTTAAACAATGAACTTAAAAGTTACTACAACTATTTTAATAGGCAATACTACTATTTACGAAATAGTCTTTTTCTTTCTTAATTCTCTCTCGAAGTATTTTATAAAATTTGTTGTTCCGATTACAATTACGTGAATTTTGTCCTATAAAATCAAAATCAAGATCAGCATATAAGATTTTCGTCTTCATTATTGCGAAAAAATTCATTTTAATGTGCATGTATTTTTGCGCACTTAAATAAAAGCAAACAGGTTGTTATTTATTAGTTATGGCACTAAGGAACTAGAGCGGAAACAAATTAATATTCTGGATCGAGACTCATGTGGGTAAAAGAAACTTAAGCCGATCGAAGTTTGTGCAAAATACTTCTTAGTAATGTAGGTAAATGTTCACTTAAAATAATTAGATTCTATTTGCACATTTTCTTTCCATATGCAGTAATTTTGATATTAAATTATTATATTATTATTATATTACCATTAGCAATAAACATTACAGATAAACAAAGATGCCTTTAGCTTAATTATTTACCGATTCAAATGGACAAAATCACGATTGCAAAATAAAAAGAATATCTTCAATAAAGCTTTTATAATATAAATTAATATCAACTCTGTTCATTCATTTTTCGTTAATTTAAGAAGGATCTAATCTAATAAATTGTTTTCAGATAAAATGGGTGTTTATTTATTAACATAATGCATATTGTTAATAAATAAATACCTATTGTACCTGAATCAGATCCAGTTCAGAAAATAAAGCATATTCTTTCATTTATTTGATTGGAACATTTATTACAGTAGTATACATAGAAAAGCAATTAGCGAACTGTAATGGCCGACAGATCAACAATACGGCAACAATTAGAAAAGCATAATGGCCGACCACAACAACAATGCGGCAACAATTAAAATTGTAATGGCCGACAACAGCAACAATGCCGTAACCATGGTAACACAAAAATGGCCGACCACTAGTAATAAGTACTATAGGTAGACAGTACTATTTCAATAAAATCTATGTTAATTTTAAACTAACCAATTGCTTTTATTTTCGGCAGCATTCCCTATTTTTGCCTATTTAATGTTTATTTTCACCCTCAACAATTATGTTTAAGAAAATATAGATTATGTTTCATGTCTTATGGAGTTTGTGTCAAAATCATAAAACACTATCGAATTTTAATTCACTTTCTCCTTTCGTTGCAATAACTCAAATAAAAGTTTATATGCAGTTTCTTCAGGAGTTGTCGAAATTGGCCTGCAAGTCAAATGGCGGTCCAGATATAAAGTTTTTATTTCTGCAATCATTTTTATCGGCTATCACATTGAAAACAGACAGGATGCATTTTATTAACTACTAGAAAGGAAGCGTTGAACCCTAAAGCATGAGGGTCAAAGAATCCATACGATCCGAACGCGTTTTAAATACAGTACATTAGTCCGGAACCGAGAAAAAATGAACCAAAATTAATCAGACTGTCCAACAATTTTCTCTCAGTCGCATATTTGTTTTCCGTTAAATGCCTTTGTTGGAGGCATAAATCAGCGAAAATGGACGTAGTATTTACCTTAAAACCACCCCAAGCTATCAGTTGCAGACCTGAGTGAAAGTACCACGATTTATTTTAATCCTGAAAATCGAATCTCTTGAATAAAATTTTAAATCATTCCTCTTTAATTTCTGAAGGGGGTTGGAAAGAAACAGAAACTGCTCATAATTGAAACAAATGCTATATTATCACCAAGCATCATTAGTCAGTTAAATTCTACGATATTGCATCGGTAAATGCTAACATTATCAAAATATTGTATTAATACTTAGAGATCTACTCTTGATAATGAAACAGTATTACCGAGTTCTAATATTGTTTTTGTTTTCTAATTAAGTTTAAAGCTTTATGATGAAAATGGATCAGATATGCCAATCAGTTATGAAATATCATATTTTTAACATCTTGATAAAATTTCTCTAGTGCTTCAACTTTTTGAACAACTTATTAGCGGCAAATGGCGTGTTTGATTGTGTCTATCAAAAATTCGGATATTTTAAAAAGCAGCTCTCGCTTTTTTTTTAAATGTGCTCGCTAGTCGTAATCTTTCAAAGTCAAAATGTCAAATCCCTTTTATGGTAATTGAAAAGTCTCAATTAAATCCAGGGTGACAACTACGTAACGTTGATTATGAGCTGAGAGATTTTTCTTTAAAGATTCATTTATTTTCAATAAACCTGCATTACAACTGATAGGTGTATAAGTACACTCAATCATACTTCACTTGAAATTTTTTAAAGAATTCTTAAAGAAGCGAAATAATCTCGATATCTTCCATTTCTAATTAATTGGATTTTTATCGGAGAAAACAATGAGATCTTGATGTTTATCCAAACGATAATAAATTTAAGGAAGTTAAACTTTTACATATAGTGATGAGTAAAGAAGACCAAGACAAAGACTGTCCTACTCTTGGTATTGTTTATTCGATCTTGGTGTTTCTGATATAGTCTCTTTCTTGATCTTTGCCTTGACTATTAGGTCTTGGTCTTGCTCATTTAATCTGATGCTTACGTTTTTTGTAATAATTCTTCTAAGCACAAATTTTTCTTTCATAAATTCATCGGAAGTAATAACTTTTCGTTTAGTCTTGCGTATTTAGTTTTCTTCTTATATATTCGATCTTGGTTTTAGTCTTGGTTTTATTCGTTCGGTCTTGATTTTAGTCTTGGTCTTATAAAGTATAGTTAGTGTAAAAACAGTCTTGGTCTTGCGAAAATGCGAAGATTAAGACCAATTTTTGTAATCATTAGTGTTAGGTACATATAAAAAGATTTTTTGTTGTGTTTATGTTAATTCTAAATCCAATTTTTCTAAATATTTCAAGAACTGATAAGCCAAAACGACAACCTGCCAATAACCACAATAAGAAGAAAGTAATGGTAACCATAGACAAAAATTTTCAGTCTCTCTCCAGTCTCTCAGAGCCTTTCAGCGTCACTGAGAGCGTCTCTCACAGTCTCTCAGTTATTTGCTAGGTGTTTTTATGGATCTCTCACAGTTTCTGTATGAGAGACTCGAATGATAAAATTGTTAATTCAGAGATTCGAGTCTCTCACAGAGAGACTGAATGAATAAAACCGAAAAATTTAGAGACTCGAGTCTCTCATAGAAAGACTGGGACTCGGGTCTCTCGTTCAGAGACGCTAAACAGTTTTTTGACGGTTTCTGGACAGTCTCTCTCAGCGACACCAGAGAGACTCGATGAGAGACGGAGATTCGAGTCTCGCTTTCAGAGACTCTGAGAGAATGAACATTTTTCTCTGGGGAAATTGCTTATAGAAAATAGAAAATAAACTAGTTAATAATAAATTTAATGTTATCAGCAAAATAGACATTATTTATATCGTATTGTTATCATGCATCACAGGTTTCTTTCTTTTTTCACTTTAAGTTACGCAGTTCTTGAAGAGGGCGATTACTGTAATCGCTCGAAACAGTTTTAGTATTCGAAGGGTTTCTCATGAAACTGGTTAAGGGATATACTGATATATATATAAGTCCTGGCCGTGAAGGGAGAGTCGCAAATCCTTTTTGTTCCTTTTGCTCCCGCTTTATCGCCTAATAGCATAGCGGTACTTACATCGGACAATCGGAGACTAGAGACGGTCGTTGGTGCCGTCCGTCGTCTATTTTACGGGACCGGACGGGACGCATGTCTGATAGAAGCGCGTCGCGACGCGATCTCGACAACGGCGTGCGTTCACTGCCAGTTCCGCTCTTATCAGCGTCGTGCTGAGTTGACGACTCTGAATAGAAGAGCGCGCGCTAATGGTGCTGAAGTTTACGTAAAATCGCGGAACGATTGAAAATCACTTTCTTAGAGGGGAACCCGAAAAAAGCGAAATACCGACTCTCTCATAGGTAGGATCTTTAAAAATACTTAATTTATTGTTATAAAAATTCTTACGTTTCAATGATGAAGAAAGCATGACCAATACCAAGACTAGGACTTATGAAATACTTCTAGTCTTGGTATCAAGTCTTGATGTTAGTGTTACGTGTTATGTCTTGGTTTTGTTCTTTGAATATGATACCTATGTTTTTTTTTTGATAATTCTTCAAAGCATAAATTTTTATATTTGCCGACACAATAATTGCCTTAAGGATGTTTAGGAGGTACAATCGGAGACAAGAGTACATAAAATTAGAAATTCGTGATTAATTAGGTTTTGCAGCATATCATGAGGTAAATAAATACTATCTATACTCAAGAAAAAGTATACGGTTTGAGAGAAAATTTGGAATTGACCAAAAACTTTGAATAAAATAAGATATAACGAATAATATGGAAAATTTTTAACTGACTTTTGGCAGTGAATATGCCTTGATTTCAACTTCGAAACAAAAAAATATTTAGTTTCAATCT
>NW_020439021.1:1614621-1635762 GCF_000699045.2 Agrilus planipennis
ACATACAAGCTTGCCATAACTTTTAATGAAAATAGCGTCGATAGTTGTGAGAGTTTTAACTTTGAGAAATACGCGTAAATTTCTCGCCTAAATTCTAATAAGTAGAATGAAATAACTCAATGAAAATTTTATGGGGAAATAAAGACAAATTGCATTAGAAATCCGACCGACAATACTTTTTTTGTACAGGTAATAAAAACATATATTGCATTTCTCGTATTGGTAATATACAGGGAACTCCCCAAAAGTTCCCATTTTAGTGATATTAGGACATTTGCCGAATAACTTTACTGTATCCCAAAATAAATTAATTTGTTCAATTAAAAATTCTTGAAGGATATAACAATAACCAAAATACGAAAAGATTTGTCCGCTAAGACAGTGTTTTGATAAAATTATTTTTAAAATTAAATTTACAACATAAGTGGAAATAAGTATTTACCTATTTATTTATCTATGTTTAAATGCGAAAAATAATTTATTTTTTTCTTAAGTTTATAAGGGATAAAAACTCGAAGTAAGGGTAATGGGAGAAAGTACAACCTTTATTACCTGAGAAAGAGAAAAATTTAGCTGATATTAAAATACTGGCTCCATTATCTTGCTTACAGTAATTAAGTTTATACGCAAAGGATTATTTATCATTTTTAAGAAATAAAAATGACCTAAAGTGTCTGCATGTTATTGCTATTTAATTTATTTTATTTTAATCAATAATTACTTAATTAAAATTTTTCGATTTCAATGATATGTATTACTTGTTAAAGAAACAGTTACCTGAAATAATATCTGCTTATTACTTCTATTAATCGTCATTGTTTCCAATTCTCCTTTTATGCTCATTCTGAGAGTTCTTTTTAAAAATATTTTCTTCAAAGTACCTATTTAATAATGATCATGATTTTCTTGAATTTCAGACAAATTTCATTTAACTTTTATTAAGTCTATAACTTGAATTAAATGCACGGCGCAATTGTTGAAGTAATTTGAATGAAAAACGCACAAAATTTCATTTTATTTAAAATTTACTCGTAGGTATATTGGTTTGACTTTTGCTTCTGGAAGAAAATATTAAAATAAATAAATACTAAATGTAACAATGTCATCTTTAAGAACGGTAGATAATTGGATGAAATTTTCCAGTCATGTAGAGAATTGATAATATGTGTTTTCCAACGATACGAAGGGTGCTCTATCCCATAGGCAATTTTTGTTGTGGAACAAATTCCAATATTGGTATCTCTTTTGTCAAAATATACATATAGGTAGAATTTTTTATGACAAAAAGGTTTCATTTTTAGCGGCAATTTAGGTTGTTGAAGTCAAAAAATATATAGGTACTATCGTTATTATATTGTTTTGTGTTGCTCAGTTTTCATTAGGCAATTTTCAGTGGGTAAAGATGATCTGATGTCATACAACATCATTCCCAGTGACGTAATTGTTTCGTAAGTGCCTATTTAGCGAATTATTGTTTCTGAATTGGGGTATGTGATAGTAGTGTTAACAAACAACTATATCATTATTGTTGTTATTAAAATTAATTAAAGTGTTAATATTTAATAGTTCTAACTGAATAATTATACTGTTATTCTAATTATTGTTAACAGTTTCTCAGAAGGGAATAGAGTTGGAGTCAATTTTTTTACCAGTACATTTAACAATAACGGGAATGCTTTCAAATAATATCCGCTTTCGAATATTAACACAGCCTTAACAGGAAATTGAAGTAACCAGATTAGACCGTCTTTGGATGATTTTGTATTTTAAAGAAAAGAATGAAAGAATCTGAGTATTTTCTACCTATGTCAGTTAGCTTCAACGAGGTAAAACTGTTGAATTACATTAAATTACCAACTTTAAAACTGCAATCACTCGTTAAATGGCTTTCTTCCTGAGGAATGGCGGCTTTAATGGTAATGTGTATCCCGATTATGAATTTCCCATCCAGTCTGTGAAATAATATTTTCTTCCTGTCATAAGCATGAGCCAGTATGTGTGGAAATGACATGTGTCATATAATTTCCATGCAGATCGCTTGCCAAAGTTATAATTTGTCAATTTGCCTTTACATATACATATACATATACATATACATATACATGCATAGATTCCTACGTCAAATACATTTAGGAAAATCTCGCTGAATCGGGCTTTTCCGTAGGTTTTGTCACATATAGAGAGTCAAAACCACTGCAACATTCACTGAACAGTATCTATTAGATGCACTAGGCACTATTACAAGATGAAGATTGAGCACACGAATTTATCTACTACCGACGTGCCATACATTCTTGTTCATTTTATTACTATTTCGGTACAATTGCACCACTTCAGCTATAATTATACCGACACTATGCAAATTAATGGCCTCTTGTACTTCTAAACTGCGGATTTTATGTTCAACCAGTTAAACCCGTTATCGTGCGTACCGAAAATTTTATATATAAAAGCTCACATCATCACTGCTCAGTTGATGAAGTATTTTCAGTAAAATTAAAAACAAGATAAATACAATGCGATCAACATCATTAGGGCAGTATAACTGAAGGGGTAGAAGATTAATAAGCTTAGATTTCCAGATGATATATACTTCGTTTAGTTTCTCCAGCGATGTGACTTTTAGTTTGATCGGCGCAAAGTAGAAAAGAACAGCACTAGACCAGAAAAGAAAGGAGACAACTCTCGGCCAAACTCTTAACCGGTGAGGAGCGTATAATGCGTACAGTACTGCACGGAAAAATTGACCATTTTATCCACTGAAATTGCATTGCTCAAAAGTGCTGTTATTGGTATCAATTACCACTGAAAATATCAACGAGATATTTATTTATATTTAAAGACATATTAAAGGCTTTAACGCTTGTTTTCGACTCGCACTACTATTCATGATTGAACAAAACTTTTGGCAGGTACTGTATGAAAAAGTATGTTTAATGAACAAGAGTCGAGAGTATAATGAGCTTTTTTCTACCTACCTATGATTTCGCCAAAGCGCATCGAAGACATTGGAAGGGGCACATCGCTAGAGAAAACAAATGAAGTACTTATAGCATTATTAGCATCTAGCAATGAGGAGCTGGAAATAGCCTTAAATATTAACAAAATGAAATTATGAAAATAAATAAAAGTAAAACAAAAATACCGGTATGCAAGGGAAGAAAAGTAGGGAAAGAGAGAATTTAAAGAAAGAAGACAAAAACTTAGAAGAAGTTGCTAATTTTCGGTATCTAGGAAGTCAGATAAGTCAGGATGGAAGAAGCAGTACAGATATAAGACAGAGGATAGCGCAAGGTCGAGTTGCTTTCAATAAAGATAAATAAAGTTTGTTAAAGGTGTATGTCTGGAGCGCGGTGCTGTACGAGTGCGAAACATGGACGGTGGGCGCGTCGGAAAATGAAAAGTTGGTGTGGCGAATGATGAAAATACCGTGGCTACCCACGATCTTTTATAATAATTGTAGTCAGTGAAGCAGTTATTTTAATTGCAAGCTCTGCCGCTTTTCTCAAAGTGAAAGTTTCGTTATTAAAAATTTTAGAATACCACGCGCAGAGCTATCAATTGCGAAAACTGTGCTATTTTTATGTGCCAAATAAACTTTTAAAGCCTTTTATGTACATTCTTTTTTGTGCAACATTTATCGAAAACCATATAAATGAATAGGACGAGAAATCACGCTCACTAGGTTGAGTTTCATTTCACCATAAATTTTTATTGTCCTACAAGTAGCTTCTCGTTATATCACCTGTTTTTATGGCAGAGAAGTTTCATAAACGTCAGTTTTCGATAACAATTCTTTGCTCTTGTTGTCGCAGTAACATTTTTATTAAAGTAGTTTTCATCTAAACGTCGGACGTATATACCAGCTTTTACCTTGTTGCACCCTTGTCACAAACGGGATTATCCCATTAGAAAGCTACAATGACGGTAACATAAAACCAAGACGTAAACTTTCCCTGCAAATGGCCAGAGAATCATTAAAAATTGGGAAAGTATTGTACCTACTATCTACGTCTATTAATTGATTGTTAATGTCATCATCATCATCATCATAAGGTTGTCAGTCCTAAGACTGGTTAGATACGCACCTTCACTCTTTCCTATCCTGAGCTATAGAGTCCTCTGTTCTCCTATTCTTTCTAATATCTCTTCATTTTTAACTTTTTCTATCCACGACATCCTCATCATTCGCCTGCACCGTCCATGTTTCGCACTCGTATAACGCCGCGCTCCAAACATACACCTTTAACAATCTTTTTCGAATTTATAAATTAATCGTTCACGGTTATAGAAGTGACTTCTTTTTATTGAAGGCGGTTCGACCCTGTGCTATCCTCTGCTTTATATCCCTACTACTCCTTCCGTCCTGACTTATCTGACTTCCTATATACCTAAAACCAGCCACTTCTTCTAATTTGTCCTCTCCTACCTTTATATTCGCTCTTTCCCTATTTGAATTTTAATTTGTTTAATATGATGACATTTTCGAGGAAATTTCTTATTAAATTAAAACTTGAAAAAGTATAGTAAAGCATTAACGATTTTCAGTATTCCTTCCGAAAACAAGATGTCTGTAAGCTATTTATGTCATCCCTTATTGAAAAAAAAATTATAAATATCTACTTTCTTAAAAATTTTTGTATTTACTTTTATCAAACAAAATACGGAACAATAAAAATAATAATATATAACAAACATTTGATTACGTTTCATAAATATTATGTTTGTACATAAATTGGTTTTAATTTTTAATTCGATTTAGAATTGTTCTTATCATGGATGCACTCAAATTTTATTTTATTTCATTAAATATTTTCTTTTAATGTGGTCAAGAAAGTCATACTATGTTATCGTGGAAGTTTTAATTCAATTAAGCTACTTTTACATGTCCCTTTTGTGAAAGGATTTTCTTTGTCCTTTGAATTCTTTTAGGGGTAGGTAAAAGTACAATCAAGTCAGCGTATTTTCTGTGTTCCTGTTTGAGTTGTTTACAAAATTGATTCCAATTATTTATTGGAGTTTAGGGTCGCTTTAAAGGGCAAGAATTTGCTTTACCCTATGTGGGTTATTTTGTTTTTCTCCGTTAACCATTATTTGAGTTGCTCTTTTGTTTGCTGAGAACTCTTACAAGAGGAAGACCATTCACTCGTTTTATTTGAATTTCTTTTATTTTTGTTCGATTGTGGTATTTATAAAACTAAGCAGGCTTCTCTTTTTTTTTTTTGAATAATTTCCGAGAGAAAATTTGATACAAAGACAAAGATCGATAAGGCTCGTATCTTATCAAAAGGAGAAAATCCAATCCAAGACTATTTCCTTGTTACTACTGCCATTTCTTACAGTTTCTGTAAAACCCCGCGAGCAAAGGCAATTTGATCCTATCGTACGTATCGAGTATAACTTCTCTGATGAAATTAGATATCAAATATTGCGCTTAATGCTGTATTCTGGTTTTGTACCATTCGATGTAAATTGGAAATAACGCAAAATTTAAATAGATATACGAGGTCCGTTCAAAAGGTCATGATATTAGTGATCCTAAAGGAAAATTTGTTGCAAAGGATGGTAACACTGCGTAGTGTAGCGACCACGAGCGTGATTGTGTGCGGTCGGGCATACGTGTGTGTGAGCGGCTTATCGATTCGCCGACTAGCCGCGGGCGCTTTTCTTCATGTGCGCCGTATCTGTAAACGTGTGTGTCGTACCTGCGTTCCGGGAAAGCAATTAAACCGTTCAAAGAAAACGAGACTTCGCTGGACGACTGAAGAATGTTCCCGAAAGGAGGCAAGGGAGTATAAAAAGGAAGAGACGATCGCCGAAGTGGAGTAGAAATAAATTGACCGTTGCAGAGGTGAATCAAGAGATAAATTGACGGTGATAGAAGTGAAATAAATAGAACAGTGAATAGTAACAGTAGTGTAAATAAATAGAATAATTAACGGAGTTTAGTAATAATTTAATAGTGTTTTTAAGTTTAATTGTAATTAGTGTAAATAAATAGTTTTCTTCTTAAAATTTAATTTGTTAAAGCCACGAACATTACAATATCCTATTGTCTAACCCTTTCTTTTAGACATGTATTATAATGGTCAAGGACGGGCAACCTCAAGAAAAAATATGCGAAGTTTGAAAGATTGAATGAATCTGTTTTTATGAATACTTTAATATTAAATTAAATGTATAATTAAAATATTAAATGCGAACTAATGATATAATTGGAATATAATCAGTCAGTATAGTCATGTATGTAAATGATACTTATGAGATAAGCCTGAGTCTTTTTTATTTATAGTGATATTTTATAGGGGTAACTAATTTTATTTTTCCTAACTCTTTTAGATAGCTATTACGATTTAATTTCTTGAATTAGCAAACTCTAGGAAAAATTAAAGCTTAAGAAAGTCTAAAGGAAACGACAAAAACGCTCGTATCTTAATTTCGTTCTAATTAAGCAATGAACACTGCAATTTTCTCCATTACCGTTAAGTTTTTCACGTTACCCGATACTTGTATATTACACTAAGTAACTTTTAGAAGTATAAAAACGTCGCATAATTACTATTGCGGGAAGTACTTCGGCGTTATTAAGATAGTGTACTTCCGCTTTCAACGATGTCGCCACCATAACACTTAACCAATAAGCACTTTTTTAACGATTGGCCTAGATTTTTATTTACGTCGTTAATTTCTTATCATCTCATTTGCACTAGTGTTTATAAGAGATTTGCCAATGGGGGGTAAACTATGTGAGCTGCAAAGGTACAAGGGTTATAAGAAAAACTGTTTGTATTTAATTTACTGAATGCGATTTTTGCTAATGTGGAATGCGTAGGTTAGAAGCGTTAGAAATGGGCTGTTACAGGCGAATGATAAGGATACCGTTATTATTAGTTTATTTGTGTGACAGTTTTAGCCAATCACATATAAACTTGCTTAGCTAAGTCCGGCCTAAACTAGCGTAATCTAACCATCTATCAAGTCCCAATGTGTACGTTGATTTTAAAGTTTTTGCATATGATATATGACTGAAATGATATTGTATAATCGATTTCTATTTCCGTTTTTGGTAACTTGTACAGTTTGAACAGTCCTGTTCATTATTTGTAAGTTTCTATTCCGCCATCGATTTGGCTATTTCTACCCTGTTCAACAATTCTACAGAATGAAATTCTCACCAAATCCAGCATAATGTGCAATTCGTAATCGGTATAAGTGCTTGTATATGCCACTATTTCGTACGTTTCTGTTGGTAAAGTAGGAATTTTCAAGTGAAACAACACAATAGAATACTGTTCGTGAATACAAATGTATAATGTGAATTTCCACAATATTCCTAAAACTCGACAATTGTTATATCTTTCAATTTTGGCGCAGTTTTCGGTTATAGTCTATATGATTCGACCAATATCATCATCCATAATAATATTCATTAATAAAATATTGTATTTCCACAAAGTCTATTAACACTTCGTAAATTTGTAAAAGCCATATATATATATATATATTTCAGTTTATCCCTATGCAGCAAAAACCACGGAGTTAATCTATATTAATATTGTACTTCATCCTTATACTTTCATCTACCCCGAGCGCCTCAGTGCTTGGTAAATCTGGCCACAAATGTCACAGCAGTAAACGTACACAGCAGGATGTAAATTTTGGATCGTACTGATGTGCTAACGAAATTGTGTCGTAAATAATAAAAAAGTATCAAAAGTCATACAAAAATGATAAAAACAAATTAAATAAATGGTCAGTCTGTTAAAGAATTTAAAGAAAAAGATCAACGCGCAATATCTACTAGTGTTTGTCATTCATATACAAAGATACCTGTAAATTTTTAGGATGATTAGGAGACAACGCTTTTTGTATTTAAAAAATGACAAGTGTCAACCCCCATAAGTGTTTTCATGGCGTGAAATTGTCTACACAATACTACTACTTTTGACCTTATAAATGTTATACCTTGTTTATCTACTTGGATCACTTTATTTCCAATAATTAGATTATCAATCATCATCAATTACTAGCGTATCAATTTGCTTATATTGGTTTACGCTGAATCAATAATTGCGAAATTGTTTTGTGGATTATAGTAATTAATGTATTTAAATAATAAATAACTTCCAATTTAAATTCAGGTCTGTCTCTGCCTACACAAGTTTATCTTCCATAAATGAGCGAATCATAACAACCTATTAAAACAAACTGAAGGGATGAAGTGTAAATAATGGCGCTACTATAATGTAACACAAAACAGGAAAAATAGGTGAAAACACATAATCATACGAGGACCATTCAAAAAGTAATAACAATAGCGATCCTGGGGGAAAATGTGATGCCGGCACTGATAAGAAATTAGGGAGACGCTGAAACGTAAATTTGATAATGAAATTTAATTCGGGAAGAGCCAAACAGACGTGTATGTATTATTGATTATGGTAGATGGTGAAGATGTTATGAACCAAAGGAATGGCATAAAGAATTAACTAATTAAATACGATGAAGAAATCTTCCGAAGGATCTTATAACAAGATCGGAAGGTTACGACAGATTATTACAAATCGGTTTTCACGATGTTCCATCCTTTTAATAAGAAGCGTGTTATCGTTACCTTTTGAACAGTTTTGTAGAAAGAACCTTACATTAGTTTTATCAACGTATAGCTACCCGTGGTTAAAGTATTTTAAGGCTAAGTAAATATTATTTCAGTTAGAATAGACTAGAGTTTACTTTAAGGGTGAGAAATTTGCCTCAACGCGTTTATTTTCGAATCAACGAATCTTTCCATTAACTAATTTAAGGTTGCTTTTTGTCAAAACTAGTCTATTCAAATTTAATTACCTTCCCTGTTTCTTGTTACTTACGGTTAAGGTCGGGTATAGTCGCAAAACACATGAAGCATTGGTGTAACAAGAAAGCAGAACACAATAGTGTACCTAATTATGAAAGATTTTTTTTTATATTAAGCTGTTTAGTTTGAACGAAACAACTGCACATCCCACATAAACATGAATATAATGTTAATAATAGCTTGGTTAAAAGCTAGGTAATTGTTTACAATATGGGAAAAGTACGTGTAGGATTTGCTTTTAATATTGTAAAGATCACTTGATATTCACTTACAAATCTCTCCCAGCAAGTATTTATAAACGTTTCTGTTTTCAAGCTATATTCTGGAGTATTAAAACTTTAATAGCTTCATTTTGATGTAAATTCCTTTTCTTTTTCGTAACCATCTATGGCCAGCTTAGCTTTTATCAGATTGAAAGTGAAATTTATTCTTTTTTCTTAATTTTTTTAGTGCGTACTTTCTTTTATTCTTTTTTTCTGTGTATGTGACGCGATTTCTTCGCTTATTGTGAACTGACTTTAATAATTCTTTCTTTATTGGGTAGGCCAAGTCTCAAGGGTGGTCCCGTTTAAATTTGAAGAAAATATTCCACCTCTATTTTCTACATTTTTAATAATGAACGCATATTCATTTATAAATGCACATGTTTTCCCATCTAGAGATATTTCATATTCAAATAATGTTAATATTTTAATGTCGATTTTCGGAAATCCCCGAAATCCGTCGCTCATCAATATCATATCCATACCTATATATACGTATTTAATGTTGTGGATGTCACAATTCTCAGCCTGATAATGATCCATACTGCATATCTAGTGAAAATGGAGTTTCTGACAAAAGCACACCACTAGTATCACATTTAATGAAATTAATTTTGTGCACGCGTTTGTTGAAATTTCGCTCATATACGTACGCACATTAACAAGCGAATTTCATGTCCAAGCAAGGATTTATCACACAATTCTTTATAAAATTGTGAAATATATTTACATAACTAGTTCCTGAAGGTAAATTAATAATAGGTAAAATTAAAATACAGCCTAATGTTGGGGAATTCTTTACAATACTGACAAAAGTTTAATTGGTTTACATTATAAGCAATGTCGATGGCGTGCTGATGATATATAATAAAATAAAAATTGCAATGTGCAACTATTAGTCTCGATAAATTAATAGACGTTTCTGGTTTTTTTAACTTTTATATTCAAGTTCTTTTAACGACTTTTTTTAAATTTGTGATTTAAACTTTCAACTTGTTTTGAATGAGGGATGTGCACGAATTTTTCGTTCAGTGGAATGGCAGATCGACTTAAAACAATATATCCTTCACTTTAGCCTGCTACGATTCGTATAAAGTGCATGCAACAAATTGACTGGCATGTCTGAAACTATCGGGGTAGCGCAATCATCACACAATTTATATTCAGCGAATCTCAAATTGCCAATATAGATAAAACAAGAAAGATTTATTCGATTTAGAATTGAACTTGAATGAGGAATTGTAACCGCAAGGTTTATCAATTGTTTCTTTGGTAAAATAGAAGGCAAACGGCGGAAATGAATTTTACCACAAATTGGAAAATCGATTTCTACGAGAAGAGAACATTTCTTCGAAACCAAGAGAAAAAAAAACAAATAACAGATAATGATGTTTGACAACAAACGATTACCGAAAACACAAAAAGGAAAGAACTTAACCACAATAATCATGCAGTAAACGTTGTAGGTACGTGCCACATTTTGAACAAAAAATGTTACCCAATTCAAGTCATTGGAACTTCAACAATTCTACGTAATTTCGCAAAAACATAAGGCTCTACACACACATACACACTTAAAAAAAAATAGAAGCTTCGGTCATATTAACAAATGCCATACTTTGACTAATATTACATGGATGCAAGGAATTTATTTATTTATTCAATGTAAAAGGTTTATTTTTTATGACCTAATTTATTATTACAATAGAAAGGTACTTATATATATACCATAATCGTTTTTACATTAGTTAATGCGAAATTTTTATTAATACTAAGTTTTGTTTATTGATTTAACGAAAGGTACATAGAATAGGCGAAAATATTTATCGGAATACAGCAAAACAATTATTAAATTGTTTTTATTATATTGATGAACACAAACATAAGATAATACAGCAATTGTTTTTTGAATGCACTTTTGACATTATTTCAGTAAATAAAATCATAATATTAATAAACAGTTTTTTTTATNTCATTGATTTGATTAAGTATGTCCTATGTCTAAAATCATATAATTGCGGACAATAATTAGCTTTTGGTGTTTAATTTCCATCAGATAACTCTAATGGGCTGATAGTTGCTCTGACCTACACTGTGGTGTAAAGCCGGGTGGTAGGGCGGAAGGCGCTCGTCAGCATTCTTACGGGGTTCATGAATATGTGTAGATGGTGGTTGGTGAGAGAGAGAGAGAGAGAGGTGGGACGGATGAAATAAAGACAGAAGAAAAGTAAAAGTGTATTTTGTAGAATATTATTACTGCCTCAGCATTTGCCTAAGGAAACTAGAGAAGAACTTGGACCATAACTTAATTATTTTTTATAACACTTGACAGTTACATTATGGTTAGTTTGGATTACCATGAGTGACTAGTCAAACCCCGATTCCGTTAAATTGACTTTCGGGGCGTTTTCTCCCCCTGGGATTAAACAAAAAAATGGTTAGACCTACAGTTTGACACCTTGGAGACGAGCTTTTTGCAAATAAAGGGAAAATCGATCTGTCGTGAGTCACCATATGATGAAAAACATCGGAAAAGTTCATCGTAGATACAGTGCCCATATTACTAAAAGTTTAGTAATATTTTCAGTAAAAAAGTGAGACTGATAACGATAAGTATAACGTTAAATCGAACGTGCTGTTAAAGGCTATTTATCACAAAAATTTATATTCTAAACTAGTCCAGTCGGTAGAGAATTTTCCCGACATAAATTTGTTACCGGACGGGAGTTGTTCCATGTTGTAGACGAGGAAAAGTTAAGCATCCCTGTATATTTTTAAACTTCGAAAAAGTGTGCGTTAACAAATGGGGGAGGTCCAAAGTTGGTAAAAACCAGGTTTTTAGATCTAGAAGGCAAGGTATGCCTTTTAAAAAGAATAGTTTCAAATAAAAATTGTAGAGAAATTAAAAGCCTTTAATTTGAGTCGTGGTACGATCAATTTTGTCAATTAGTTATTGCACAAATCCCAAAAAATCGTCAAAAATTGCCATTTCTTGTATATTGATTGTTTATTGCAAAAATTACTTTTTTAGTGATTTTCTCACATTGAAATGAAGGATTTTAAATTTGGAATCGAACTGATTCTTGTGGTTGTAAATTGGTCAATTTGTTGGTGAGATATTGTTANCAAAAAATCGTCAAAAATTGCCATTTCTTGTATATTGATTGTTTATTGCAAAAATTACTTTTTTAGTGATTTTCTCACATTGAAATGAAGGATTTTAAATTTGGAATCGAACTGATTCTTGTGGTTGTAAATTGGTCAATTTGTTGGTGAGATATTGTTAATTGTTTATCCCAACAGACATGAAGAGTTATTGCCGTAACTTTTTTTTGAGCAAACATTTTCAGTTGCACATAGGTTCAATAAACCATCAATATACAAGAAATTGCAATGTTTGACGATTTTTTGAGATTTGTGCAATAACTAATTGACAAAATTGATCGTACCGCGGTTCAAATTGAAGGTTTTTAATTTCTCTACAATTTTTATTTGAAATTTTTCTTTCTAAAAGGCATACCTTGCCTTCTAGATCTAAAAACCTGGTTTTTGACAATTTTGGACCTCTCCCATTTGTTAACGCACACTTTTTCGAAGTTTAAAAATATACAGGGATGGTTAACTTTTCCCCGTCTACAACATGGAACAACTCCCGTCCGGTAACAAATTTATGTCGGGAAAATTCTCTACCGACTGGACTAAACATTATATGGGCGAGATAGTTTGGTAGGACACCTTCTCAGGCATGAAAGGCTAGTCAAGGGCATATTAGAGGCAGAAACAGGAGTTAAAACGAGTAGAGGTAGGATGCAGGATGTTCTAGTTTTAAGGAAATGCGAAGATTAGCTCAGGACTAGTATTAGGACTGACGACCTTATGTATTTTTAAAAGTCTTTATCAAAATTGAAACATAATTTTTATATAATGTCATCTTTTGTGGCGGTGGCATTTTGCTGATATGACATTTCGAGGGTTAAATACCAACATACCCTTCATGTATGGGTACATAAATACATTATAAAGTTTTGGTTCGTATATCTAAACCGGATAATTTTTAAATAAAAAGTCGACCATTAACCGTTTAATTTCAAACCTTCAAAGTTCCGTGACTAAATTGTGTACCGGGTAGAAAATGCTCCTGCAGAGGTAAATGCATTATATAGCTCTGGCTTCGTCTTTTTATTATGTACGTGCCTTCCAACAAGTTTACATTTAAATTAATTATGCGGGGTTTAATAAAGATTGTTAGGTAAACAACGACAGCGAGGAGTTTTTGATGTAGATGCTTGAGTGAAAAGTTAAAGTAAATATTAAAATGCACAACATCATCTACATTGTCGTTTACCAATCTTAAGGTTAATCAAAATAATAAATAATAAACTTCACATTACTTATAGCTTACCTGACTACTGTATGTGACAAATTATTACACAGTAATCTATGGATAAATTCTTTTTTTAGGTTATTAATACAAAATTAGTATATTCAAATTATTTATCACTCTGTTAGTAAATCAATTAGCAACGGTATAAATAGTCAGACTAGATTCCGATTAACGACCACGCGATGAATTACTTTTTTCACTCACCCTAACGATATTTTATAAGAGGTAGGCAAATATTATTATTAATTAAGTACATAATTATTTATTAATTATCGTTGAGTTAGTAGTTTATTCAGGTATTTTAAACATAATAATATTTTATATTAAGCAAAATTGGTTCGGTATGTTTCTTAATAATAAAGTGTAGATTAAATTTTGTTTAATTATTATTAATTAATTTACTCCTTACATCAAAGTAAATATATTCTCTAAACGCTTTTAAGTAATTAAAAAATACCTCGTCGTTAACAATAAATAAATATCTATATAATCAGAATCCTGTAACTAAAACCCGAGATAAAAATGTTCAATCTCTCAGAGTCTCTGAATGCGAGACTCGAGTCTCTGTTTCTCATCAAGTCTCTCTGGTGTCGCTGAGAGAGACTGTCAAAAAATCCGTTTAGCGTCTCTGAACGAGAGACTCGAGTCGCTAATAGAGAGATCCTCATTTCATATACAGTCTGTGAACGAGAGACTCGAATTTCTCAATAAGTGGTGTCTCGATAGACATGGTTAAAATAAAAGTTCAACATATTTCAGAGATCCCAGTCTTTCTACGAGAGACTCGAGTCTCTCAATTTTTCAGTTTTATTCATTCAGTCTCTCTGTGAGAGACTCGAATCTCTGAATTAACAATTTTATCGTTCGAGTCTCTCATACAGAGACTGTGAGAGATCCATAAAAACACCTAGGCAATAACCGAGAAACTGTGAAAGACTGTGAGAGACGCTCTCAGAGACGCTGAAAGACTCTGAGAGCCTGGAGAGAGATTGAAAATCTAGAGACAAAAACACTTCTCGGATATAGTTTTATAACAGCTAAAGTTATTGCAGGTTTCGCCAACTGAATAATTAATTTTAGTAGCAAATGTTTTCAGAATGATCCCTGGTTGGTAGTTGTCAAATTAGTTTGGTTAAATAGGTTAGGTTATCACGTGACATGAAACGATATAATTCGTCCTAAAAACGTACTGTCTCTTACATGAAAACATCTTAATTTCCTTCATGTACGGAGAAAAATCTCATTAAATTGTAACATGTCCTGCCTTATCTTTGCAATTTTATTAATCATTGGTCGTGAATTATTTTCTGGTTCCCTACGATGAATTTTTTTTCTCTTTAATTTGTATGATGACACTATCCGACATTTTTGTGATACGGACAAATAACAAATCGTTAACGCAAGGGCTTGCGTTCCGCAAGTTCAGTAGTGTGAGAAAAATTCCACATGTGGCAGATAACATGAATAAATTCGAGTCAACATTTTATCTTTATCTCATTGTCTTCTTGATATAAAACGGCAGTATGTACAATATTGCTTGTTGACACATGTATACATAATTTGGTACCCATGAAATACACCATTTTCATTTTTATCTGGCTGTCAGTTTGGATCTCTTGAAGGTTACGAATTTTAGACATTCAGAATGACACGTGTATAAAAATTCATTTTTTCAATGTTGTTGAAGCGCAATATCCTTTGCCTTGCAATTGTTTTTATGGTTTCGTCCTAAAAATAGGTTTCCTAAAATTAATATCTAAAAATAGCTTGTAGCAGAAGGAATGTAATGAAAATTTATCAATTTAATAAAGAAATGTGCTTTTATAGCTCCTTATAGGTAAATGAGTAAACAACTTCGTCAATATTTTGAAATGTTAAAGATATTTTTAAAGGAAATTGTATCAGAACGGTATGCAATAAAACAGAACAATAATGGAATGCTAATAGGAATCAGATAAGTGTATCCTACGAATACTGGCAAATATTTTGAATGTGTTGTTGATTACTATACTCATTTGTATTATCAGAATAGCAATGTAATGAAACGTTAACTTCACCACAACACATTTTAAAAGCGAACGACTGTTTCGTTTCATTATCAAGGCAAGTACGTATGTCATATTCAAACTTTATTTGTTATACGTATTGTCTATATGCTGTAATATTACACTTTTTTATCTTCGTATACTCGGTTACATGATTGTAATACCTACACTATGTTTTGCACTGCACAACCGTGTGGTCCTTTCGTGATATTGATGATGATTGATATCCTGTAACATGTCATGTGACATACACCGTCAAATTCCACATTGCATGGTGGCTTCGTTTTTAAAAACAGATATTAGGGGTACCATTTTAAAATGAAAGTTGAGGGTTGTTACATAGGGGCAGCTTATGGTGGCAGATGGTGGTTGTTTCAGCATCATCGTAAGGCCGTCAGTCCTAAGACTGGTTGGATACGCATCTCCACTGTTTCCTATCCTGAGCTAATCTTCGCATTTTTTCCCAAAACTAAAACAACCCACATCGTTAACTATTTGAGAACAGTAAATTAATCTAGGTCTACTTCTACTCCTATTAACTCCTGTTTCTGCTTCTTAATATGCCTCTGACTAGACCTTCATGCCTGAGAAGGTGCCCTACCAACCAATCTCGCCTATTTCTTATTGACTTCCATATAGTCCTCTGTTCTCCTATTCTTTCTAATAAATCTTCATTTCTAACCTTCTTTATCCACGGTATCCTCATCATTCGCCAGTAACACCACATTTCGAACGCTTCTAACCTTTTCTTTCTGCCGAGTCCACCGTCCATGTTTCGCATCCGTACAGCGTCGCGATCCAAACGTACACCTTCAACAATCTTTTTCGACTTTCTAAATTAATCGTTCGCGAGCGTGGAGTTCTTTTTATTGAATGCGACTCGACCCTTTAAAAGCCTGACTATTGAAATGGGTTTTGGTTCATCTCTCTACCCATTTCACTTCCTGCCCTACGGCTTGGCCAAGAAATTGTGGGTCACCGTCTAAATACGTTTTATGATTATTTTCACTGCCTTTTAAATTTGCTTGATTTTTAGTCGTTACTTCTCAAATTGTAAAATTGGAACTGGGAAAACGCACAACGTGAAATACTAGAATGCAACAAAACCTCCAAATCTACGGCATAAGGGCTTTTCGTAGACAACAAAATTTTCGGGCTCCTCCTTGAGATACTCGTGTAACAAAATTCAGAGTATAAAAATGACTTAGACTATTAATATAGGTCTAACAGTATATTGTTTCCATTTTGAAGCGCGTGGCTGTTTTTGTTATTATTTTTGTTGTATCTCAAATCGAATTATTAGAGCACGTGTAAGGCTAATGTTAATTTTAATAAAATTGAAAAATGACAGGCCTTGTTTGTATTTGGTACCATTCGGCACTGTCTTGTACAAAAACTTAGCAACATATAGGAAACAAAATAGCAAATTCGCAGATATTTTATTTAAGCTACTTATAAATATTTTGCGTGTCCGACGAACCTTGAAAGAAATATAGAGGAAGCCGGAAATATCGTTTGAAGTTTTAAATAGAATTAGGCGCCAATACAGATTCCTCCCTATGAAAGCCTACTCCTTTCTACACTTCATCCCTTAAATAATCGCCACGCTTTATGTTGAAAGAGACAAAAACTTGAAATTTCATTGGACAGACGATCTCGTTTTAATCTTCAAATATTGTAGGTATATTTTATATTTTAATGATATTGCGAAAATTTATTAAAATTTTGTATTGAAATCTAATAATATTACGAATTCTTCAAATTCAGAAGTAAACTGTAAGAATCTGAAATTTTACGGGGCGACAGATATTAAAATTATATAGATAAAGCAGTAAATAAGTAATAAAGGTTTATTTTTAGGTACCTAATACTGTAAGGGAAATTATAATTTTATTAATCCTCGAGTTTTGCCAGAATAACAGTAAATTACATTAAAGAACAATTTATTAATAAATTCGTTTCCAATGTAATGTACCTAATAAAAATTAAATCTGTATTTAATAACAATAAGTTATTCAAGATGAAACAAACATATGTAATAAAAACGTAGTGAAAAAGATTAGCAGAAGTTGTGGTTAATGGTCTATCAATTATCTAGAAAATAATGTGACTAATTTGGTACCTACTTCATCATCATTACTGATTAGACACGCACTTCCGCGTCTTCCTGTTCTGAACCAATCTTACTAGTGAACATTATACTATAGTTTGTTAGATTAGATATTATATCTATTCTTCCACTCCTCTTTACTCCTATTTATGCTTTTAATGTACCTCTTATAACTATGTCTATTATTCGATAACATAGTTCTCCTAGTGCCTCTTGTTCTTCTGCTTCTAAAACGACATGAATAAAAACAGAGGATCAAGGGAAGAGGATGAATACCTAAATTAAATATCTATGAATTAACGAATAATAAAATAATGAAACCGGTAGTGTATGCGTGTTAATTAGAAACGAAACGTTTCAAATACAAAACTATGTATCAGCCGGTACGTTTGTTCTGCTTTAATAATAATGTTAGTGGAGTTGTTCTCTTCCGCGTGGTATACAGGAATTAATTTTATTCACCCCTCTAATGTAAATGAATTTCAGATTTAAGAAACGATTTAGCTCATAAACTGCTAAGTGTTTCTATTAGTGTGACGGATCAAATTTATTCAATTCAATCAAATCTAAAACTTTGGCATTGCTTTGCCAAGTTGCAATCCTTCTTGACTTTGTAGTTGAAGTTAAACTTTTGAAGTTGAAGTTGGAACTCGCGAGTTTATCTAATACGATGTACTCGAAACAACTTAATGGTTGTAGGCAGGTTACAAAAGGTACATGTCGAACGTAGTGAGATTCCAGTCGACTCTGATGTGAGATAAACTTAATCTGATCTGATCACAGATGGACAGAACTTAAATACATAATGTTTATGACTTATACCGACCTGAATAGGTCAAAGCTCAACTTTTACATTCATTTATTTCCATGAAACATTATAATTGTCGGAAAGCTTTTTACTAAAATTATTATTTGTTATATTTGTTTAAAATAATGTACAGGGTGATAGAATAAAAGAGATGGTATCTAACACTTGCAAGGACACAGTCCTTTTTATTAATCAGGGAGACGAATCTCTTAAAAAATAACATTCTGTTATCTAAGTAGTATAGGATCACTATAGAGTGTCGTTATAAACGGAAGTACCGAATTTTTTGTCGTTATAACCGAGATTATTAGCGTTGGTTTTGCAGGACTATTGAGAATTGATGTCACATCTGAGTTGTCGTTAAAACCGATGTTCTTATAATCCAAGTTCCACTGTGTACTTTTCTACAGTTCTTTATGGTTGTCGCTTCCTTTAGTAAATAGGAAATCATCATCATCATCATAAGGCCGTCAGTCCTAAGACTGGTTGGACACATACCTCCACTCTTTCCTATCCGGAGCTAATCTTCTCATTTCCCTAAAGCTAGAGCAGCCCATATCCTTAACTATTTGCGAACAGTACCCCTCTCAACTCCCGTTTCTGCCTCTAACATGTCTCTGACTTGACCTTCATACCTCGCCTAATTCTTATTGACTTCCATAGAGTCCTCTGTTCTCCTATTCTTTCTAATAAATCTTTATTTCTAACCTTCTCTATCCACGGTATCCTTATCATTCACCTGTCACATCACACTTCGAACGCTTCTAACCTTTTCTTTTCCGCCGCGCCCACTGTCCATGTTTCGCACCCACACAGCGCCGTGCTCCAAACACACCTTTAACAATCTTTTTCGAATTTCTAAATTAACCATTCGTTCGCGAGCGTAGAAGTGACTTCTTTTTATTGAAGGCGACTCGACCCTGCGCTATCCTCTGCTTTATATCCCTACTACTCCTTCCGTCCTGACTTATCTGACTTCAAGGATACCTAAAATCGGCCACTTCGTCTCCTATCTTTATATTCGTTCTTTCCCTACGTTTCCTTCCCTTGCAAATGGGACAAATCGAATTAATTCAGTGGAGTACTTTTATGAATATTCTGATACCCAGTTAATGCTTTTAGTGTCCGTTTTCATCATTAGCAAATTCTCTAAAGAACTAAAAGAATTTTAAGCTCATTGTATAATATCGGACGTAATGGTGGCCGAGGCCGTTAAAATAAAAGGATAAATAAATAATAAACGCACAACTCGTAAACCCGGCCGTTATAGGTCGTTTTATGTCTGATCTAGTTCCAATGTAAATATATATGTACCTACTCAAAGTATGACGGCCAATTTAAGCTTAATAACGTTACTCAATTACCCAATAAATAACCTTTTAACAGGTCGTGCACTTTGCTATTCTTTTTTTACTGATTGAAATCAGTCGAAAATGCAATTTAACTTTCACGTGTCTTTTTGAAATTATATATTTGTTGTTGTTAGGCCAAATTTAAACCCTTATGTGGTATCTAAACAACGTGAATGATAAATAAAGCAGCAACTTTTGACGAATAACGCTTACAAAGACATCCAACTGTGCAGACTATGTAGCCTAGTTCTGCAAAAGACTGTTTTGTTGTATGTATGTATCATAGAAAAGCTGCCAGACTTCTGTGAAATCATTATTGTACTCTAGTGTAACAGATACTCCGTAATCTTTTTTTATATTGTTACCTCAATACTGTTACCTCAAACGCTAAGGCAAGTTGATAAGCCTTCCAGCTTGTCTCGGATATGAAAGCAGCTTCGAGTATCTTTCACTTTAAAAACTTGAGGTTGTTCCTTTGATAGACGATTTTGAAGGATGATACAGGAGAATGTCAAAACTTTTAAAGCAATTTCGTAACTATACGATAAGATATTCATTGTGATGTATAGCTATCATATGACTAGGGGTGGATTGCTTCGGAATCTCAACCGGTCAGGGTGTCCTCGTTCCAGCAAAAATACCTACACAAATTTCATTTCGTATGAGTAGATATGACAGAAGCAACTTCGTAAAGATTTACACATATTATTGGTTCGTTGAAAAAGATATTTAAAAAGCAGTAGGAGTCTCGGTTTGTGTTTTTCAAAAAAAAGTTTAAAGTATAAAAAAACCATATTAATTACGACACACT
The DNA here is from genome assembly GCF_000699045.2 of Agrilus planipennis. Lineage (NCBI taxonomy): Eukaryota > Metazoa > Arthropoda > Insecta > Coleoptera > Buprestidae > Agrilus > Agrilus planipennis. Next base: position 1,635,249 of record NW_020439021.1, read on the forward strand.
TTTTTAGGGTTATGGGAAATACTACAGGCAGGTGAAGTCATCCTACTAATTTTATTCATCTACATAAAGTCCTTTAAATAATAATTAGGTAGTACAATTTTACAGCTGCTATTCAGAATTCAGGATTCTGTGTTTCTACATCTAGCGTCAATTGTCTGTTACCATCATTTCGTCCTCAATAAGAAGGAATGCCTTTAGAGCTTTCCCAGTATAGATATAATATCTGAAACAAACTCAATTCTCTCAATTTAAGATTCAGAATTTTCCTGTAGATAATTAAGTTATTGTAATGTTCGTAGGTTTAACAAATTAACTTTTAAGACTCACAACGACAAACATTATTTATTTCTACTAATTATTACTAAAGGACTTAAAAACACTATTAAATTATTACTAACTTAGGTAATTATTCTATTTATTTACACTACTGTTACTATTCACTGTTCTATTTATTTCACTTCTATCACTGTCAATTTATCTCCTGATTCACTTCTGCAACGGTCAATTTATTTCT
>NW_020439021.1:1637889-1638740 GCF_000699045.2 Agrilus planipennis
GTCCTTACGATTTTTTTATATGCTTAAAACCTATATAAATCATGACCTCGATATCTAAACATGAAATAATCACCGTTGGTCAAGTCGAAATGCCTTTACAAACTGTTTGATCAAACCAAGTTTAATGTAAAGTGGTGGAAGCAATACTTTCTTCTTTCAAACTCGTATTGATGACATTTTTCACTCCGAATTCCAATTGCATTCTAATTTGGGCAGAAATGCCTAATAACAATGATTTTGATTTACCATAAGTAACACTTCAACACATAACCGGCATATTTTATCGTAATCCAGTGTTTATCTTGGTGACAACTTCATTCTGAAGTAAGCTTAATAAGCATTTTTTGCAAAGTCTATTATATTCAATCTTTACTTAACTATTGCATATTGTCCGAAAATGTAAAAAACTACATTTGAATTGTTTTTACAGAGGCCATAGTTAATGATAAATGAAACGCAATCTTTTATTACATGTTAATATTATATCTTTCTCAATAACGTCACGCTATAAACAATTTTTTTTTCAGGCGGTGTAAACGATTATAGTTACTTTCAGACTATCTAAAATAAAGTAAAAGACAATATAATGCTCAGTCAGAGAGTATTAAATAGAAATATAAGCTATAAAATGAATTTTGTAAAAAACGAAATGAATTTGCCGATTCAAAGAGCTATATATTAATCTACATACAAAAACAAATGTGACGTGATACGTTAAAACAAAGTTTATATTTGCAAATTATAGACCAACATTTACATACTTAAGATAAATTTATACAAAAAACTTTTTTATCGCAGACCTGTGTTATCCGAGTCGTATGGCAAATTATAATCCAAGACTTTACAATTTT
>NW_020439021.1:1642428-1647888 GCF_000699045.2 Agrilus planipennis
TCAAAGTTAAATACAGTAAATTACCAGTTAAATGATTCTTATTTTGTATTTTTCTTCAGAATGAAACAATTTAGGTAATTTTATAGAAAGCATTCGCTGAAGGTTAGTTAAAAGACAAATGACCCCGTTAGATCCTTCTGGAAAATATCCCCCTGTCAAACTCTTTTGAACTCTGGTAGTTCCCGATGTATAGATCAAGTCTCAAAGGAAGCTATGCCGTAAAAATTCAGGTTTTTGAGATATGGTCCCTTAAAATTACATTCTTTCTTAAGGACTTACGACGTATAATTATACTTATTATACGTATTTAATACGTTCAAGTATATACATACTATACCTATCATCATCATAAGGTCGTCAGTCCTAAGACTGGTTGGACACGCACCTCCACTCTTTTCTATCCTGAGCTAATCTTCGCATTTCGCTAAAACTAGAACAACCCACATCCTTAACTATTTGCGAACAGAAATCTAATCTACCCCTCCTAACTACCGTTTCTGCCTCTTATATGTCTAATATGACTAGATCTTTATAGCTGAGAACGTGTCCCACCAACTTATCTCGCCGATTTTTTATTGACTTCCATAGAGTACTCTGTTCTCTTACTCTTTCTAATACCTTTTCATTTCTAACCTTCTCTATCCACAATATCCCCATCATTCGCCTGTAACATTATATTTCGAACGCTTCTAACCTTTTCCTTTCCGCCGCGCCCACCGTTCATGTTTCGCACCCATACAGGGCCGCGCTCCAAACATACACCTTTAACAATCTCTTACGAATTTCTAAATAAATTAACAGTTCGCAAACATAGAAGTGACTACTTTTTATTGATGACAACTATCCTCTGCTTTATATCTCTACTACTCCTTCTGTCGTGACGCATCTGACTTCCTAAATACCTAAAATCAGTCGCTTCTTTCTTCACTTCAGTTTTTCGTCTCCTATCTTCATATTCGCTCTTTCCCTACTTTTTCTTTCCTTGCATATCAGTATTCTTGTTTTACTTTTATTTCTTTCATACAATACTGTTTTGTTAATACCGCTTCCATTTTATTTAAAGTTATCTCTCCTCCTTGCTAGATGCTAATACTGCTATATCATCTGAAAATCTAAGCATACTAATCTTTTGCCCCTGTATATCTATCCCTATAGTCGTACTGTCTTTAATGATGTTGATCGCGTCTTCGATGTATAGATTAAAAAGTAGCGGTGACAGTGTGCATCCCTGCCTGACTCCCTTCTCTACGTTGCAGCCCCAGTTCTATAACTGCCTTACTATACCTAGGTGAATTACATATTATCCGTTGTACGTAACCCTCAGTACGTGAGTCTATTGTTTTGTTTTAATAGTGTCAGCACTGATATGTATTTACCTCGCATTTTACAGCTCATGGATATAGGCACTTAAAGGGATTGTTTCGATGGTGAACGTCACAAAAGCCCTTTTGCATATCAGGTTTTCATCAAACGACAGCGGAAGGATGGAGATGTTTTAAATCTATGCGCGCTTATTGCATGCCTTTTTTGTTCAGTCATCAGAAATACACCGATCGTTCAAACGTCCTTGTCACTTTTTCATCCCTTCAATCGGTACGTGTACGTGGCACAGATGAAGGACCTTCACAGTCGAGTTTTTTAGGTTGCAGACGGTCACAATAGGTATACGATTTTTCAACATCCTTTCCTCTTTTTAGAGAGGAAAAAAATGGAACGAATAACGAATAAGAGGACATTCGGTAGGATCATTTCGGTGGATTATGTGTACAAACGGTTTTCCCGAAAAGGCTCACATAACTTAAGAACTCGCCTAACATTCACGTCAATCTGAAACGTAGAGGGTGAACATATAATTTGACGAATTAAAAAAGTAATTTAACTTTTCTTCAGTTCAGATCAGACATCAAGCTCATGCTATTATGGGGATCCGACCAATATAAAGTTCTCCCAAAATAAACTTTATATTATATGTATTACCATTTCCTATAGCTATATTTTGACATATTGTCTATCTCAGATTTCAACAATCTTCAATTCTGCAAATAATTTTTTTAATCAGCAAGTGAATTAAACAAGGTAATGACATCAGGACTGTTCCGGCAGATATTAAATTCTGCCTGTATTTTCTAAAACATAATCTCATTCAATTAAAAGATGAGGGTAGGTTTTGTAAGACATTAAAATTTCCATATTGAGAACATTAAGGATTTTGAGTTTGCTTCTTTTCCGTGACACTCCTGGATGATTACGTCAGATTGGGTTGTTATTCTGATGGTAAAGGAAAGGAGATACGACCTGCGGATTTGCATGCAAAACATGCACAAGGGTGCAGAAAACTCATTCTTAAAGCTACATTGCATTTTCAGAGAAAAAGTGTCTCTAACACAGCAACAGACCGACTTCACGTTCTCTGAGAAAGGAAATTGTCCCGGCTAATGGACGCGGCTTTGTATTTCTTATTTCTTTATTATTTACTTTAAGCATTCTTCTTTTCTGCCATGTGCACGCTACTTTACTTTACTTGTTTGGAATATAGAATAATTATATATATTTAATGCAATTTCGGTTAAAAAATGATCAAAGTTAAATACAGTAAANATATATTCTATGAAATTTTATTGCCTTTTTTCTCTGTCATTAACGACTACATAGGGGGTTCGTCAAATTTTTTCGGACCTTTCTTTTGGTTCGCGAAGAAAAAAAAGTTGGGAAACACTGCTCTAGAACTACAGATATTAGCACACTGTTACATTCCCAGTGATTTTTTTTAAGTGAAACTGATCGTAACCAAAGTTGATGAAATTTTGCGAATTATTTTCTAAAAACTGGTGCAGTTGACGATGCGAAATGAAGCAATATGTTAAGAAAGGAACCCAGTGGCAGCCGGAGGCTGTTTTACACAATGAGTAATCGTATCAATAATCATGATGTATAACTGTATAGTGAGAACAATCGAACTTACGTGACCACATTCGACAAACGGCCCCAACGGCTCCTATACGTGAATTGTTGTCCCTGGTGGCTGCTCTTTAAATTGCTGACTTCAGACCTATTTATACGGTTATTATATTACACTATGAAATTGATAAAAACAAATACATTTTTCTTTTAAACAAATGATGGACTCTATAATATATTTCATCTTCTCGGTCAGGAACTATTAGACGCGAACCGCCATTTCGACTTTATTTGATCTCATCAGCGCACAATGGCCAGCCTCGATAAATTACTTCAAATACATCAGTAGCAGCTAACATCCACTAGATGGTGATACACTCCATGTGTTTGTATATAAGATACATCAAACCGCTCGTTAGGAACTTCTTCGGTTTGGTCAGTAACTTATTGAGATTGCCTATCGGACGCTGATGAGACCAAACAAGATGGAAATCGCGATCTGCAACTGTTAGTTTCGTGCATCTTTGATTCAATTAGACAAATTGAAATACACCAGTAGGGTCTTGTCTAATTTCAGTAGCATCAAATACCTACTAGATGGCGACAGGTCTTACTTATACCTGCGCATACATTTCTGTACCATTTATTATTTTCGATGAATAAATGTCTTGTCCAAAAGCGATATTAATTATTAAAGACACTCCACATTATTTTTTCAACCTAAAGGCAACTTTCAAAGAATATTAATTTATAATTAGGTTTCAACCGTCCTTTCTTTTTCGATCAATACACACCACAGGCCTCTCAGGCACCCCACTTGACTACCTGCCGCGAGATAATTTTTTACCTTGGAATTTTTATTAATTTCTGTCATTTAACTTTCTTATAAAAATGTCAAAATATATCTAAGGTTGTATTGTACGATACACAGGAAGGTATAATATTTTAAAAAGAAATTGTCTCTGGCATCAGAATAATTTAGCGTTCAGTTGTGTATTTCGTCGGCTTAAATCGTAAGTTAATTTGTTGATTAGTGTTTTCGGGTCTAAACAGTCTCAACAGGAATCGGTCGTAACGAATTCCGGCGAAAGAAATAGGCGGGGTTGCACGCTACATTTCCGCTCATTTGACGCCCCCTTACGGCAGCTTTCTCCACCAAATATTATTCCGGCTTTTTATTACATCCATAAATAAAACATTTCTATTTTAATCGCGTGCTCGAGAATAATCTGTTTCGCAGAAAGTGACCGATATATCATCTTCAAAAAGGGTAGGAGTCGAAAGAGGAATTATGGCGCTCCTCGAAATTTTGTTTCATTCCGTCCCGTCCAGGCATAAAAAGCGCTAATGGCTGCACTCGGACATAAATATCTTTCAGAAAATAAACTGATTTCATTTTCTTCAGTAACATTTAGAATAACTTGACGCTGTTTACAATGCAAAGGGGGTGGATTTGAAATGGGCCCTTCGATGCAATGTCACAGAAACATTACGCTACTTTATAGCATGAACGTGTCTCATAAACAGTTATATACGGAATATAATAAACAGCATCCAAAGTTAGATGATAACGATAGTAACTACTGTCTTACGAAAGAGGAAATACTACAGTAGGTAGTACGTACAGGGTTGTAACAGATATGCTTTAGAGGATACGGATGCGCCTGTAGTAAGGTTAAGATTGCGGATGCGGATGAGGCTGCAGATCATTGAAATTCTTTGCGGATTTGCGGATGCAGATCGGAATGAGAATCTGAAAATAATTAGTAGAATTGTTAATGTTATTTTCACACATCTTGACAACTCCCTTTTCAAATCTGATGTTTTAAAATTGAATGCTTTTGTTTATTTATATAATGGTCGTTGCGGATGTTTGCGGATAATTACAATTGTCATCTACAACTAATAAAACAATTAAACAAGTTTACATTTACAGGTCGAATCGGTGAGAATTCTCAAAGAAAATTTAGCAGTTATCCAAAAGTTGTTTACAGAGAAGAGGGTGCAATTTGTATACAAAACTGACCTATGTTTTGGTCAATTACGTGTAATCAATATTTTTTTTGTAATGTACTTCGCTGTTTATTGTGTTAACTTGGTTTCTGCTTATATTAGAAAGTAAGTTTGTTTTCACAAAAATTAAGGAATCTAGATATGTAGAAACTAATAAGATATAAGTGGTTTTCAAACTGACATCATCATCATCATCATAAGGTCGTCAGTCCTAAGACTGGTTGGTCACGCACCTCCACTCTTTCCTATCTTGAGCTAAACTTCGCATTTCCTTAAAACTAGAACAGCCCACATCCTTAACTATTTGCGAACAGCAATCTAATCTAGGTCTACCTCTACCCCTCCTAACTCCTGTTTCTGCCTCTAATATGTCTCTGACTAGACCTTCATGCCTGAGAAGGTGTCCTACCAACCTATCTCGCCTATTTTTTATTGACTTCCATAGAGTCCTCTGTTCTCCTATTCTTTCCAATACCTCTTCATTTCTAACCTTTTCTACTCACGATATCCTCATCATCCGCCTATAACACCACATTTCGAACGCTTCTA
>NW_020439021.1:1648189-1653776 GCF_000699045.2 Agrilus planipennis
CCTAAGACTGGTTGGACACGTACCTCCACTCTTTCCTATCCTGAGCTAAACTTCGCATTTCCCTAAAACTAGAACAGCCCACATCCTTAACTATTTGCGAACAGTAATCTAATCTAAATATAAAATCGAACGAAGCATTTCCGTTTTATTATTTTTTAAAAGAAAATTGCATAAAAAGTGGCAATCTATAGTTACAGTTCATTGGAGTTGTTTCATACATTTCACTTACCTTGACATTAATCTAAGTCAGATGACATAGTAAATGCTATTGTGATGTTTACGTACTTCTATACCAAAATGTCCTGTAAAACTGTAAACATAAAGGAACAGTACTAAAATATGTTTACTCACTACATGATATATCGAATACTGTTGAGACAAATTGCAGTAATGCGGAAACGGTAAACAGAGCAGTGCATGTCGTTTGCGTTTAAGCTACAAGAAACTCTAACCGTAAACACTTTCAACATTGTTGTATATTTTTATGTGTATTTCAAAAATTTGGAATATTGATCGCATTGTCCATCAAAACAAAAAGAAAATACAGGGATCAGAGACAAAGATGTAATTACAACGTCAGTCATGTCAACCGAAATAGAACATACGATCATAATGTATTTTTCATGTTGAATTTTTTTAAAAGCAAGGCAAAATATGAAATTCGGATATCCAGAAAACGTCAGAAAGTTTCCTTCAAAATTTTCGCTGTCTCTGCTGTTCCGAATCTGATAGCAGTAAAAACATAAGTCACTCGTATATTTGTTTCCTTTTTTGACGAAAAGGGGCTGTCAAACGTCCATCTAAAAACACTTGAAACTGAAACTTGTTTATCTGAGAAAGCTTGAATATGGTATTTCAAATGGTTGACAAAATCACATAAACAGTTTCTGTCATCACTCTCTTATTTCTTTTAACGACAATATGACGCTGCGATTTACGTTTCCGTTATTCCTATTTTTCTGTTTTCCGGTACTCGTACGTATCTCCTAAATCGAATTGGAAAGGCCGAAAACCAACAGTTACTTATTAACCTACATTTAGTTTCCGAAGGAAAAGCAAAAAAAAACAACCCCTGCGTTAGTAATACTATATCTACCTAAACTTAATTTGTTATATGATTATTTTTAAATATAACTCGNATATCAATAACTTGTTTCTACTACAAAGAAAATTAATAATTTCCTACTAAGAAAACATAAATTACGAAAGTGCTATAGTATACTTTTTCCAATGAAGTTTAGGAATGTTTTGAGTAAATTAAAATCAGAGGCATTACTTTTAAGTTATAGGTACCTGTTATTATAATATTGCTGCTGCAATTAATTCGATGAATACAGTTCGTAATATTAATTATCGCTGTCTACTAAATATACATTATTACTTACTTTTATTGATATTAGTTAATTTTTAATCGAGTGTAGAAATAAATAGTATTCGAGTAATTATTTACAATGGATTTCATTTATTACGACCTTAGTTCCTTAAATTTAAAGCATACTTTAGTACAAAATTCATGTAGTTATAAGGACTTCGGATGTAACGCCGAGTTCGGGTGTAGCGACATTTTTTAAAAGATCATTTGTAACAAATCCCTAGTAATCCCTTGCAGATACAGCGACCGAAGTCGACCGCCAAAGACACAAAGAGCTTTCTTACCTTTTGCTTACAAAATGGTACAGTTACAAAGTGATATTCTAAGTAGCAACTGTGTTTAGTAAACTTTTGAGTAAGTGTGATTCCTAGATACACTTTTGCTGTTAAAAAAGAGGCGGAAATCGTTTCAAAATTAAAAAATGGTAAAAACTATGTATACATGACTGTAGCTCTTTGTCTTTGCCTGTAATGACTTCCGGATATAACGACGAAATTACAGTGGTCCTTTCGTCATCGTTATACCTACTCAAAATCTACTGTACTTAGAAATAGTCCCAAACATTGTGAGTAACAAATAATTGAACAATAAGAAAATTTTTTTCATTAGTAGCTTATTCTTATGTGGATGAAAATGAAAAACAGCTCTCATACCTATATTAGGAAGGGAGTCAGACAGGGATGCACACTGTAACCGCTACTTTTTAATCTATACATCGAAGACGCGATCAACATCATTAAAGACAGTACAACTGTAGGGATAGATGTACAAGGGCAAAAAATTAGTATGCTTAGATTTGCAGATGATATAGCAGTATTAGCATCTAGCAAGGAGGACCTAGAGATAGAGATTCAGAAATCCGAAAGAGGTTGTTAAGGGTGTATGTTTGGAGCACGGCGTTGTATGGGTGAGTGGAAGTTAGAAGCGTTCGAAATGTGGTCTTATAGGCGGATGATGAGGATACCGTGGATAGAAAAGGTTAGAAAGAAGAGATATTGGAAAGAATAGGAGAACAGAGGATCGTACGGAAGTCAATAAAAAATAGGCGAGATAGGTTGGTAGGACACCTTCTCAGGCATGAAGGTCTACTCAGAGACATACTAGAGGCAGAAACAGGAGTTAAGAGGGGTAGAGGTAGACCTAGATTAGATTTAGTTTTAGGGAAATGCGAAGTTTAGCTCAGGATAGGAAAGAGTGGAGGTACGTGTCCAACCAGTCTTAGGACTGACGACCTTATGATGATGATGATGAGAGATAATTTGAACGATTCTTATTAACAATTAAAAATATCTCGTAGCAAAGCTGAAATTTCTGAAGAAAGGTAAATAATAATTTATTTTTATACTGTGTAGGTACTTTCTCCTTACGATCATAATCCTGTAGGTACTCCTTTGAATCTTACTCTGCGATTCCTTGCATCGTCAAATCCATTTTTCTGTCGTACCTACCTATACGTTGGTGTCTCATTCATGCTTAATGTAAAGTACCAGATACGTAATACAAAGCCATTTTTCAACTTCAGAAAAAAGTGGCTGTAGTTCCCAATTTACACGCGTGACAGGCTGATGTATACTACTCTGATTTTCCGTGACAAAAGCTTTTGTTTTCTCCTAATATAATATGAAAAAAAACACAACCCTTAAGTGGTTTCACCGGCACTTCAAAAACTATTCCGTTTTGCTCTGAATTATTAATGTTTTTGATACATTTTTTACTACTGGTTTAGCCAAGTAAATCGAAGCAATATGATATACATATGTATATATCTAATTTAAAATCATTCTCCTTTCTCCTTTACACTAGAAAAATAATTTTGAAGATCCAAACACTTGTAGTTCCGGAGATTATTCAAGACAAACAAAAACAAATTTTCCCTTTTTGTAATGTTATTTTAGAACAGGTAGGTAGACATATAAGCAATTAAATGAAAGAAAAATAATAAAGGAATAAACAACTTAGCCATTTAAAGTAATCCCTTAGATAAATGACTGTTACTAAATACTTTAATCATTTTGTCAAACTTCATTTATTTCTCGAGTTTTTCACCCCTTATAGTATTAAACAGCCTCTCAATCTTTATTTTATTTTTCATTGAAAAAAGTTGAATAAACGCATATATTATGAGGATTTGTCCTTTTCCAGACAACGAAAGGGAGTGAACTTTCTGAATGCTTATAGCCTGATAGCTTATAGCCTGAATCCGGAATCCAATAAGTGTATGTACAGTTCTCGCGCTTTAACATGGCACATTAAGTAATAAAAATAGATATGCGCAATGAATAAAGAAGAAATACGATCGCAATGTTGTCTCCGTACCAAGGCATGATTGAGTATGATTAGTAAGGAGGGCGTTTTTGATATTGGCTGTCCCTCTTGTTTCGAAACAACTTACTAGGTATTATCGACTTGCAAAACAATTTACAACAGATGTTTGAACTCGCGAAAATAGTAATATCAAAATTTGACATGCGATATGTTTCATAAAATTGTAACTGCTATTGTTAACAGATGGTTTGGAAATACTGATCTTAAATTTTATTGACTAACTTTCGCTGTAGAAGTTTGTGACGTAGGGTAAAAGTCATTTCTGACTTGTTTCAAGTTAAGATATAGCTAATTGGTTGAATATACTGCTCAATAAAGAGAGAAACCATAAAATCGAGCCAATATCAATAACTTGTTTCTACTACAAAGAAAATTAATAATTTCCTACTAAGAAAACATAAATTACGAAAGTGCTATAGTATACTTTTTCCAATGAAGTTTAGGAATGTTTTGAGTAAATTAAAATCAGAGGCATTACTTTTAAGTTATAGGTACCTGTTATTATAATATTGCTGCTGCAATTAATTCGATGAATACAGTTCGTAATATTAATTATCGCTGTCTACTAAATATACATTATTACTTACTTTTATTGATATTAGTTAATTTTTAATCGAGTGTAGAAATAAATAGTATTCGAGTAATTATTTACAATGGATTTCATTTATTACGACCTTAGTTCCTTAAATTTAAAGCATACTTTAGTACAAAATTCATGTAGTTATAAGGACTTCGGATGTAACGCCGAGTTCGGGTGTAGCGACATTTTTTAAAAGATCATTTGTAACAAATCCCTAGTAATCCCTTGCAGATACAGCGACCGAAGTCGACCGCCAAAGACACAAAGAGCTTTCTTACCTTTTGCTTACAAAATGGTACAGTTACAAAGTGATATTCTAAGTAGCAACTGTGTTTAGTAAACTTTTGAGTAAGTGTGATTCCTAGATACACTTTTGCTGTTAAAAAAGAGGCGGAAATCGTTTCAAAATTAAAAAATGGTAAAAACTATGTATACATGACTGTAGCTCTTTGTCTTTGCCTGTAATGACTTCCGGATATAACGACGAAATTACAGTGGTCCTTTCGTCATCGTTATACCTACTCAAAATCTACTGTACTTAGAAATAGTCCCAAACATTGTGAGTAACAAATAATTGAACAATAAGAAAATTTTTTTCATTAGTAGCTTATTCTTATGTGGATGAAAATGAAAAACAGCTCTCATACCTAACACCATCGAAAATTCTGAAAAAATAGAAAGTAGGTTGTCCTTACATTGACTGATAAACATATACAGAGGCAATTGAACGACTATAACGTATTAATTTTTCAAGCAGTAGGTATTTCACTTCTATTCTGTTGACATTGATGAAAGAATAGCTGTAGGTACGGCTTATAAATCACAAAGTGTGTTTTAAAAAAGAATGTTTGACATGATATGAATAAATGATAACCTAATTAAGCCGTGGATGTAAAATGTACACTGCCAAAGACAAAGGGTGACGATATCTATCGTGCGTTTCTATATCTAATTGGAGACAGATTCATTTTCGAAATTTCAATGAGTTTAACAGGATTGTATCCCATTACGATTTAACTCGTGCTTCTGACAAAAAGGTCAGTGAAACGTAACAACACAACTTCAAATTAAGTACTTAATTAAAAATTGACGATCGTGTTGCTCTTCGTAAACAAGATAAATACAGAATGAATTTGGAAAGAAATCTACCAAATTTTGTTGTTTATTTAAAATGATTATACTATTAATTTTTTTTATACAATTACAACATTTATTTATTATTTTATTAGCAATAAATGTCACTCTTTCTTTTACGGTTATGCCGGTGATTTATCGGAACTGCCTATGGGAGAACTTACACGGAGAAAACT
>NW_020439021.1:1654177-1699095 GCF_000699045.2 Agrilus planipennis
TAAATACTCTTTTGTTTACTTTCGAGAACCTTCTAGAAACGTCCGGATAGTTTATTTTTTCTTTGAACTGTTTAACTGCTTTCCCAGAACGCAGGTACGACACACACATTTACAAATACGGCGCACATGAAGAAAGGCGTCCGCGGCTAGTCGGCGAATCGATACGCCGTTCACGCACACGTGTGCCCGATCGCACATAAACACACTCGTGCTAGCTACCAACTAAAATACCTAGTAAATTTATTTCTGCTGGTATTTTATTTTTACAAATTCGGTTCCAAATTATAATTTTTATTTTCGCTTACGAAGCAACAGGCTAGTGGGATAAATTGTAAATATCGCTTTACTTTTAGGTAAATCCGTGTACTGAGTGGTCTCTAATAGGTATTATTGTTAGTTTGTAATGTTTTTTATTTTGTCGACGGACTGTTTGATAATTTTTTGATTAATTGATAAGTTTAATATGAGACACACGTTTTGGATGGGGTGAATGCCTCCATATAGCAAATTCATTAAAGCGAAGATGGTCAGTATATAGTTCGAAAAGAAACGAAAGAAAGTCCCTTAATTAAAAATGTTGGCGTGTAATATTTTCCGTTTCGGGATAATCTTAGGACTCCTCAGAGGATTTCAAAAGTGTTGAAGGAAGTTCGGCGTGGAAAATAAAGAGAGGGTTAGGGATGCGACGCCGTGACCCAGATGTTAAACGTGCATCGACCCGACCAACGAAATTGCCTTACATGCAGTCGGGTCATAATGTGGCTAAGGGAGTGTTTATAAGTTATAATAAAACGTCCCGGGATGGTTACAGATGCCAAACTAGCTCCACACTTGCTACCCTTAGTACCGACGTGAACACTTTAGATAAGAAACTTTCAACTAACAATAAGACAAAGTCAGAAGTATAAAATTGAAGCAGCCGAGCTAATCAAAAAATAATTGGTGAAAACGACAACCGCACACTCATACGAAACACATGTTTCTGTTGCGAAAACAGTTGAATTCCGAAGCGGAAATAGCTACTCAGGTCGCAAATGGAAATAGTTTCCATTCTTGAAAGTATTTTCTAACTCTGGTCCTAAAAGGAATTGAATGGGTTTATAGTATCGGTAGCTACTATATTTTTATGAACGCCAAGTGAACTATGTACAAAGATATGGAAACAGAAGAAGTTCCACATGTGTTTTTCTCATAAATATTGATCGTTAATTAAAAATGAATTATGAATTTTGACATTTTAGGTATCATATTAGGATTATAAAGTTGATTCTACGCACTTAAGAGCATCGACGTTAGTCTACGGCTAATACTTAACATTAATAGAAATAATGATAACCAGTATCTTAAAAAACTTAATGTCTATGTTAAAGGAAATGTGTGTAATCCGTCATTGTATACAATTCCTAGGAAATGTATATAATTCATAAAATCACCCGAAAATGTGCCAAATAAATTGTATTAGACACTTTTTCTAGGAAATATACACATTTCCTAAATACAATTCCTAGGTTTCATACATTTCCGGTAACATATATACCTCTATACCTTTAGTATTCAAAAATCGTAACAGAAACAAATGCCTTTTCTTCTTCACCACTCATTGTTATCAATGGTTTTAAAAAAATTGAAGCATGTTTAGTGTTTTTGTACTAGAAACAGCATTAGCACTAAAGACAAGCAGATTTAGATATAAATTAGATCACTATTTACAAATAGTTAGGGATGTGGGATGTTTAATTTTAGTTATCCTTTAAACCCAATAATTTTCAGCAATAAATTTAAAAATTCTGCAAAAGCACTGATCCTGTAGCACTTAACAAGAATACATTCTGAGATAATCTTGCTTCTTTGTACTGTTTTTGTAGCTGTCCAGTCGCCTAGCTTGTAAATTGAGATTGTTCAATATGCCTACAATTTCTTGTAAATTTTCGTAGGGAAGCTGATGAAAACAAAACATGTCTGATATAGATCAGCAAAAGAGTTTAAATAAGTTGCGCACCAGATCTTACGGTATTGGAGCAACAACCCCTATCTTTTCTGTGTGAAATTTTAAATTTACCACTTTTATTCTAAATTTTTCCTCTTATATCTTACAATTTTCGAGAAAACCACGAAAACCTAATCTTGGGAAATGTTAATTTTATTACAGAAATAAGTAATCTAGATGATGTATTAGATTTTTCATTCCAAATACTTTCTTATAATGTTAGGAATTATTGACATAGTAACTAGATTTTTCTTTCGTGGAATAAACTGGGTTATTCTTTAGATTAATTATCTTTAATTTTTCAGACATACTGTTATTAAATGATCAGATTAGATCATAACTTAGAAGGATTTGTTATCAAGGACGACAGTGTAGTTTGACAGAATTAGTTCAATAAAATCCGTTCTTATGATAACGCGTTGAATTTTTCAGTTTTCAAACTTACTTGATGCGACAACCGATTCTGGAGAGTTGACCTGTCGTATCGTATTGAATTTTTATTACTTTTACAACTCCCTAAGGGATGCTTGAAATGGAATTTTGGAGCGCCAGCGTCTTACCATTGGTAATTATTTATTAATACCCAACCGGCCATGTTATATGAATTAATTACAGAAGTCAATATCAAAAGGTGTTTGCATACCGTAACTTTAAATAAACTCAGAATAAACGAAAATAACAACAGCAATTAATTTGTTAATTCAAATTACACAATTCCATTTCAATTAATTAACAGTAAGTGTTTCTGTGGGTAAATAATTCTTAGTTATTTCAAGAGAAAGAAAGCCTAATTTTTGGACGAGTATTGTAAATATGAGGCAATCCGTCATGATGTGTTGACAGTTGTGCTACATACGCACATATGTAAACATGAATGATCCTCTAACTAATAATCGTAAGTAAAACTATCACTACAATAAAGTAGAGTGGCTGCCGCACCTCTCATTGCAAATAAACAGGCATCACATGTAATAGATTAAGCACCACGCAAATAACAGGTGCCCAAAATCAAAATATTTAAATAAAAATTACTTACATCTAACAAAAATAAATAAATGTGGTATTTCTACATTTCGTGCTTAATTTTAAATACTTTGCCCGTTGGGGGTAATTTTAAAAGTGTAAGTTTGGAGCACGGCGTTGTACGGGTGCGAAACATGGACAGCGGGCGCGGCGGAAAATAAAAGGTTAGAAGCCTTCGAAATGTGGTGTTATAGGCGAATGATGAGGATAACGTGGGTAGAAAAGGTTAGAAATAGTGGTATTAGAAAGAATAGGAGGACAGAGGACTCTATGGAAGTTAATAAGAAAAAGGCGAGATAGGTTGGTAGGACACCTTCTAAGGCATGAAGGTCTAGTCAGAGACATATTAGAGGCAGAAACAGAAGTTAGGAGGGGTAGATTACTGTTCGCAGATAGTTAAGGATGTGGGCTGTTGTAGTTTTAGGGAAATGCGAAGTTTAGCTCAGGATAGGAAAGAGTGGAGATACGTGACCAACCAGTCATAGGACTGACGACCGTTGGATGATGATGCTGGGGGTAATTTAATTAACAATAGCTGTCAATGATACCTAAAGACTAAATAAATTTGTGCCTGTTTGATTTCAACAACTTATTCTGGTAAGGGGGCAGTTCCTTGGACCTAAACTTTAGAATAAACCGAGAGGGTTGGTCGGGAGAGATATGCAGATTAAAGGCAGTACAGAAGTGAAAGGTTATCTGTATAACGTTATTACCCAAATATTTCTCTAAGTAATCAACGAAAACCTGAGAGAAATTCGGATCAAAGCAAATGTACTCGGAGTCCAACTTATGCGGTGTCTTCCCGAATGTTAATAAGTCATTCGTTATGATTTTATTACGGTTCCGAGGTTATGGTGATGTTAGTATTATAAAATTGATACTGTTTTGATTCGGATCTTACTAGCGTTTCGCTATAGCACGAGTGTGGCGAACTTCTTCAGATACTCTTCCACCTTCGGTGCTGAATGCGGACTGTGTCCACTGACTGAATTCCAACACACAACGGCATTTAGATCAGAATCAGAACAGCATTAGTTCACTTACTGGCCGCGAAATCCTTTATTAATTAATATTATAATCAAAGATTCACGCAAACTTACTTACATAATTATTTATAATGTACAATATAAAGCGTCAACGTTTAATGTCATAGGTAAATATCGTTTCGCGCTTCTTTCCCTTTTCTCTAACCTTCCAAAAGTTCTTACTTTCTTTTCATGCTGTAGCTAGGGAGGTAGGTAACGATTAAATAGACCAACCTCTACTTTGAACTGTTTACGTGTGTGCTTAGAATTAATTTTCCGAACTTGCCTCTTGTAAGATAACCCGAGCGCTACGGTTACCAGTTGTTCAAATAATGCTTGAAAAGAAGCATCTTGTAAAGGATTTACTTGAAGCTTGCCAGTATTTGTGTCCCATGAGTTACAACGTTGGTCACATACGGAACATCTTAGTTTGAAAAAGTAATTAGTTATTCAATGTGAAAATTTCTGCACGTTGGGAAGGTACTGAACAAAATTTTAGTAATTTAAGTACAATGCAATCCTCAAATGTGAAATTTAAACAACGTACAGAATTAATAGTTTCTTGCTTATTAACGATGAAGGCGATTTTACATTTCAAGAATATTCGCTTTCTAATACGATTAAAAACAAAACGAAAATTAGAAAAGTTTTAATCCGTTCTATTAATTTGATGTAAGAAAAGAAGCGACCAGGCGTCTTTCTAATAAGTGCCTGGTACAATTTAAAATCTGATTAACATCATTAAAATCCTGACAACTTTAAAGAAGCCTTCAAACATTTTATCACTCGACAATTAATGATAAAGCTTATTATAATATCAGTTTTTCTTTTGTCACCTGCTTAATATTCGTATCTTTTTCTTTGTTAACGGCTGCAACCCTTGACGGTATAATTAGATTTCAGAAACTAATTAGCTTCGTATGAAATTTATGTACACACAATATTATCTATTAATTAACTTTTTTCAATCATGATATGACAGGAGTCTTTCAGAATTAAACCATTCATTTTAATTTCAATGCAAGGTTAAGCTGTTTCTTCCATTACCATGTCTTTATATTACTCTCTTAGGGATGTTACGGAGCTTCGACTCCGGTTCCGTTAAGTCGGAACTTCCGATTATTATTACACCTTCCGTTCCGACTTCGGCTCCGACACTTTTAAATCGAAGATTTTAATCGGAGGTCGAAGCATAACATAGCGGCGGCCTGTGCCAACTGTTATGAACAGGTTCATAGTATGAACTTCATACATGTCGCGCGACATCCCCCCAACTTCCACTACGTGCACTGACCACTCTATCGTCAATTATTTTTTCATTGTTTGTGTTTTATTTTATAATTGAAAATTGAAATGAAAAAAATTTGACTAAATAGTGTTTTATTTGTCCTTAAATAAAAATTCTCTCTCATGCCACCACTTCTGACCCTGCCTCCGGCTCTGATTCCGACTCCGATTCCGTCTCCGATAAAGCAAATTTAAAAACTCCGACTCCGCATTCGGTTCCGATAAAACTACCTCCGTTACATCCCTGCTCTCTTGTTACATTCCCTGATGATGTCAGCTGTATTGTTGGTGAAACGTCGGGCAAGCCACTCTTGTTCTCACCGAAGGAGGAGAGTCAACCCTAAACCATGGTTATTATTCAAAAGCGTCAACATTTCAAAAAGATTGATACATAATTTGAACCTTTGGATACAATTATTTGATTGATGTGACAGCTTCATTTCTGTTAGGTCGAGAACTTTTAGATTCGATTAAGATGCAATGTCAATTTTCTTCATAATTTCTCTAGCGCCGTTTTTAATTAAACTTTAACGAATTTTAACGGGAAGTAAAATTTAAAGGCTTGCTACACTCTATAAAAGTCCTCTTTGGAGATATTCACTGTACTAGAAAATTTGATGCAAGCCGCTTATTACAAACTCGTAATTTCATCTTTATGAAAAGTTTAAATAGAAATCTGCTTCAATTTAGACATTTAAATGAAACTTTAGTGTGCAAAGTCGAAAGTTCTTTTTGTTTCGTCGTAATCGTCCACTTCTTCGTCGAAGTAGAGCTTTTAACGGTTTCCTTAAATGCCGTAACTTTATCAGCAATTTTTGAAGATTATTATCCATTCAAACTTCACCAGTTTATCCTTATCAGCACTGACAAGAAAAAAAGAAAACGATTTGCAGACTTGTTCCCTTTTGTTTTTTGGCTCTTTCATTAGGAATGACGGCGACTCTTTTTGGTTTTTTCATATAAAAAGGAACTGGTACTGACTAAAATTATTTGCGCTTCCTGTGTAAAGAAGGTTCAAGTTTCATAACTACAAACTAATTTCCTACTGTTAACTGTTTTTAATCAACAGAAGCTTATATTTTGTCCGTTTGGTACAGCTCGTTGTTGGTTCAGTATTCAAGGTTCGTTCCCTATAAAAATGAGGACAAAAAAAACATATCAACGTAAGCATATCGTCATGTTATTGTGACAAAAAAGTAACCCCCAAATGCATTTCTGATTTGTCACTATTTCGAATTGAAACCTAAATGACATACAATGAAGCAAATTTCACTTTAGCTGGTAACTTAGTTCATTTTGACAATTGTTATATATCAACGAGAATTAGTTCAATTTCATTCTACGGTCACATTCATCTGACCATCTACAAGATGGGACATTAATGTGAGACGCGTTTCCAAAGTTTTACACCATTCAGATCATATATTTTCGTAATGACCTCACATTATAAATCATCCTGTCCTATCGTATTCTCTTATAAATAAACCCTCATTTCCCCATTATCCACTGTAGTGAAATTCTCTTTAAAATGCACTTCAGTACTTAAATGTTAGGTACCAGAATCAAAGTCAGAAATGAGGATGTATTAGAAACAGTAGGAGGACGCTACGGAAGTCAATAAGGATTGCGAGACGTTCGCTGATAGGATACTTTTTGAAACATAAAGGATTAGCCAGAGACATTTTAGAAACAGGGATAGGAACAAACAGAAGCAGGAATAGAACTAGATTACATTATTGTTCGCAAATCATTAGGGATTTGGGATGTTCTAGTTTTAGGAAAGAGCATAAACTGGCTCAAGGCATGAAGCGCAGGTACTTGCCTAACCATCGTCAATCTTGTACTTTATTTTGTAGATTTAAATATGTAATCTAAATGAATCCCTGACTTCCTAACGGTCCTAAATAGTTTACAAATGCGTTTTCACTAATTTTCCGAAATATTGTTTGTACCCGTAGGTACTTGTTTTATTTGTGATGAATTTGCTTTACAACTCTATATCTAGATATACCTACTGCATGTCCATGGGTAAATGGTGTAATTTATTGACTTTTCCGAACGATTTATCCGCTAGAAGGCAAAGGTCGCCAACCCTCCAGCTAGTATTTATCCATTTAGCAAGGATACATGTAACTAGAGATTACCTAACTCTGCACGCAGCCACCTATTCGTTGTGCAACGTACGACAACAGATTATCGCTCCAAACACGCAAACTTTATAGCAAATCTGTACAGAGAAACTATACCCACTCCTCCGATTCGATAAATTGCCATTCATTTGCTTTACTCCACCTGCAAATGCTTATCATATGTTCGAAAGCTGTTTACAACACTTTCTGAAAGATGTATCAATTTGGAAGTCAAAATTTTACAAGCCATCATCATATTTTATTTAACGTGAAAAAAAATACTTTGTAGCTAACAGTTAATTAACTACGGGTTTTATTTGAACAACAAAGTTTATATAACAGTCGGTATTTTTGGGTCTCGTCAGCACATTGTATACAGTTCCGACATAATATACAGGGTTTGTCCGGAAAGTAATAGGACAGTCGATTTAAAAAAAATTATTGAGCCAATCGTTACAATTCATTAAAAACTTTCAAAATAGGCTCCTTTTGCGTCGATGCAGCGCTGTCAGCGCGATTTCCAAGCATTGAAGGCGTCACGGAAGGCATTCTCAGGAATAACCTTAAGAGCCGCGGTGCATGCTGCTTGGATCCCCTCTGTCGTCTCAAAATGCTTGCCTTTCACCAGCCTTTTCAGGCAAGCAAACAAAATAAAGTCCGGGAGGGCACATCTGGGCTGTAGGGCGGCTGCGGAAGCGTTGGGATGCCGGCCTTAGTCAGGTAACAGTCCACAAGAAAGGCGGTGTGAGCCGGGGCGTTGTCGTGGTGCAACTTCCAGTTGGCTGCGATGTCTTGTCGGACCCGACTGACCCGTCTTTTTAGTCTCTTGAGCACTTCCACGTAAAACTTGGCGTTGACGGTTTGTCCAGGAGGAACAAATTCATGGTGGTCGATGCCCTTCATGCCAAAAAAGACAATGAGCATCGTTTTCACTTTGGATTTGCTCATTCTTCCTTTTTTTGGGCGAAGAGACGCCGGCGTGTGTCACTCGGAAGATTGCCTCTTTGTCTCGGGATCATACTCAAAGATCCATGACTCGTCACCTGTGAATACGTTATTAAAAAATTGAGGGTCACTTTCACACATGTTTAAATTTTGTTGGCACACTTCCACTCGCCGCAATTTCTGGTCGTCAGTGAGCACTTTTGGGACCATCTCCGCGCACACCTTGCACACCGTCACAATGTCATAAACCACAGATTTTGGTAAATTTAATGTCTAGGCAATTAAAAGAATACTTAGTTGACGGTCTGAGTTCAAAACTTCGCGCACACGAGTCACATTGTCGGTGTTTGTCGATGTCGAAGGTCTTCCAGCACGGCCTTCATCGGTGAGCTCTTCCCGGCCCTCTGAAAAGGCTTGGTGCCACCGAAACACACCACTTCTTGTTAAAGCAACATCTGGGTAAGCCTGCTTGATCATATCAAAAGTCTTTGTCGCAGATTTACTGAATTTCACACAGAATTTAATCGCGTACCTCTGCTCTAACGAACGCTGCATTTTCGGCTTGCACCAATCACAGAAACTCGTCGCGCGAAAAAGCCTGTTCTGACTCTCCAGGTGCTCGGAGACAACTCACCAGCCGCTCGTTCGTTAGCGTGCACGCTCCGAATTCCGAAGTGCAGTCGCGGCGGAAGGAAATCAGTCCTATTACTTTCCGGACAAACCCTGTAGACCAACTGTACCTGCTGCCTTTAGGCAATCTTTAGAATCCTCCTAACCATTTTCCATTTTGAGAAATAATAAAGTTTCGACTTGTTTGCCTGAAACAATTAAAAATGTATGTTTCTTCTCTGTTATCAAACCAGAAATTTTGTGAAGCCGCCGGAAAGTTACTGTAAATAAACTTTCTGGAAATGATGGTAAAACTTAACAAAGCAAAGCTTGCTATATGAGAGACAATTCGTCTTTAATAATGCAAAAGGCATACGAGCGGGTATCTACCTGCAAATTCTATTTGTCGAATTACCTACATAAAATTTAATTCAGATACGTTTCTCGCCTGGCAATGTCGGTTGGTTGCTATATACACCTAATAATGATTATACATGCCCTAATTAAAACGAAACTCGCACACTGTAACGAATTAACGAACATGCACCACATGCTCCGTAATTTAATTTCTGCATAGACGACACTTTTTGAATAGTTTTTATCCTTGTTAAGCAATTATGTATCGAGCTAAGTGAAGAAGTTTACAACTACTTCTACTAGTTAACGAACAAACTAAGGAAAGTAACAATAAATACAAGAGCATATATAGGTACAGAAACAATTTCTGAGGGATGAGGTGGAAGAGGATTAATTTTCCTAAATGTAACTTCATCAGGAATAAGTTCTATATTAAACCGCGTTTTCAAACTTCAGTACTTGTAGATGTAATGAGTCCCTCAGTTGAGTAGCTTTTATACATGTCTTTATTTTTCGCTAAAAATTAGAATGGCTATTTTTCAGTTTTATTCTTCTTTTATTTGATATTCAGGGCAAATTTATCCTGTTTTGCTTACACAACGTTTTTCACAGTATTGAAATAATCCATATGACATAAAGCCTGTGATAAACTCTAGCCGTTTGGAATCCTAAATAAATTTTGACATGGATTAAACGTTAACTTTATATGTATAAATTGAAACGAACGACAGACAGAACTATATGTTGTTAATAATTTCAGTAAAATTGATTATTTTTAACCCTTAATAGGTACAGTTTAGTGTTCCTGATTTAAAATAATTCGAAGTGGTCTGTATTCGAATTCGAATTCGAATTATTTTATTCGATTAAGCTAACGTGCCTACCACGTTGAGGTTGGCTACGCCGGGATTCGTTTTCAGCAAGTAGATATCCACACAAGTTAACCTTGTTGGAGCATACGTAATCCTAAAATGTAGCATCGTGCTACAGATGGCGTTTACTGCGTTTAGTATTTTCTAAAACGTTCCTGATTTAGTTCACACGTTTTCATAAGCTGTAATACGTGAGATTTAATCAAAACGTTACGTAAATTTAAGAAATTAAGTTCCACCCTTTCGATTTCGCCATATGAAAAAAATACTTAACAACGACGTAAATTCAAAAGAAAATTGTTTTCCCGCAACATCTGTATGGATATTCGTTTCCTAGGTCAATATAATAAAATAAAAGTAGTCAGTCGTATCGGCGGCTAAATATAATACACTTTGTAGCGGTCTAGATGCTGCATAGAAAAATAAGATACTTTATATAAAATTGAGTTTGGCAAGAACTTATTCCCGGGAATAACATTAAGGATAGTACCAATATTGCACACACGTAGGTGCATCCTACCATGATATCAGTATGTACTTCTTCATCTACATTCATGTCTGCAGGGAGCCAAACGATTTCGTGTTTTGTATTTTAATATTGGACCCAAATAAAACTGTGCAACTTTCAAAACAAAAGTTTATCCAACGTTAAAAGTACAAACATGAGAAACAAGATAAGAAAGCCATGCGTTCTTTTTGTTTATTTATAATGTTGTCCAGGAAAATAGAACAATGTTTTCAAAATTCCTCTAAATCTTCGATATTTTGCATATTTTGAATTATAATAAGTAGTAAAAACTATAGTTGGGTCGATCAAAAGTGGCATAGTCCGTAATAAAACTGTCGCATTTACTTTCTTTTTTCAATTTACTTTTACTTACCTTACCTTCCAATGTCTTGGATGCGCGCTGAAAAAACCGTAGGTAAAGAGAAAAAATCTCATTATACTCTCGACTCTTGCTCATTAAACATACTTTTTCATACAGTACCTGACAAAAGTTTTGTTCAATCATGAATAGTAGAGCGAGTCAAAAACAAGCGTTAAAGCCTTTAATATGTCTTCAAATATAAATAAACATCTCGTTGATATTTTCAGTAGTAATTGGTACCAATAACAGCACATTTGAGCAATGAAATTGTAGTGGATAAAATGGTCAATTTTTCCGTGCAGTACTGTACGGATTATACGCTCCTCACCGATTAAGAGTTTGGCCGAGAGTTGTCTCCTTTCTTTTCTGGCGTAGTGCTGTTCTTTTCTACTTTGCACCGGTCAAACTAAAGGTCACATCGCTACAGAAACTAAACGAAGTATAACTAGACTACAGCTGTTGCTGATGAACGGCTACTTTTACTCACGACAAACGTTATAGGGAATATCGTTAACATAGAAAAGAGACGTCAGATAGATATTGCAGCGAACACAATGTAAAGTGTAACAAAAAGAGATACAGACAAGTACAATTTGAGCATGTTGCGAGCATCGGACTGATCCTGATCTTTTGTCTTTACTACTCATGAACCATTTCCTAACTTAACCTAACAACGGCATGTTCCAATCGCAGCAGATGACTACAGTCCTAAGTGGAAACAAAAATGAAGATACGTCAATTCTCATAGACAATTTATTGTAGACTTTGTCAATTTTGATGGACACAACTATACCACCAATTTTTGAAAGAAAGTTCTATTTCACAGGAACGATTTAAAGTTTTAAGTTGCACAAGAAACAGTTTGGACGCATTCATTGTAAGTGAAAACATAATCGCAGCTGAACAAATATAACACAACAAGTTGTTTTTAACTGACTCGAGTTTTAAACGCTTCAATGTTTCGAACTGAATTGTACCTATTCTGGATATTTAGACGTTTGCAAATTATCGTTCAAAGTTCTTTTAAATCCCTTTAACAAGTTTTTGAACCTACTCGTTCTAAAAGTAGCTTTTTTTAGACTTTTCATTGAGTTTCTTTTTTACACTGACGGCTGATCAAGCAAATACGTAGGTGGATGAATGAATTGGATTTTAGAGGGTTTGTTGTTAGTATTACATGCACCCTACTGGCATGTTATTGCAGACGGTGTATAAAAGTGTACTGAACCAAATTTATAGCATACGTGAATAGACCTCGTTAAAGAACAATTTCAGATGATTTACCCTTTGTTTTCAGTCTGGCTGTTAAGTTTAACTTTGTGACAATCGTATACGTTTTTCAGTAGCAGTTATTGTCTTTTTTATTAAGTTGGTACAGTTTAATACACATTTACTTATGTGTGTGTGTGTGTGTGTATTTAAACAAATGCTTAAATTGATTACTTCATTGAAGCTTGAAGATAATCAATTTAGAAAATACCGCAAATGGCGCGGTAAACGCCATCTGTAGTACGATGCTACATTTTAGGATTATGTATGCTCCAACAAGGTCCACTTGTGTGGTTATCTACCTGCTGAAATTAATCCCGGCGTAGCTAACCTCAACGTTATAGGCACGTCATCTAATCGAATAAAATAATTCGAAGTGGTCTGTATTCTGTCGAAACTGCCAGACGCGGATCGCGATTTCGATCTTTTTGGATCTCATCAGCGCTTCGCAGACAGCTCCGACAGAACACAGACCAACTTTTACCTGCTGTCTTAACAGTGCGTTTTAGAAAATACCACAAATGGCGCGGTAAAGTTGGTCTGTGTTCTGACGCGCTGATGAAATCCAAGAAGAAGAATACAGACCACTTCGAATTATTTTATAATCAATTTAATTTACAGAAAATGGTCTACTACTTTGTAAAGCTGGAATACAGGGATGTATTTGTTGTAAAGTTAAGATAAACTGTATCTTAAGTTTGAAAGTAGTAAAGTTTAAACGCTTTAAAGTTTATGGCTTCATACACCCTCACATAGTTGCATTTACCGCTTCACCGCGAACAGTTCAATAAATTGGGATTTTAATCACATCAGAAGTGGTAATAAATCAGCAAATGCGTTGCGAAACTGTCTCTCACATTTTGAGATTTAATTTCAGAATAAATTGAGTCACAACATTTGAATATTACATTAATAGCTGGAATGGACGTATTTAATTATTACCAACGGTAAAATAAGATATTTTTTGATACATGCATCATGGACGATGCTTAAGACGAAAAGAAAAAAGTTAGAAACGTATGGGATGTGCTGTTGTAGGCGGAAGATAAAAACATCGTGGGTTCCTTCAATTTTATTGAATAATGCAGAAAATTGATCTTCTGATACTTAAAAAAGTTTGCTAAAGCGTATTATAGCGTAAGACAACACCTTATTTAATTTTTATACAGTTTTGGTAGCGGTTTTAGCGTAATTAAACTAATTAAAGTTACTGTGTAAATATTGAGGGTCTGACTTACCTCCCGTTGATTTCCTACATTCAGTACACGTAATTTAACTTTACCGATCTCGATCAAGTAATTTATGGTAACGTAATTTATTCAAGATTTGCCAGAAACTTTTACAAATTCTCGCAATTTCCTTCCACGCGGAGAAGTTAGATGATACACATAATGAACCAAGGTTGACAGAGGCTTTGTGAAATTCATTTCATCAGAAAAGACATGTTCATTGCTATTCCACCTTCGAAAAAGTAAAGGTAGAAAGTTTTTTTTTCAATAGTCAAAAAAATGACCGACGTTATTTAATAAGAAAGGAGAATATTTCTCGTTGCTAAAAAAAAGTCAAAAAAATGTTTCTTATGTCAAAAAATGTTTCTTGGAGTGGTCACATAAAAGTGTAGAAAAGTTCGATTTCGCGGTCGGGCCACTCGTGCGACCAATACGTCACAAATGTCAAACTCCCACGCACAACGGCCTTAGAACGGAATTAAAACAGTATCAGTTGAGTTCAAGTTTTAGTTCGTAATTAGTATCTGACTATATTACGTAATGATTGTACAAAACAGTACCTAGCCCAGCCTAGATTGTACCACAATAAGCAGCATGTTACGTATACCTATATTATACCCCCGAGATAAAAATGTTCAGTCTCTCAGTGTCTCTGAAAGCGAGACTCGAGTCTCCGTCTCTCATCGAGTCTCTCTGGTGTCGCTGAATGAGACTGTCAAAAAAACTGTTTAGCGTCTCTGAACGAGAGTCTCGAGTTGCTCGTAGAGAGATCCTCATTTCGTATCCAGTCTTTGAACGAGAGACTCGAATCTCTCAATAAGTGGTGTCTCGATAGACATGGTTAAAATTTTCTAAGTTCAACATATTTCAGAGATACAGTCTTTCTACGAGAGACTCGAGTCTCTCAATTTTTCAGTTTTATTCATTCAGTCTCTCTGTGAGAGACTCGAATCTCTGAATTAACAATTTTATCGTTCGAGTCTCTCACACAGAGGCTATGAGAGATCCATAAAAACACCTAGGCAATAACTGAGAGACTGTGAAAGACTGTGAGAGACGCTCTCAGAGCCGCTGAAAGACTAAAAGACTGAAAATTTTTGTCTAGGGCAATTGGAAAGGTATTTTTCCATACATAAGCACAAAACGAATCCATTTGCTATTTTATTTTTAAATTTTTTATTTAGAACGTAGTACCGATAAAAAAAATATATACGCCTTTGATACTAACCTTTCAAAAAATTCTCTGTCGATATGATTTATTTATAAGGATTCTGTTTTTAAATGTAAGAAACGGAATATTAAATGACTTTAGCTTTTTACGTTGTTAGTTTTATTGAGTTTCGTTACCACATTTGTATACTTTTATATAGGTGTATATATATATAAATATACCTCACATCAAAAAAATGGGCCTATTATTTTGAAACCGTTTTGTTCATTTTTTTGTAAGATACAGAAAAAGCATTGCCGTTTAAACGGTAATGTCGATAACGTGTTATCGCAAAGACCCGCCATAAATGTAAGCTTTAGAGAAAGCACGTTTTAAATCGTCTTTTCTTATCTGATACTGTACACACATTTCTGAAATTTCCGTCTCAAATGTTTTACCGAAGTAGTTCATCATTTAACCCCCAGGTACAACAATGTAACTGTGAATATGAATACGAAAGGTTTTCAGGTGATGTGGGTAGGTAGGTAGCTATTAATATTAAAGAATGAGTTTAACTTTTCCATTTTCTCAACTTTTCATTATTTACCGTTTCCGAGTCAATTTAGCTAAATGTATTACCTTTTCTGTGGCAACAGTCAGTAATAACCTAATTACCGTTCTCATCGAGCTTTTTGCGAATGGAAAGCAAAGCAAGCACTGAAGAATGCTATTAGTTTTTGGCGGGTAATATCACTGTATAACCTTTGCGTGATATTTTAAAGAATATTTTCGCATTGTAAACGGTTCTCTTTGACCAAACTCTACGTTTCATTGTTTGCCAAATTATTAGCGAGTACAATAGGAAATTCTTGATCAGAAACGTGCACCGCAGCCTCTATAACACTCGAATAGTTGACCTACTTTGACGCGACAATTTAATAGCACAACTCTCACAATAAAGTCACGATTATTGTTCCTATTTTAACCTAATTAGGAAACTCACGATAAAATTAATATTCACTCTATCAGTGACTTATATATATATATATAAATTCTAATTAAGAAGTTTGATTTTGAAGCACGAAATTTCAATTTGAGAAACCTAAGTATTGTGTTATCTGCATATTATTTCAGGAATATGAAGATGAATTTTTATCAAATGTCCTAAACTTTCCCCGAGTACCATCAGACATTTTGTGATAGTTGATAATTGAATTTCACAAAAATTCTAACGTATTCTAGAGTCAATATAGCAAAGTTTCCCAATTCAAATTTCATTTAAAATTCGAACTCAGCAATCTTTAGATTTACGTCCAACATCTAAAGTTAGTATGTACTTTAGTTCTAAATGCCTTTCAAACTGTTTAACATCATTTAACTGAGTTTGCTATGTCGCATTTCTATATACCTACAAATGTCGATTAAAATGTAGTGCGTACCTAGTTACATTGTGAATAGATTAAGTGTATTTTAGTATTATAAGAACATATGTAGGTGTTTTAATAATTTAAATAAATGAAGGCGCGGTAGATTAATTAGTCTATTCACTACAGTGCAACAAAACGCCAGCTACCTTAATGTCAAATATATTTTGTGATAATTTGGCTAAACGTTTAATTGGCAGGATTTAAAATTAAAAGTATTGAATTATTCATGCATTGAGTGACTGTTGTAATATTTTTTTTAATTAAAATTCCAGGAATTATTCGTCTGAGCGAGTAATCTGGCACCCCATTAAACTTATCAATTGTCGTGTCGTAGATTAATTGTAGCACCGACATTGGCAACTGACCACCAATCTATATTTCAACGGTTCAACTTTTGGGGCAGGGTAAACCGGGGTAATGTAGAAATATAACCAGTAAAATGTTAGACTTGATAGTAACAATATCAATCAATAACTTCTAGTAAAACCTCTGATAAAGCATGTTATTACGTTATTTATTTAGACAATGCTTTCGATTCCATTTGACAGCGGCTATTGAAACTTACGCGCTAAATCTCCGTCGAATACTGAAAACCCCTGGGTTATAACTGTCTCCTAAAAATAGGGTACGTCTGTCGTATTTATCTCCAGCTCCGATAATTAAGTTAACGACTACTTACCGATTTTATTTATCGAAAATAAATATATATTTATAGTTCACTTCAGTACTTCAGTAAATTAAAGATACAATAATTTCAGAAAGAAAACACATATCAGTTATGAAATGATTATTTATTTAATTTTAAAACGGTTAACTACCTTAAAAAATTCAATGTTTGGAAATTCGTGTGCGTCTAGCTTTTTGATGCAATCATCTAGAAAAAATTTAGCCGTTGGGAGGCAATTGATGTATAATTAGGAGGGAATCCGACATACCGAAAATTTTAACCCTAATTAAAAACAGGTAAAAGGGAGGGAACTAGGCATTATCCTAAAGGACGGCTGTTATTTTACCTAATTATTATTAATTGTACACTAATTAATATAATTACGTAGTCAGTGCCAGCTTTCTTTACTTCATATAGAATTACCTAGTTAATCTTTTGATTTTATTATTCATTTTCTAGATTCTTAAATTCGTCGGTGAATATTAATTTTCCAAGTGACAAAATGATGTTGAAAAGCAATTTCGAAATAACGCTAATTTTGTATATCATTTTTCCTAACATGAATACATTTAACAGTCACCCTTAATCCCAGGGTAATGAAAATTTCAACTTCGATTTGATTAAAGCG
This sequence comes from Agrilus planipennis, assembly GCF_000699045.2. Classification (NCBI taxonomy): domain Eukaryota; kingdom Metazoa; phylum Arthropoda; class Insecta; order Coleoptera; family Buprestidae; genus Agrilus; species Agrilus planipennis. The sequence goes on from NW_020439021.1 coordinate 1,671,651, forward strand.
TGTAACTCAACGAATTTTAATTTCATTTACATGTAAGGATTATGAAGATAAAAAGCTCGCCTGGTTTCGTTATCCTTTTCAGCATCCTATTTTATTATGTCGTTTTGGCCATAAAATTCAGCTCATCAGCTTCACAAAAGAATGTTACATTTGCACTTATACATAAAATATTTTCAACTTTTTGCTTGAATCAGTAATCGTAAACGTTTTTGCGTTTGTAAATAAATCCTTTTTGATTGAATTAAGTTACAGACTGAAACATAATTGAAATGGTAGTATTACTTTACTTAATTTCAGTTCATGTAATCACTTGAAAGGCTCTATTATAGTATATCCTATTTGTATTTTCTATAATAATCCGTTCTCTGATTTCTCCATTTTTCACGTGATTCCAAAAATCGACTTTCGTGTTTCGTATTAGAAGCAAACTCACAATCGGCTTATGAAAATAAATCAGAACACGGGTAGGTGGGCTTCTTGACGTTAAATAGATTATAACAGGTGCGATCGTACTTTCTGCTAACAGTTTTCGTCTCAAGTACTCGAATTAACAATACTTAATTATCAGACGCAATTTGAATGTGAAATGTAACTATGCAAATCACCTAAAGGAAAAACAACAGTTAAAATAGCAGAAATTAAGATCGAATCCCTAAAGATCGTCGCGTAGAATTAGTTACGTAATTGGGGGCTTATTTTTAAAAATATTCTATTATATTTGTTATTGAAGTGAAACTTCTTTACGCACGGTAGGGTAAGTTCGTTTCATGCGAGTTGCTATGTAACGAAATCATGCAACGGATGTCCTACCTCTACTCGGTCACGTAGTCGAGTTCGTAGTGGGGATCGCTTGAGCCGTGAGCGCGCTTCAATGCAACGTTCGTTACAGCCAACTACGGCATGTATGGTGTAAAATTTAAATACATAGTGTACAGATAATACCATTAAACCAATTCCTTAACCCCTATCCCGGTACGTTTGTGTGTTTGAAGACGTTTCACTTCAGTAGCGTGTTGTATAATTACACATTGTATTTTTTTTTGTACCATAAAGAAATGATAAGACGATTGTGAAATATTTTAGCACTATTTACATTTGAGTAAGTTAGTCATGTCGCTTCCTTTGTGTTGTCTTTTCCTACCGTAACTTTATGATGAGAAGCAATAGAATAAAAGCATTTTCATTTAATTTTTTCAAGTGCCTAACGAAAACTTCTGAACAAACAAGTGAACATACCAACCAGAATATAATGAAAGCAAAAATCAATAACCTGGTAATCTTATTGAGACATTCCCATTCTCTGTTCCTACTTTATGCAGGCCCGAAAATTGTTCGAAGAAGAGCGTAAATGTCAAATTTGTTGAACTAAACGTGAAGTCGGAGCTGACATTTCTGGAATCCTTCAAGAGAAAAGAAACGGTCAATTGCTCCCAGAAAATATCTTCCATTCTCGGGAATTGAATTTCTTATATATTTAGAAAAGAATTTCTATACTTTTCATTTTGACATTTCTGAACAATAGGTTTATTATTATTTCATGTGTATTTATTTATTACTAACTCTATTTTTATCGTATTCTGAAACTGAATCCTAAAAAAAGTTTTGTGTTCTTTTTACTTATTTCGTGTAGCCAGTATTGTTTTGGTCTTGTTAATGACGTTTACCTATTTTCCGAGGAATGTGTAACTTTTGAAACAGTTATTTGTTGAAGGGGAAGAATGAATTAGATAGAAGTTAATACAACACACAATCAGTAACTACAGCCGCAGTCGATGTAAAAGTTTCTCACTAATTATGAGGTCGTTAATGTTTGATAAGGTCCTATTTAGTTAAGGATATCGACTTGTCAAATTAAAACCGTAGTGTAGCAGCCTATATTTACCCAATCGAATATTAAGTTCATGGGCAGGGACCTGTCGAACTGTTTAGTTCACATCAGCTCTCACAGTTGTTTTAATTGTACCATGCCGTGTGTTAGTTATTCGTTGAATGCTGTTTCACAGTAGCAAGTAATTTAGTCTATCTAAGGCGTGCTGATGAGATCCAACAAGATAGCAATCGCGATCCATGTCTGACAGTTTGGGCACAGTGATAGACCACTCTTGACTCCGTGGCAAATAGTTTAATGTATAATTGCGTTAACTAAGTTCTAGGACGTATAATTTGTTAATTTTTATAATTAGTTATAATTAATACAAAGCTGTTTCAGGACTTCTAAGTATAAATTTTATAAAAACGCTTTCAAAAAAAGATTATTCTAGACACGCTTAAAATTCTTATAAACTTTTATGAACAATTTTTATACTTATGGGCCTGCTGTAGGAATATTTTAATGTCATTGCGGCATTTTTACTTTATGTTCCTATTGTTTCCAATTCTTACGGTTAGGGAAATGTAATTTTCATGGACTGAATCGAATATTTGACCCTGTATTTTGTGAGTAGGCAGAGACATGCTAAAGCGTTCATAAAACTGAAAGGTTACTTCATATCGTATCGCCAGCCTGCTCCATGAATTTTCACATTTAAATGCGAATGGAATTTAAACTTTTAATAAAATTGCCCGCGATTTTCATAGCTAAGGTATTTCAAAAAATACTAAACCTTTACGATAGACGTACCATAAAACCGCGATAATAGTTTACTATTTTGATAGATGTCAAATCTAAAGTGTTTTTCATGTAAACGCATTAAACTGTACATTAAACACCGAAATAGTATTAGTCTTTATGATCGTTTGTGTTTCGAAAATCCCGGAAAAACTTTTTGATTTCCAACGTAGTACATAAAATTCTTTAGTTATTGTTATTAGTGGATGAAATTGGGAAAGTTTTTTATTAGAACTCATTTTCTAAATAGGCAGACACGAAGGAAAGGATATTTTAAACTTTATGAACTAGCCGTATATGTACCTATACAAACTCAAACACAGATTAAACAGCCGCTACTTAAACTGTAGTAAAACTTGCAAAAACCTTGCTGGTAATAAATTCATTATTTATCGTTGTTTTCTGGATGAAGTGTTCTTATTCACCGAGTCGATTCTTACTTCATTAAGAAGTTACCTTCGACTAGCGAATAATTAATTTAACTACACGTTTTATAGCTACTTGAATTTCGTAATTTCTGGTCTTGAAAGGATAAATCTTGGCTTTCAAGAAAACTTTCGTCGCTTTTTTATTAAAAGGTAATTTTCGTTTTATTAAATTAATTGTAAAATAACGTGTATTACACCTACAATGAATAGTAAAAAAAAACCTTTCTGGTATTTCGTTCCCACCAGCTACTAATGCTACTCGTATATAAACTAAATTAATCAATTAATATTAAAATTAATAAGGAAAATTTGTTTCTGCTATCACTCCCTCGCCGGGAATCGAACCCGGGTACCTGATTGTACGCACCAATACTAATAAGCTGCGTGTCCTTGGAGTTGGTGCTGAGTAGGTACTGGTGAGTAAAACGAGGGGCCCGGGTTCGAGTTACGGCGAGACAGTGACATGAACAACAATTTTTTTTACTCATTTACTTGAGGTTATCTGTAGTAGATAAGGTTAATTAAAAAAAAATAATAATTCAGTAATGTAGACATATTTTACTAAATTATATTATGCATAGTTTTATGTTAGTTACATGATTACATTACAACTAATTTCTACATATTTTCTAGAAAGATCCAGAAAAGGGTTTCGTTTCTTCGGGTTGGTTCTGCACATGTGGTGAGTGTACGAAAAATTCTTATTTGTGTAATGATTTAATAAAAACATAAGTATCATAATTTTAGAACAATAAATTTGTTGCAATGTGGTGTGTTATGTTCCCTGTACCAAATTAGAAAGGAGTAACGATATTGGCCGTGGACGTTTATCGGCCCATTTAGAGAATTGTAGGCAGAACTCGTTACCCTTAAATATTAACCGTTATAACATTGCCGATATGTCGGACGTCCTACGCTCGACAGTATTTTCGGTCCTTTGTTTCCCTTTAACTTTTAAATGGACCCGTCTATTACTTAGAAAGGCCCATTTTTTTTTTCAACGACACGTTCCATTACAGTTAAACGACCAAGCAATATTTTAGCAAGTATGATGTCGACGTTTTACAGTGCCCGCAACTAATCCCTGAGGAATAAAAACAAAAGAAATTTTGATATTTTGTGCAAGTGCGTCATTTTCTCATGGTTAACAAACCTAATAACAAAAAACAGCATATGGTTTGAATTTCTAACAAAATGTAAATAAACCAGTGCTGCGTACGTGAACTATATAAATTTGTTTATCTTTGAAAACAATCGTACGATATTTGTTTATTGCTACTTCATTCTGAAACATTATCTATTTTTAGCGTTCCATATCTTCTATTATGAAAAAAAAAACTGAACCCTTTTTACTGGATCGTTTTATTGTCAGTCTGTAAGCTGTAAACCGTAAGTGTTTTTACGAACATCATTACTTTCTCATTCTGTGGTAAGTGGAATCGTTGAATAAATTAATTTGTCGTCGATGATTATTAAAGTGCATATATTACTAGTTAAAAAAAGAAACTACTAAATTTTTTTTCTCCACCTGGTGATGGGATCGCATGTCGCATGGCGAAGCAATAAAAAAAATGTAAAACTGATGAATTTTTATTATCATGAAATTATTACGTGATATATTTGATTTCCCTGACTTTGACATTCTTTTTTCAGTTATCACAAGCAAATATGGTTCAAATTTACTAGATAATTGACCTTTACGACTTATTCGAGTATATGAATGGATATATTTTGATACATTTCTTGATTTTCTAAAATTCCAAACGCGATTAGACTGAAAATTCACCAAACAAAGATTTGATACATCAAATGACATGCTCTGAAGAAAATTTTTCATTTTCTCAAAAATTTTGTCGTTGACAAATCATATAGCGTACCTAACGGTCCGATTCTCTCTTTCTCGACCGGAACCTACATTCCGATTTCTTTTGACAATCGGTCCTGTTCCTCCTGATGGCCAACCAAATTAAATTTCCCAGCATTCCGTTAGAATTCCCAACCGCTCCTTTCTCGTTACAAGCCAGACGTCGTAGTTCGAATGCTCGACAAATTCCTCACCAGTTGATTCGTCCATGATTTATGTTTCCTGGCCAGAAGATCGATATTCATTTTGCTCGCCCTTCGTCGTCTCAGCTTGCCATGAATCATTATCGCGTTACATCTTCATACATTCATGACGTGTAGTCGGTGTCAGCTGAGAACCAGTTAATGAGAAACATTGGTACAGAGGTGGGAATACGCACATTGTTTGCGACGAAATGTGTTTGAGACCGTGGGAGAAATTCCCACTCGTTAATTTAGAAAAACAACAATTAAAACAGTACTCAAAGCAGGTGCTGTGGACACAATCCTTCAAAGAACCCCTTCAAAGGACTTTTCTCTGGAATGCATGACTAATTTCAACCATTAGCAGCGTCTCCTTTACCTTCTCAAGATTTAAAACAAAAGGATAATAAATATATCAGTTGTTTTTGCCAGTGTCTATTATGGCAATTGTAAAACTCTTAAACAAATGCGCTTCTCAAGTCCTAAATAGATCTTTATAGAGCCTTTAAAATGGCTATTGTTTTTTATTAACTGAGCTGTGTTTATTCTAGTAATTATTTCACGTATGTACTTTTTGTATAAAGAATCAAATAAATAAATACGAAAGAACCAAAACATGGTAGAAACGCTATGTTTAAGACGGTTCGAAGTAAGTTAAGTTTTAATTTTAGAATGTAGCATTTTGTGATTTCTCAAAACAAAATCGCCAGAAAGCTGAGATCAGGATCGTATTGACCTTATTGATCTACTATTTAGTTATTTGCCTTCCTGAAGTTGTCTATAACTAAGACAGTAATTTGTTCGCTGATCCAACTAATCGTGTGAAATTATATTTACATGTTTTCTCTTATCGAGGGCCCTCTAGCTGTTAACAAGGTTCCGTTTGATTACAGTTACATAGTCCCAAAAGGATTTTACCGGTTCGTTATTAGATAATTAGATTAGATAACTGTAAAGGTTTCGGGCGTCCGCAAAATTCAGCCGCACATCGTTTAACTTTCCTTTTAGACAAGTTAATACTAATACTTACATCAGCTAGTTACGGATTGTCCAACAAAATATAAATTGTGCTATCTTTCCAACTTGGGAAAGGTGATTTATAAACGGATTTACCTACAAAACAGAAGGCGCAATAGTCTTCGAAGGTGTCAAAAAACTCACAAAGTACCTAGGTAGATTGCGTTCTTTTGTTCTGTAAATGATTCAAAGATAAATGACAAAGATAAAGTTTCTCTGACTAAATAAAGAAACAAGAAAGAAGAATTAAGGGCTAATTGTCAATTAGAACGCGTACTAAATTAAAAACTATAACTTTTTTTTATAAATTCAAAAAATATTGGGAAAGGTGTTAAAATTACATATTAAAAAACTCTGAAATAAGAACATTCGTAATTATGGATCATATAAGAAATAATCAATATAATCAATTTGTAACAGCGAAAACGATTAAACCCTACATAAATTTGTTAAAGTATTTAATTATTTATTGGAATTGTTCTGAAATTGTTATACATAAGTATGAAGAAAGTAATTATACAACAGTGCTGTTTGACTAATTTTCTTATTTCGACAACTTGTAATAGGTATTAGCCCCTTTAATAATGCTCCTTATCGATCAAAACATTTTCGAGTACCTAATCTACATTAAAATTCAGAAACACATTAATATTTTACCGTTGTTCATGCAACTTTTCACATTTAAGCTTTGTTCTTGATGAAATTATTTACATTAACCTTTAATTTCCTTGTAGGATGTTGGCAAATCTTTTTAAACAATTTAATAGAAGTTCTGACTTTAAAGCATTTATGCGTATAGCTTTTATTGTATCCATGTTACAATAAATACTATAGCTTAGTAAGAAGAAAGTAAATGTGACAATTTTATTACAGACTGTGCCAATTCTGAATGTTCCAACTATATAAATGCTATTTATTCGCTCTGTAGGGTTTTCTCTTGTGTCCAATTAACATTATTGCTAAGGCGTTTTCTGTACTAAGCATCGCACATTGTATCGCACTATGAACTCGCTTTTAAGTTGTCTGTTGTTTACTATCTGTCGAAAGTTATATCTTCTCAATTCAAAATAGCTCAAAGTTATATAAAAAGTATCACAAGAAAAACATTTTACGTGAAATCAAATCGGATACGGAATATGTGACAACAAAGTAACTCCTGATGCAGGGCATATTTTATAATGCCTTGTGAGAAAAGAAATTCTTGACAACTATAAAGATGATGAAATGTATGCAGATATGTGTATGGATAAAAAAGTCCTTTCTGAAATTCTTTAGATGCTTATAAAGGAATGCCTTGTGACATTTAGCCGATTCAAAAATGAAGGCAGATATACTCATCCCTGAGCCAATAAATAAAAATAAAACAAAAATTCTGGTATGGAAGGGAAGAAAAAGTACGGAAAGAACGAATATAAATATAGGAGACGAAAAATTAGAAGAAGTGGCTAATTTTAGGTATCTAGGAAGTCAGATAAGTCAGGACGGAAGGAGTAGTAGCGATATAAAGCAAAGGATAGTGCAGGGATGAGTCGCCTTCAATAAAAAAAGTCACTTCTATGCTCGCGAACGGTTAATTTATAAATTCGAAAAAGGTTGTTAAAAATGTATGTTTGGAGTGCCGTGCTGAACGGGTGCGAAACATCGACAGTGGACGCGGCGGAAAAGAAAAGGTTAGGTGCATTCGAAATGTGGTGTTACAGGCGAATTATGAGAATACCGTGGATAGAGAAGGTATTAGAAAGAATAGGAGAAAAGGGGACTTTATGGAAGTCAATAAGAAATAGGCGAGACAGGTTAGTAGGACACCTTCTCAGGCATAAAAAACTAATCAGAGACATATTAGAGGCAGAAACGGGAGTTAGAAGGAGTAGAGGTAAAGATTAGATTACTGTTCGCAAATAGTTAAGTATGTGGGTTGTTCTAGTTTTAGGAAAATGCGAAGATTAGCTCAGAATAGAAAAGAGTAGAGGTGCGTGTACAACCAATCTTAGGAATTTCACGAATAGATAGTCATTAAACTGTATATTTCTTAAAGGCATAAGCGAGGATGTTTATGTTTTAATGATTTCTAATAGTCGATTTTCCATAACATACGTGTATTTTGTTGCAAATTCAATTTCGAAGCAATTATGTGCTATAGATCTTTGTAGGCACGGTACAACTTCAAAACAATTTTCATTAACTTCTGTGGATCTCTTGCAAGCAGGCACTCATTAAAATCGTTTTTAACGAGATGGAGGCAAATTTCAAGAACTTGTTGAAACTCCAATGTACCATAAATCTCTATCGACCTCTGGACTAAAAGTTAAATTTATCTCAACAGTGTGTGCTTGTAAGTTATAAGCACATATACATCAGAGCCGGGTGCCGATACTGACAAAATGTACCCGGATATCAGATATAGATACCAGCAATACTAGATACGGATGATTTTAGTTGGGAAATTTATTTTAAATCGGGATACATCTTTCCGGATAATAGATGCGAACACCTTTTCTATTGAAAATCCTTCAAGAAATTCAAAGAGAAAGTTAGTGTAGGTAAGTGTAAGTCTGGTTCAAGAAAATATGTGTATAGACAGGTACAAATGACATTTGAAGGAAAGGACGAATACCTACATCGAATTTTGAGTTAGAAAGGGTAGACTAAGAAAAGGGATATAAAAATAGAATAGACCCTTTTTAATGACGAATGGAGCGACACACGAAGGATTATTCAATTTCGAAATCAGTCTGGAAAAATAGGCAAGTATTTGCATAAGAAACATTCCGTTTTGTTATTGTTGTACATGAAATTTCATTAGTACCTACCCATCTAAATATTATAAAATAATATAAATAATAAAGATCCATTATTAGAGTTCTCATGCTTGTTACTTTCTTATGAAATAACGTACAGTTTCTGCATTACTACGTGGCACAAAACTAATAAAATTAGGCTGGTCGAAGGAGGGCGCTGAGAAAGGAATAGCTAGGGTTCACATAATGCTGTGCATACGACTGTTTACCAGGGTCGTGAGGTTTCTAATACCTCTTACAGGACTTACAACGAATGTCATCTTTGAGATATTATTAATTAACTGAATTTGTTTCTTCATTGTTATTACGAGGATGGGTGAAATGGTTATTGCTTTTGTTTTACATTAAAACGCGAGAATAATATTTGAATTCTATGTAACTAAAATGCATACCGACTGTAGTTATCTAGTTTTAGAAGCCCAAGTTACGTCTACGCTTTGGGAAGCTTTAATCGTAAGGGTTTCGCTGCAAATAATGCATATAAAATATATGTATGTAGTAAATAATTAATAGTAGAAGGCTTTACTTGTTGAAACTCCATAATCAATTAGAGGGAACGAAAATAAAATTTCAAAAATATGTATTAATTGTTTACAACAATTCTTTCACCATAACATTGACTTCTTCAGGCGAAGATATTCTGATTAAAATCATTACAAAATACTAGAAGTTTACAAATTTTATGGGGTGGGAACAACAAGAGGGAGAGATAAGGTAAGCCATCAAGTTTTTGAAGACAAATTTAAAATTAATAATGGAAAATGACCTTATTTAAACCAAGCTGAAAGTCTTTATATTAATAAATACAATAGACTAAATATTTTATACTAAATGATCAAATATATGTAAATAGTTCCCCATTATTAAATTTAAATTTGTCTTCAAAAACTTAATGTCTTATCTTACCCCTCCCATTCGTTATTCCCACCCCACCAAATTTTGTAACAATTTTAATCGAAATATCTTCACCTGAAGAAGCCAATATTATGGTGAAACAATTGTTGTCAACAATAGATACATATTTTTTAAATATACCTTCAATTGATAAGTATGTAGTAAAAGGTCTATTTAAAGTTTATCAAATTTATAGCGATAGCACCTTTAGAATGATCGAGTATCATATTTAATATTTTACAATAGACTGAGACTGATTGTCAAAAATCATTTCCCTCGGATTCAATTTAAAATTTACTGCCACGTTAAGGGCAATAAAATCGTCGCCAGACTTTAATAAGCATTTAGAGACTACATATACCGAAACGTATCCGAACTGGAGCTATCTCTTCTATAAATTCAATTAACGTGAAAGATAATTTGTGAATAATAATCATCGTCTGTCCCTTCCAAAATAATCCTTACCTGCGCCAGGGCCAAATAATCATCTAAGTTAGTAAACCTAAGCCACAAAAACAATCGGCTGAGTTACGACAGGATAGTATGGACGTGTGCCGTATAGTGGCTTGCCAAGTGTTATAAGCATAACGAGATTAATTAATTCTTAGGGATCTCTTCAAATATTTGATGGCTTAAAGGATTGTAATTATATTTTATCCGTTTACTTTATAATATAAACCATATAGACCGAAAATGAGACACGTTTTGGAAGCTATATTTGTAGTTGTATTCTTCAAACGTCATATATTTCGAACTAACTACGAACCAATTGTTTGTACATACATAAAAGATGATTTTAAAGAAGCAAAAATATCAAAAAACGAAACAACTTTGTAACTAGATAATTTTATTCAAATGTTATTCAGTGCCAGTACTTGATTTTTCAAGAAAAATTGGCTTTTTTGTATGTTAGATTTAGTCTGGAATACAAAATAGTTGAGATAAACTACTCGTTAAAGTTTTATTGCAGAATTTGTAATATTTATCTCCCTATTTTATTTCTTTTGGTTGCAGTATTAAAAAGTAGGTATAGGTACTGTTTAAAATTCATGTCATATCTTTACAACTTTAGTAAAGTCTGTGTTTTAATTAATTCAACAATCAAAATACAGATTAGCTTTACTGTACAAATACATCATTTTATCTTTTCAAATTTAAATTTTATGGTTTCTTTAATATCGTCCTGTTAATATAAGAATATATGATGCATCTCTTGCAATCCATCGAATAGACCCTTCTTGAAACTAACTGCTTTTCTTTCAAAACTAACGAAGTAAAAACTGAATATAGCAAATAACATTGTATATTAAGCTCCAAGCTTTACAACATAAAAAACTACATATGAAGGAAAGTGTAAAGTTGTTGTAACCCATATTTAGTTAGTTAATTAATAACAACTGGTGCTACTTTGTAACCTTTTTATTTTATGTTACCGCACTTTTACCTCTAGGTACAAATTAAAATTTGAGCTTTAGCAGCAACTTGTTGAATATTAAAATTACACTTTTGTTAGGCAGGGAAAGAAGTGATTAGGCAACTGCGGTAAAGTTTTATGGAGCCAAGAGCTTTTAAAAAAGATTTAACAACTTAACACAAATTTTTTATAACTATAAAAAGACATTCTCTTTCTGTGAACGAGGTAATTAATTATGTTCTTATGTTTTACTAGAAACTACCTATGGGTGCAATTTTTAGCAAATAACGAGAGCGTATATATCTTTCTATTAGTGCATTGATTTTATTTCAAATTATTTAATAACGAAATTGACACGTATCCTCATAAATATTGTGTAACTGTACCAGTAGCATAATCCAATGAATCAGTATTTGAATTAACTTTATTTTATATTTTCATAAATAGTCGACGTAAATATGTATCATTGGCTATGACAATACGTAAAATGTGGTTGAATAATAGTTTACACAAATACAGTTTTTGGTTTTGTGTAAGCTCATGTGTAAGTCTATTTAATACATTTAATTTTTGCCCTACTTTTTTACAGATACAATTAATATTTTTGTCGAAAGTGAGTTTATCATTAATAATTACACCCAAATACTTAATTTCATTTTCTAAATCTAATCTAGAACCATTAATATGAATATGAACAGGATTCTAGTTGATATTTTTGTTTATGATCAACATAACTTTGGTTTTTCCAACAATTAATTTTAATTTATTTTGGCACAATTTCTTAAATAAAGTATTTAAATCATCGTTTAATTTAATAAAACTATTCTGACTTATTACAGTAATTCAAAAATGTTTATGAATTATTCAGTTATTTTATCATATATTATTATTATTATTGCACAGAAATAATTTATTTTCTACGTTAAATATAGATCTATGACAAACACTTCGGATTAACCCTTCACTTGCTATTAAATTCAATAACTAACTCTAATAATAAATCGAGTGTTTTCTCTGCGGTAAAGGCTTTGAAAGAAAATTTATCACTTTCTTAAGAGCGTAGTGGAAACTTTAAGACTAAAAGAACTCTGAAGTACATAAATTACTAACTTGAAAACTAAAAGATAAAAAAAACGGCAAAGTTAGAAAGCAAATTTTTATGTTTAACCATCAAGAAATAATGAAATTATCCTGTGCGTGTTATATAAGTATAAAGAAAACCTCTATATACATTCCTAATTACTTAAGATTTAAGGTTACTTATCGTTATAAGTTACAGTAATAATTACCCAATCTGATAAATTACAAAATAAGTAAAAACAGCAAATTAAATATTTTTTGCCGCATTGTGGGTCCATCAAGATTAATTTAATGGTTATCTTTGTTACAATTTTCCGTCTAAAATTTCAATTATGTAATTTGTATAGCCCGTTAAATATTACTATCTCGAATATTTTCCGACATTCATTTGCAATAAAAATAACTGCTCATTTATAAAACAGTAAAAACATAAACTTCAGTGGTTGAAATCAACGAAATCATTGATTTAGCTTCCTGAAAATTAAATACATTATGTATGCAGCAAGTATATATTTGCAATTGGTGGTAAAATTTGAATTGTAGAAATTACTGCCAGTATGCTGATGAATTTGTTTATGTTTGAAAATTTAAAAAGTTATTCAGTAGATTTCATTTATTACGACCTTGGTTAAAGCGACCATTTTGCTATAATGACGTTGAATGTATAAATCCCTTGAATTTAAAACATACTTTAGTACAAAATTCATGTGGCTGTAGCGACTTCGGATGTAACACCGAGATCGGGTGTAGCAACTGTTTTTCATGAATCATTTGTAACAAATCCTTAGTAATCCCATGCAGATATAGCGGTCGGAGTCGGCCGCCAATGACACAAAGAGCTTTTTTATCTTTTAGTTACCGCTTGTTTATAGATGCTAATTAAAATGGTTCAGTTACAAAGTAATATTTTGAGTAGCAACTGTATTTGGTAAACTTTTGAATAAATATGACTCCTAGGTGTACTTTTACTGTTAAAAAAAGGCGGAAATCGTTTCAAAATTGGAAAATGGTGAAAACTATACATACGTGTCTGTATCTCTTTAGATTTGCCTGTAACGACTTCCGGATATAACGACGAAATTACAGTGGTGCCTTCGTCGTCATTATACCCGAAATCCACTATACATAATATTAGGTAAACCACTGCCTATAAAATTTAATAGGAAATTAGGGGTAGGTATAGTTTATTATACCTATTGAAAAATAGGAAATAAAACTTTTTTATTTACTTTTTCAGGTATCAATATTTACAATACATTTAACGAAGGATATTTAAGGAATACATATTTTAAAAGATCGAATTGAATTAAGTATTAATTTTTAAATTTAAAGTCAACTCAAATTGAATTGAATTGAATTACTAAAACAAGTTTTACATCTACTCACTCACTTGATGAATTTTCAAAAAGAGATTGCATTACCAGCTTCTATGCATAATGTCTCTTTGGTTTTTTTTGATAAAGAAAGAAGCCACGGGAAGTCGCAATCCTCTTCCGTGAAGCTCGTCGTAACCAACGGTTTAAATTTCCCTATTAAGTGCACAAGCGGCACGAAAAATTGCACGGTTTATTTTACGTCTGTAATGGCGGTTTGTAAACTTTGGCTACGTTTTTATTTTCCATAGACGTTCCCCACTTAGCAATAAAAGCTCTTACAAAGCATACATACGCAATTCAAAATAGAAAATTTTATACTAAAATAAATAATGCTAATACCTTTAATACATTCCAGCAAAAGAATAAAGTCAATCTAGTATTGAATTCAATTCAATTTGTGGTTGATACCGCAGTATTATTACCATATTGTAAGAAGGAGTTAGAAGACAACCTTAAATAAAATATAAGTTTATAAAATGAATATAAATAAAAAAAAGGAAAGTAAATGTAGGGTGAGAGCCAATATGAAAATTGAAAACGAAAAACGATATCTACAAAGTCGAAATACTCAGGATTAAAAAAGTAGTAAAACATGAATCTACAAATAACATTGGGTTAAGTCGTCCTAACAAAAAGCTATCACTTTTGAACTTGACACTCCTAGACAAAATATTTTCAGTCTCTCTCCAGTCTCTCAGAGTCTTTCAGAGTATTTCAGCGTCTCTGAGAGCGTCTCTCACAGTCTTTCACAGTCTCTCAGTTATTGCCTAGGTGTTTTTATGGATCTCTCACAGCCTCTGTATGAGAGACTCGAACGATAAAATTGTTAATTCAGAGATTCGAGTCTCTCACAGAGAGACTGAATTAATAAAACTGAAAAATTGAGACTCGAGTCTCTCGTGAAAGACTGGGATCTCTGAAATATGTTGAACTTAGAAAATTTTAACCATGTGTATCGAGACACCACTTATTGAGAGATTCGAGTCTCTCGTTCAGAGATTCGAGTCTCTCGTTCAGAGACTGGATACGAAATGAGGATCTCTATGAGCGACTCGAGACTCTCGTTCAGAGACGTTAAATAGTTTTTTTGACAGTCTCTCTCAGCAACACCAGGGAGACTCGATGAGAGACGGAGACTCGAGTCTCGCTTTCAGAGAGAACATTTTTATCTCGGGTTGTTATTGATATAGTATAAGTCACAGACATTTTAATCCTGAAACTGGAAATGTTCAAAACTCATTGTATATTTACAATTCATCCAATAATTTATCAAACACCATCTCCAATTAATATTCTGATCAGTTGCATTTAAAATTCAAATGATTTCAATTTATGTGGTAACGTAATTCTAGCTAAAATCGGAATTATTCATTCTGGCAATGTCGATAATGTTTTCTTTATGACCTCACTCAGAGTTTCCTTTTGGTGCTGTCGCATTTTTGACACGAATAAATTCAAGTAAGAAACTTTCCTATTGCATTCGTAAAATGCTGTCTGCGCTACGCTGTGTTTTTATCGACCGTTGTCAGCTAGAAATCCTCAAATATTTAAAGGACAACAACGCTCACAGAACGAGATATTGTCATAAATACTTCCTTTTGAACTTCCGAACACAAAACCCCATTCGAAATGCTCTCTGCTCGCTCGGTCAAGAAATATTTCAATTAGAGATCGAGAATGCATTTCTTCGATTGTGTAAAGAATGCTTCTGCTTTGAAGATATCTTAGATACTTCCACTAGTCTATACTAACTCCATTATGAATTAATTTATTTGCTGAACACTCTTTCCAGGAAACTCTCTTACTTTAATCGATTGGCTCTATTGTAAACAAATTGATATTTTTAATATAACATTCCATAAATAAACGAAAAAAATCATGCGTTCCAAGGCAGTTTAATAACGTAGAATCATATGAAGATTCTGTTGTATAAAAACTCCGTACCTACTGTAATTCTTAGGCTTTCAAGGCCGGCGTAAGTAGTATAGCTATAGAGATACTGTGACACTTCGATGGCCTGTCCATCCTCAGTCCCTTACGATGACCTCCTAAGCCACCTTGGAGGTCATTCTTCAGCTGAAGAAGTTCTTAAGAGCCTCTGGATTGTCCTCATAGTTGGCGGAGAGCCTGTATGTATGTATGTGTGTGTGTGTGTGTGTGTGTGTGTGTGTGTGTGTGTGTGTGTGTGTGTGTGTGTGTGTGTGTGTGTGTGTGTGTGTGTGTGTGTGTGTGTGTGTGTGTGTGTGTGTGTGTGTGTGTGTGTGTGTGTGTGTGTGTGTGTGTGTGTGTGTGTGTGTGTGTGTGTGTGTGTGTGTGTGTGTGTGTGTGTGTGTGTGTGTGTGTGTGTGTGTGTGTGTGTGTGTGTGTGTGTGTGTGTGTGTGTGTGTGTGTGTGTGTGTGTGTGTGTGTGTGTGTGTGTGTGTGTGTGTGTGTGTGTGTGTGTGTGTGTGTGTGTGTGTGTGTGTGTGTGTGTGTGTGTGTGTGTGTGTGTGTGTGTGTGTGTGTGTGTGTGTGTGTGTGTGTGTGTGTGTGTGTGTGTGTGTGTGTGTGTGTGTGTGTGTGTGTGTGTGTGTGTGTGTGTGTGTGTGTGTGTGTGTGTGTGTGTGTGTGTGTGTGTGTGTGTGTGTGTGTGTGTGTGTGTGTGTGTGTGTGTGTGTGTGTGTGTGTGTGTGTGTGTGTGTGTGTGTGTGTGTGTGTGTGTGTGTGTGTGTGTGTGTGTGTGTGTGTGTGTGTGTGTGTGTGTGTGTGTGTGTGTGTGTGTGTGTGTGTGTGTGTGTGTGTGTGTGTGTGTGTGTGTGTGTGTGTGTGTGTGTGTGTGTGTGTGTGTGTGTGTGTGTGTGTGTGTGTGTGTGTGTGTGTGTGTGTGTGTGTGTGTGTGTGTGTGTGTGTGTGTGTGTGTGTGTGTGTGTGTGTGTGTGTGTGTGTGTGTGTGTGTGTGTGTGTGTGTGTGTGTGTGTGTGTGTGTGTGTGTGTGTGTGTGTGTGTGTGTGTGTGTGTGTGTGTGTGTGTGTGTGTGTGTGTGTGTGTGTGTGTGTGTGTGTGTGTGTGTGTGTGTGTGTGTGTGTGTGTGTGTGTGTGTGTGTGTGTGTGTGTGTGTGTGTGTGTGTGTGTGTGTGTGTGTGTGTGTGTGTGTGTGTGTGTGTGTGTGTGTGTGTGTGTGTGTGTGTGTGTGTGTGTGTGTGTGTGTGTGTGTGTGTGTGTGTGTGTGTGTGTGTGTGTGTGTGTGTGTGTGTGTGTGTGTGTGTGTGTGTGTGTGTGTGTGTGTGTGTGTGTGTGTGTGTGTGTGTGTGTGTGTGTGTGTGTGTGTGTGTGTGTGTGTGTGTGTGTGTGTGTGTGTGTGTGTGTGTGTGTGTGTGTGTGTGTGTGTGTGTGTGTGTGTGTGTGTGTGTGTGTGTGTGTGTGTGTGTGTGTGTGTGTGTGTGTGTGTGTGTGTGTGTGTGTGTGTGTGTGTGTGTGTGTGTGTGTGTGTGTGTGTGTGTGTGTGTGTGTGTGTGTGTGTGTGTGTGTGTGTGTGTGTGTGTGTGTGTGTGTGTGTGTGTGTGTGTGTGTGTGTGTGTGTGTGTGTGTGTGTGTGTGTGTGTGTGTGTGTGTGTGTGTGTGTGTGTGTGTGTGTGTGTGTGTGTGTGTGTGTGTGTGTGTGTGTGTGTGTGTGTGTGTGTGTNCAATGCAATTTTAATGGATAAAATGGTCAATTTTTCCGTGCAGTACTGTACGGATTATACGCCCTCACCAGGTAAGAGTTTGGCCGAGAGTTGTCTCCTTTCTTTTCTGGCCTAGTGCTGTTCTTTTCTACTTTGCGCCGGTCAAACTAAAGGCCACATTGCTAAAGAAACTAAACGAACTATAATAAACATACAATTCCAAGGAAATTTAGTGTTGTCATGAGCAAAATTGTTCTTGGTCTTGTATTCTTGGTCTTGATCATTCGAAAATGCAAGATATATGATTTAAATATTCATTTAGTACTTCTTTATTAGCTGAAATAAAAGCAAAATAATTCCGTTATTCGGAAAGTGTCTGTTGAAGCTTTTATAATATCTGATATAAATAATTCTTCAAGTAAAAACGCTACTTGGGTGGGTTGAATGAGGATTATTGATTCACGGATTTATTGTTAGCATATGGATTTAAATAGTGCCAGTTATATTTTGATCTAGAAGCAATTCGTAAATGTGAAAACCTTTTGTTTTATTTCACGCTTTGCCAAGCAGCATCAGATAACAAAGTTTAATTCTCTACTTCCTTCGTAATGTTTACGTCATCTAAAAATTTCTGTGTCGTTACGAAATCCATAACTTTCCTCAAACTCTGTGAAAAGATTGAGCTTCATCTGTTGTTACATAAAATATTTTGTCGGTATGAGAACCACAGATGTGGAAAACGGTGATATGTAGGTGTGTATAATAAGAAGTAGGAAGGTAGTGTGATACCTTATAAAAAAATTATTCGTCAACATACATATTAATACGAGAATGTCAACATATGAGACTGGCAGAGTGGCATAATTCTCCCCTCTTGATATGTCATTTACTTAAAATATATATTTATATATATATACACGTGTAGTAAACATGTCCATATATAAACAGGCACGTAGTCAAGTGCTTTGACGTTGTATTTTCTTTTCTTATAAGTCTCTGCTGTCATGTCCCATGTAGGAACTGCCAAAGTTGACGAACGGGTGAATTTTGGCTCAATTTTGACTGAACGGAGTTCTTCGAAGGCATACGATATTACCATCGGCTTAATAATCTTGGGTCAGTTTTGGGTCAACTTCCATTGACCGTGGACTAATGTTTTATACTTAAATTCAAATAAAATGGTATCTAGAATGATTAAATAACTACTATAATCATTATTCTTTTTATTAANAAATACATCATTTTATCTTTTCAAATTTAAATTTTATGGTTTCTTTAATATCGTCCTGTTAATATAAGAATATATGATGCATCTCTTGCAATCCATCGAATAGACCCTTCTTGAAACTAACTGCTTTTCTTTCAAAACTAACGAAGTAAAAACTGAATATAGCAAATAACATTGTATATTAAGCTCCAAGCTTTACAACATAAAAAACTACATATGAAGGAAAGTGTAAAGTTGTTGTAACCCATATTTAGTTAGTTAATTAATAACAACTGGTGCTACTTTGTAACCTTTTTATTTTATGTTACCGCACTTTTACCTCTAGGTACAAATTAAAATTTGAGCTTTAGCAGCAACTTGTTGAATATTAAAATTACACTTTTGTTAGGCAGGGAAAGAAGTGATTAGGCAACTGCGGTAAAGTTTTATGGAGCCAAGAGCTTTTAAAAAAGATTTAACAACTTAACACAAATTTTTTATAACTATAAAAAGACATTCTCTTTCTGTGAACGAGGTAATTAATTATGTTCTTATGTTTTACTAGAAACTACCTATGGGTGCAATTTTTAGCAAATAACGAGAGCGTATATATCTTTCTATTAGTGCATTGATTTTATTTCAAATTATTTAATAACGAAATTGACACGTATCCTCATAAATATTGTGTAACTGTACCAGTAGCATAATCCAATGAATCAGTATTTGAATTAACTTTATTTTATATTTTCATAAATAGTCGACGTAAATATGTATCATTGGCTATGACAATACGTAAAATGTGGTTGAATAATAGTTTACACAAATACAGTTTTTGGTTTTGTGTAAGCTCATGTGTAAGTCTATTTAATACATTTAATTTTTGCCCTACTTTTTTACAGATACAATTAATATTTTTGTCGAAAGTGAGTTTATCATTAATAATTACACCCAAATACTTAATTTCATTTTCTAAATCTAATCTAGAACCATTAATATGAATATGAACAGGATTCTAGTTGATATTTTTGTTTATGATCAACATAACTTTGGTTTTTCCAACAATTAATTTTAATTTATTTTGGCACAATTTCTTAAATAAAGTATTTAAATCATCGTTTAATTTAATAAAACTATTCTGACTTATTACAGTAATTCAAAAATGTTTATGAATTATTCAGTTATTTTATCATATATTATTATTATTATTGCACAGAAATAATTTATTTTCTACGTTAAATATAGATCTATGACAAACACTTCGGATTAACCCTTCACTTGCTATTAAATTCAATAACTAACTCTAATAATAAATCGAGTGTTTTCTCTGCGGTAAAGGCTTTGAAAGAAAATTTATCACTTTCTTAAGAGCGTAGTGGAAACTTTAAGACTAAAAGAACTCTGAAGTACATAAATTACTAACTTGAAAACTAAAAGATAAAAAAAACGGCAAAGTTAGAAAGCAAATTTTTATGTTTAACCATCAAGAAATAATGAAATTATCCTGTGCGTGTTATATAAGTATAAAGAAAACCTCTATATACATTCCTAATTACTTAAGATTTAAGGTTACTTATCGTTATAAGTTACAGTAATAATTACCCAATCTGATAAATTACAAAATAAGTAAAAACAGCAAATTAAATATTTTTTGCCGCATTGTGGGTCCATCAAGATTAATTTAATGGTTATCTTTGTTACAATTTTCCGTCTAAAATTTCAATTATGTAATTTGTATAGCCCGTTAAATATTACTATCTCGAATATTTTCCGACATTCATTTGCAATAAAAATAACTGCTCATTTATAAAACAGTAAAAACATAAACTTCAGTGGTTGAAATCAACGAAATCATTGATTTAGCTTCCTGAAAATTAAATACATTATGTATGCAGCAAGTATATATTTGCAATTGGTGGTAAAATTTGAATTGTAGAAATTACTGCCAGTATGCTGATGAATTTGTTTATGTTTGAAAATTTAAAAAGTTATTCAGTAGATTTCATTTATTACGACCTTGGTTAAAGCGACCATTTTGCTATAATGACGTTGAATGTATAAATCCCTTGAATTTAAAACATACTTTAGTACAAAATTCATGTGGCTGTAGCGACTTCGGATGTAACACCGAGATCGGGTGTAGCAACTGTTTTTCATGAATCATTTGTAACAAATCCTTAGTAATCCCATGCAGATATAGCGGTCGGAGTCGGCCGCCAATGACACAAAGAGCTTTTTTATCTTTTAGTTACCGCTTGTTTATAGATGCTAATTAAAATGGTTCAGTTACAAAGTAATATTTTGAGTAGCAACTGTATTTGGTAAACTTTTGAATAAATATGACTCCTAGGTGTACTTTTACTGTTAAAAAAAGGCGGAAATCGTTTCAAAATTGGAAAATGGTGAAAACTATACATACGTGTCTGTATCTCTTTAGATTTGCCTGTAACGACTTCCGGATATAACGACGAAATTACAGTGGTGCCTTCGTCGTCATTATACCCGAAATCCACTATACATAATATTAGGTAAACCACTGCCTATAAAATTTAATAGGAAATTAGGGGTAGGTATAGTTTATTATACCTATTGAAAAATAGGAAATAAAACTTTTTTATTTACTTTTTCAGGTATCAATATTTACAATACATTTAACGAAGGATATTTAAGGAATACATATTTTAAAAGATCGAATTGAATTAAGTATTAATTTTTAAATTTAAAGTCAACTCAAATTGAATTGAATTGAATTACTAAAACAAGTTTTACATCTACTCACTCACTTGATGAATTTTCAAAAAGAGATTGCATTACCAGCTTCTATGCATAATGTCTCTTTGGTTTTTTTTGATAAAGAAAGAAGCCACGGGAAGTCGCAATCCTCTTCCGTGAAGCTCGTCGTAACCAACGGTTTAAATTTCCCTATTAAGTGCACAAGCGGCACGAAAAATTGCACGGTTTATTTTACGTCTGTAATGGCGGTTTGTAAACTTTGGCTACGTTTTTATTTTCCATAGACGTTCCCCACTTAGCAATAAAAGCTCTTACAAAGCATACATACGCAATTCAAAATAGAAAATTTTATACTAAAATAAATAATGCTAATACCTTTAATACATTCCAGCAAAAGAATAAAGTCAATCTAGTATTGAATTCAATTCAATTTGTGGTTGATACCGCAGTATTATTACCATATTGTAAGAAGGAGTTAGAAGACAACCTTAAATAAAATATAAGTTTATAAAATGAATATAAATAAAAAAAAGGAAAGTAAATGTAGGGTGAGAGCCAATATGAAAATTGAAAACGAAAAACGATATCTACAAAGTCGAAATACTCAGGATTAAAAAAGTAGTAAAACATGAATCTACAAATAACATTGGGTTAAGTCGTCCTAACAAAAAGCTATCACTTTTGAACTTGACACTCCTAGACAAAATATTTTCAGTCTCTCTCCAGTCTCTCAGAGTCTTTCAGAGTATTTCAGCGTCTCTGAGAGCGTCTCTCACAGTCTTTCACAGTCTCTCAGTTATTGCCTAGGTGTTTTTATGGATCTCTCACAGCCTCTGTATGAGAGACTCGAACGATAAAATTGTTAATTCAGAGATTCGAGTCTCTCACAGAGAGACTGAATTAATAAAACTGAAAAATTGAGACTCGAGTCTCTCGTGAAAGACTGGGATCTCTGAAATATGTTGAACTTAGAAAATTTTAACCATGTGTATCGAGACACCACTTATTGAGAGATTCGAGTCTCTCATTCAGAGATTCCAGTCTCTCGTTCAGAGACTGGATACGAAATGAGGATCTCTATGAGCGACTCGAGACTCTCGTTCAGAGACGTTAAATAGTTTTTTTGACAGTCTCTCTCAGCGACACCAGAGAGACTCGATGAGAGACGGAGACTCGAGTCTCGCTTTCAGAGACTTTGAGAGACTGAACATTTTTATCTCGGGACCGTCTAATTTAAAAATTTGAAAACGATTTTTAAAAGGGCTCCCTTGGAGTATAGGTGCGTGCACGGGGCCGAAGTGTAAACAATGGGGAGTTAAAATGGCAGAAAGGGTTACATATCAGAAATTGTCTTATACACAGATGTATAAAATCTGCAGTAGCCCCCTTGCTCTACCACAACCCATTTTTAACGAGCCACCCTCTATATAATGCCAGCACGCGAAAAAACTCTCCAAGAAATATCGTAAAAGGCCGACAACAAAATATTTTTACGGCGATTATATTGAACTGTATTTTACTGATACAAAAAAAAATAAACATTACTGCTTTTCTTCTTCCGTCAGTGTTTTTGGTTTCGTTTTTGTTCCACTCCGAAATTTCCCCAATCTTTTGCTATCAGCTCTTCCCAACCGTCTTAAATAAAAATAAAATAAGGGTTATATTACAAGGCAGTTTATTCGGCCCCAATTTTTGTTATAGAAAAACTGCAACACACAAAAACAATTAGCATCTTTTTATAATGTATGCGATATTATTTATCTTGTTAATTAGCAAATATTTGTTGAATTTATACAGATATATTAATTATATAAATCGTTAGAAACCATGCTAATTAGGAACGTTTTTGTGGTTGCAATAGCACATGGTAATATGTTCATCTAAATAGTTTTTGTAGCATCTTCATATTTTGTAATATATGCCATTTTAAGTTCAAATGAAATGTATACAATTACAACGACAAATTCATCTTTTTGTTATCATTTATCAAACATTTTAAAAGACCATAAAATAGAAAACACAAGAGCTATCGAAGGGAAAATTTATTACAAGTGCACTCAAGGGAATCATCAGATTTTTCCGTTGATATGCAAGGGAAAGTTTCAAAATGCATTCAAACCTTTTTTAAAGAAGACTGCCACAAACGTGAATTAAACTTTAATTTTAGTTCAAAATCTATGTGAAGTACTTTATCTTCGTCAACTTTTTATCGGAAATTATGTGAAGTTTTCAAATGAAATGTGAACAAGATTAGATACAGAAGTCTTTATTGTTCAGTAATCTGCCTTTTTAATTTATTGTTGCATTGTTGGTTATATAGAGGCAAAAACAGGAGTAAATAAGTGTAGTAAAAGTTCGAGATGTAGGGAAGCAATAATGACTCAGGATAAGAAAGAGTGGAAGTGTGTGCAATCCTATGATGACGGTAATGCTCCCATGCTTACTACAGATTCCGGGTTCTGTGCATCCGTAGATAAATATTTCTAAACAGATTAGGTTTGAATTTAAATGTTGAACGTTCCTTTTCATTTTTCTTTCATTCTTCGTCGATTCAAAACCTCTCAGACTGGCATTGAACAAACTTTGGGGATTTACGATAACAGTAGCAGGACGGTATCGTTATATGAGTACTGAGGCTCCATAATCCTGATATATTTTAACAATTCGTCATCCACGACGCAGTAGGAATTACTTCGCCGTTTGTTTTTATCCGTTCATGAATTTTTCAGCATTTTGGGGTTTATTGTACGGTTACATTTGAATACTCTCCGATTTATTATCGTTCAAAACTTTTGAGATTCAAAAAAAAAAATGACCACCTTAATACGTTTAAGGGTATTAATCATAGATACTATATGTAGAATATAACTACGAAAGAAGTGGAAATGGGGGAATAGATAATAAATCCTTTTAGTTATAATTATCATTTTATTATAATTTTTGTAAATATTAAACGAAACAATGGAAGAAAAAGTCAATTTAATACCGTATGCCACGTTCTTCCCCATNGTGTGTGTGTGTGTGTGTGTGTGTGTGTGTGTGTGTGTGTGTGTGTGTGTGTGTGTGTGTGTGTGTGTGTGTGTGTGTGTGTGTGTGTGTGTGTGTGTGTGTGTGTGTGTGTGTGTGTGTGTGTGTGTGTGTGTGTGTGTGTGTGTGTGTGTGTGTGTGTGTGTGTGTGTGTGTGTGTGTGTGTGTGTGTGTGTGTGTGTGTGTGTGTGTGTGTGTGTGTGTGTGTGTGTGTGTGTGTGTGTGTGTGTGTGTGTGTGTGTGTGTGTGTGTGTGTGTGTGTGTGTGTGTGTGTGTGTGTGTGTGTGTGTGTGTGTGTGTGTGTGTGTGTGTGTGTGTGTGTGTGTGTGTGTGTGTGTGTGTGTGTGTGTGTGTGTGTGTGTGTGTGTGTGTGTGTGTGTGTGTGTGTGTGTGTGTGTGTGTGTGTGTGTGTGTGTGTGTGTGTGTGTGTGTGTGTGTGTGTGTGTGTGTGTGTGTGTGTGTGTGTGTGTGTGTGTGTGTGTGTGTGTGTGTGTGTGTGTGTGTGTGTGTGTGTGTGTGTGTGTGTGTGTGTGTGTGTGTGTGTGTGTGTGTGTGTGTGTGTGTGTGTGTGTGTGTGTGTGTGTGTGTGTGTGTGTGTGTGTGTGTGTGTGTGTGTGTGTGTGTGTGTGTGTGTGTGTGTGTGTGTGTGTGTGTGTGTGTGTGTGTGTGTGTGTGTGTGTGTGTGTGTGTGTGTGTGTGTGTGTGTGTGTGTGTGTGTGTGTGTGTGTGTGTGTGTGTGTGTGTGTGTGTGTGTGTGTGTGTGTGTGTGTGTGTGTGTGTGTGTGTGTGTGTGTGTGTGTGTGTGTGTGTGTGTGTGTGTGTGTGTGTGTGTGTGTGTGTGTGTGTGTGTGTGTGTGTGTGTGTGTGTGTGTGTGTGTGTGTGTGTGTGTGTGTGTGTGTGTGTGTGTGTGTGTGTGTGTGTGTGTGTGTGTGTGTGTGTGTGTGTGTGTGTGTGTGTGTGTGTGTGTGTGTGTGTGTGTGTGTGTGTGTGTGTGTGTGTGTGTGTGTGTGTGTGTGTGTGTGTGTGTGTGTGTGTGTGTGTGTGTGTGTGTGTGTGTGTGTGTGTGTGTGTGTGTGTGTGTGTGTGTGTGTGTGTGTGTGTGTGTGTGTGTGTGTGTGTGTGTGTGTGTGTGTGTGTGTGTGTGTGTGTGTGTGTGTGTGTGTGTGTGTGTGTGTGTGTGTGTGTGTGTGTGTGTGTGTGTGTGTGTGTGTGTGTGTGTGTGTGTGTGTGTGTGTGTGTGTGTGTGTGTGTGTGTGTGTGTGTGTGTGTGTGTGTGTGTGTGTGTGTGTGTGTGTGTGTGTGTGTGTGTGTGTGTGTGTGTGTGTGTGTGTGTGTGTGTGTGTGTGTGTGTGTGTGTGTGTGTGTGTGTGTGTGTGTGTGTGTGTGTGTGTGTGTGTGTGTGTGTGTGTGTGTGTGTGTGTGTGTGTGTGTGTGTGTGTGTGTGTGTGTGTGTGTGTGTGTGTGTGTGTGTGTGTGTGTGTGTGTGTGTGTGTGTGTGTGTGTGTGTGTGTGTGTGTGTGTGTGTGTGTGTGTGTGTGTGTGTGTGTGTGTGTGTGTGTGTGTGTGTGTGTGTGTGTGTGTGTGTGTGTGTGTGTGTGTGTGTGTGTGTGTGTGTGTGTGTGTGTGTGTGTGTGTGTGTGTGTGTGTGTGTGTGTGTGTGTGTGTGTGTGTGTGTGTGTGTGTGTGTTTGTGTAGGTGTGTGTGTGTGTGTGTGTGTGTTTGTGTGTATGTATGTGTGTATGTATGTATATCGATTGATTTCTTCCGGGCTTTTCGACCGTGGTCCGTGGAATTTTAATTTTCCAAACGTTTCGCCGTTCTTTGCTGACGGCATCTTCAGTGGTGACTAGGCAGATGCTTTTGGGTAATTTATTCTCACCAACTGTTAATACTGGTGGGCGATCAATAGCTCCGGACGACGCCGGAGAGTAGGGCGGAAAGTCCTCTTCAGTCTCCTTTTAGGAATTGTAAGAATGGATGGGTGAGAAAGATGAGAGGGACGAAATGTAGACAGAAGAGACTGATGTATTGCCTGTGGAATATTATTTCTGACCAGCATTTGCCTAAGTGGTCAAAAGAAACCACAAAAGAGCTTGGACTCTGGCAGAAGTTCCCTAAATGGGGCTGGTGTCTCCCAGATGCTAAGCAACCTCAAATATTTCTTTTTACATACTATAAACGCAAAGCGTTGCCAATCTCCTAGTCTGGCAAAAATAACAGCTGATCATTTGCTGTAAAGATATTTAACTCGAAGATTTAGTAGCATTCTCGTTTCTTGCAAGTTCTTCGGCAACGTTGCAGCTGTGAACGATTTCCCGTTTCCAGACAGACACGGTCTGGAACTGGACATCGCCCACTGAATTGCATTGTAATTACGTTCAAGCACATACGGGTCCCTAAAACGGTTCTCTCGTAGCCACAACTTTTATTTTGTGACCAACAATTTTCATGCAAATGTTGAAAGCTCTGAACAAATTTACATCAACAGCACCGCTCGTTCGTGACATAATTATTTATATTCTTTACGACCTTGTTCAAAACCAATTTTTTTAATAAAAAGGATAAGCAAAAAGATAAACTACGTTCTCACAATATGTGCAGTTTTCTTTTTAGTATCTTTTGGAGTTAGTCTTTCCTTAATCTAAATTATTGTTGAACGAATGCATAATCGAAATCAAGATCATTATGAATAAGTCCTAAATTTGCCTTTAAGATCTCTTAACTCTGCCCGTTTGCTCTCTTAAGTAATAAAACTAATAAGTTAACAGCTTTTTATTAGTTATTAGCTAGTGGATTTTCAATTTTTTAATTATGTAGCATTTCAAAAATGCTTTATTCTAATAGCATAATAATGATTGTAATATAATAATATGATAATTAATTGATTGTATAATACAATTTCTAAAGGAAAGAAATGTGCCCCTCCCAATGTCTTAGGTGCGCGCTAGCAAAATCGTAGGTAGGGAGAAAAAAAGTTCATTATACTCTCGACTCTTGTTCATTAAACATACTTTTTCATGCAGTAACTGCCAAAAGTTTTGTTCAATCATGAATAGTAGTGCGAGTCGAAAACAAGCGTTAAAGCCTTTAATATGTCTTCAAATATAAATAAACATCTCGTTGATATTTTCAGTAGTAAATGGTACCAATAACAGCACATTTGAGCAATGCAATTGTA
>NW_020439021.1:1699650-1709269 GCF_000699045.2 Agrilus planipennis
CTTCGTAATGTTTACGTCATCTAAAAATTTCTGTGTCGTTACGAAATCCATAACTTTCCTCAAACTCTGTGAAAAGATTGAGCTTCATCTGTTGTTACATAAAATATTTTGTCGGTATGAGAACCACAGATGTGGAAAACGGTGATATGTAGGTGTGTATAATAAGAAGTAGGAAGGTAGTGTGATACCTTATAAAAAAATTATTCGTCAACATACATATTAATACGAGAATGTCAACATATGAGACTGGCAGAGTGGCATAATTCTCCCCTCTTGATATGTCATTTACTTAAAATATATATTTATATATATATACACGTGTAGTAAACATGTCCATATATAAACAGGCACGTAGTCAAGTGCTTTGACGTTGTATTTTCTTTTCTTATAAGTCTCTGCTGTCATGTCCCATGTAGGAACTGCCAAAGTTGACGAACGGGTGAATTTTGGCTCAATTTTGACTGAACGGAGTTCTTCGAAGGCATACGATATTACCATCGGCTTAATAATCTTGGGTCAGTTTTGGGTCAACTTCCATTGACCGTGGACTAATGTTTTATACTTAAATTCAAATAAAATGGTATCTAGAATGATTAAATAACTACTATAATCATTATTCTTTTTATTAATTAAAGAGAAATTAATAGTACTGTTCAAATAGTTGATTTTAAAGGAAAACTTCCAAAATTCCAACCTTAAATAAGTCTTGGTTATTTAAATAATTGTTGATACATAATTTATTTACTAATTTTATTCCCTGGACCACCATTGGTTTTAACTTTGGCAGAAGGTTAATTGTCACTAGGTCAACTCTGGCCCATCTTTGGGATTAATCGTTGGTCCAAAATTGTATGCCAAGCCAGGATCGATGTTATTATTCGGTAGTTGAACCACATGTGACCCAGAGTTGAAATTCAGCTTTGGCTAACGCCTAACCCAATCGTACTTTCTTACATGGGGTGGGATTTTTTTTCCAGACTGACTAATTTTTATTTCATTTTACATCTACACTTTCTTAACCTTGACTCAAATCCCTAATTATAATCCTCCTCTTTGACTAGTATCCTGTCATCTGTACATTGCGTATTTCTAATTAATTATTTATTGTATAGAATGTAGGATTCTAATTAGAGTTTAATAAAGCAAAATAAGTATGTAGAATTAATTACTACTACTGATCGGATTTATGTTTCAATAATTGACTATAAAATCCCTTCAGCTTTGATAAATAAAACAGTAGTCACAATGTGCAGTTTACCGTTGCACTCTCTAATAATAACGGTGGTAGATATGTAAATTTTCTCAACTGCAAGTGACTCTGAACTAAAAGCATCTGCATAAATTTACTACTATTTTGCAAGTGACAGCAGCCTACAGCTTGATACTTCAAAACTTCACTTAAGAAGTAATCTATTTAACGCAAAAGTAGATTCTCTGAGGTCGAGCAAGACTTCCAATCTTTCAAACTTTTCCCAAAGAACGTTGTACTAAATTCAATGAATAAGAATACCTAACAGAATCATACATAATAGACACTCTTGTTATTATTACAAAATTAATTAAAAGTCGTTTACTTTCTCTAGCGATGTGCCCCTTCCAATGTCCTGGATGCGCGCTGGCAAAGTCGTAGATAGGGAGAAAAAAACTCATTTTACTCTCTTGTTCATTAAACATACTTTTCATACAGTACCTGCCAAAAGTTTTGTTCAATCATGATAGTAGTGCGAGTCGAAAACAAGCGTTAAAGCCTTTCATATGTCTTCCAATATAAATAAGCATCTCGTTGATATTTTCAGTAGTAATTGGTACCAACAACAGCACATTTGAGCAATGCAATTTTAGTGGATAAAATGGTCAATTTTTCCGTGCAGTACTGTACGGATTGTACGCTCCTCATCGGTTAAGAGTTTGGTCGAGAGTTGTCTCCTTTCTTTTCTGGTCTAGTGCTGTTCTTTTCTACTTTGCGCCGGTCATATTAAAGGTCACGCTAGAGAAACTAAACGAAATATAAATGTATTTATTGTAATCTATATAAGTAGTTAATTTATTACAGATCTAATTAAGTGGTAATTTCTAATATTTCCAAGTAGTTTAGGCGATTAAGTTTAACATGCTTTGGATTCATCTAGTGGTTATTCTCTAAGCAATGTGTAGAAAAACCGGTGACTTCTTCTTTATTGTTTTAGATCATTTTTGTGTTCATTTATGCGTTTATTTAGACTACGTCCCGTCTGCCCAATAAAAATTGCAAATTGAGGTTAGTCCTATATTTGTGTTTGTTAATTATTTTAATATATTAAAATGTTTCATCAAGTGATTTGCGAAAAATCCATCTCCTAAAATACAATAATTTGGTTTCGACAAGATACATAATCAACAATGCGACTCGGAGTAAAAACTCTTCTTTATAATTGCTTTTTTAAATTACCTTCTTTATATTTACCTTCTCATGGGAAATAACTTTATTATATTCGTACTTTTCTAAATCCCTCTTAACATTTCAACTTTGCTTACTAACTTCTTGACATGTACGATTCTTATTAGGTATAACCTAATTGCAATTTTACGATGGATTTCTTTAACGCTTTGGGTTTAAAGCTTAATTGTGAATGTTTATTGTTATCGGGGTTTTCAAATTTCATTACTTTGGTTCCATATTTTAATTAACAATTTAATTTTAAAACTACTAGCAGTTATGATCAAGTTGAAGTCTTACTAGGTACCTACTACTTTTTAAGTTTTTAAGGTACCTTCAGTTTCTGTAGTCTCCATTTCAATTTTGTTATATAGAATATTTTTATCATCTAATATTATTTTATTTCTTAGTCGCTTCCATCCCTCTATCAGCAGAACATTAGAGTCTAAATCGTTATCAATTTATATCTATAAGTGTATTGAAGGGTTAATTAAATTGGGTTCGCAGTTCTATATGCAAAGACACGAATTCATTTTGCACAACACCACTCTCTGTTAACAAACAACTATAATTTCCATATTTTTAATTCGAATTTCCTTTTTAGATGAAATTCCACTGGAAATATAAATAGCGCGGGCTACCAGAGAAAGTAATCAATTTTGAGATTATCCTGTTTCACATTAAATGACATCTTCATGAAAAGTTCGCGATGGTGCTGGCATTAATTCCATTATGATTTGGATACAAAAATCTCAAGAATCATTAACTGAATTAAATGAAATTGAATTTCGAACAAGAATTAATTAAGTAAATATTTCCGTTCATCCAAACATTTCTCACGGATTAGGAAAACTTTTTCGATAAATTTTACGAAATAATTGGGTTGTAATGAACAACCGTCAAAATATATCTTTTATAATTAACTAGCGACCCGCCCCAGCATCGCACGGGTGCAATGCTAATACTAAATATGTATATTTTTGTTTTGTTTAGATTATTATCGAGAAGGGGAAATCTTCAAAAGATACCCCCTGAACATACTAAATATACTACAGAATGTCTTTATATACAACATTCACAGTTTTTTTGTCATTAGACAATACAAACCGGCCTCCCGGCCGGTACCGCCGCAACCGCTATGTCCCTGCATTTTAAATCTGTAATATCTTCGAAAATATTCATTTAAATTACATGCTGTAAAGGGCCATATTGATCTATATTAAATGCACAATGTATTTAAGGTACTTAATTGGATAAGAATTAATGCTGTATTGCCTACAATCGCTTCGTAAATAAGTCATTATTTCTCATAAAAAGTAAAGGATAAAAATGGTTATTGTGGGTTATCCCTAAGAGATAGACATATACCATCCCGGACTTTTTTGTAGACCCTTTTAAGATGTACAATATTGTAGTACATTATTTTGATCTATCTCGTAGGGTTCAGCCAGCGTTTGCAATGTAAGCGCATAAAATGTGTTTATTTACGACATCACATTAGAAACCCTGTAAAATTATCAGTGTTTCCCTACTATATTATGCATGTATTATACATATAAACCTTCCTCTTGAATCACTCTATCTTTTAAAAAAAACCGCATCAAAATCCGCTGCGTAGTTTTAATGATTTAAGCATACATAGGGACAGACAGCGGGAAAGCGACTTTGTTTTATACTATTTAGTGATAATAAATCAGCTTTGCCTTGTTTTGAGATTTTATTAATTTTTTAACGGTTGATTATTTTTAAAACACGTAATATACAACTTTCCTTCGCAATCTTTATACTGTAATATGTCTCTTTTCTATATTTTTTATGATTAGTCCCCTGTATAGAGAAAAAGGAAAATAATAAATGAAATTTGTATCACACGCAGTGTTATAAATGGAGATTCATTTCTTCGTAATGATCATGTATCTGGACCAACGCTAAATTGATTCTTAAGTAAATACCTTCAGGGGTTAAATCCCACGCTTTATCGTTCTCGTTTGTACATTATTTGTATAACCCTGAAGAGAGAAGGTCCATAAACTGAGATTAATTTTCCCTTTTAGTTAATGTAAGTCATTCTATCGAGAATTACACTACAGACTACACAAAGTGAACAATAACGTTTCGTTTGAGGCAAGAGAAAACATTAAAAACGAGATTGAAACAAAAAAATAATATTCTGTGGAAGACGCTTTCAAATTAATTTAAAAATTTGTTTGAACTCTTCTTAATGGTATCATATTAAACTTGCAGCAAACAAATAAGCTATTACTTTATTATCTAATTTCAATGGAAATTATTGTATTGTGGCGAATTCTCCAGCATTTTTGTTTAAACAGGTTCCAATATGTGTAAGTCTGTAAGTAATTAACCCTGTAGCACACTACATTTATTATCTAACAATCTGTTATCTGTAACAGTTAAAATGTATCATATAGTTCTTTCGTTCATGTGCTGCTTGTGTATATGTAGCAGTCAACTATCTGTAAATCTAATGTGCGTGAATATTTCCGACAACTTCCCGTAAGTTCCTTTTACAGTATAATCATTGTTCGTTGTATGATTTATCGCCTCGTAAAAAAACAATAAAACAAAACCGTACAAAAATGAATTAAACTCCTGTCTTTGTTGTCGTAGTTCAATAAGTTTGCTATTAAATCTAATAAATAGATTGCGTCATTTTGTGGCAAACTGTATACTATAGTCGTTTTGGCGTTATTTTTTAATTAATTCGTGCATCTGGATTGAACACCTCGTCCTGACAATTTACCAAAAAATGGAAATTTTAATGAATTCCTTTTGAACCGAAAAAAAAACGAAAAAGCACTAATGTGATGAATTTTTTAAATGCGTAAACAACTTTTAATAGAGAACATGACAACAGCTAGCGCAAATGAACGTTCGATTAAAAAAATATTGGTATTTAAATTAAGAGGTAAATGAAATGGGTTCAGGGTGAAAATTAGTAGGCACACAAGGCACCGGTAGAAAAAGGTCGTTTTAAAAATGAGAAATCAGAAAGCTCGTTGTAAAAGCTCCTTTCTTCTTTACTGTAGGTAAAGTTAACACATCATCATCTTAAGGTCGTCAGTCCTAAGACTGATTGGACAGGCACCTCCACTCTTTTCTATCCTGAGCTAGTCTTCGCATTTCCCTAAAACTAGAACAATATATATTCTTAACTATTTGCGAACAGTAATCTAATATAAGTCTACCTCTAACCCTCCTAACTCTCGTTTCTGACTCTAATATGTCTATGACTAGACCTTCATGTCTGAGAAGGTGTCCTACCAACCTATCTCATCTATTACTTAATAACTTCCACAGAGTCCTTTGTTCTTCTAGTCTTTCTAATATCTCTTTATTTCTAACCTTGATTATCCACTGTATCCTCACCATTCGCCTATAACACCACATTTCGAACGTTTCTAACCTTTTCTTTTTCGCCGCGCCCACCGTCTATGTTTCGCACCCGTATAGCGCCGCACTCCAAACATACACCTTTAACAATCTTTTTCAAATTTCTAAATTAATCGTTCGCAAGCATAGAAGTGACTTATTTTTATTGAAGACGACTCGACCCTGTGCTATCCTCTGCTTTATATCCCTACTACTCCTTCCGTTCTGACTTATCTGACTTCCTAGGTACCTAAAATCAGCCACTTCTTCTAATTTTTCGTCTCCTATCTTTATATTCACTCTTTCCCAATCTAACACGATAGAAATAAATATTTTACTAAAAAAGAACCTTAACTGCTTTCTGAACTATGAAAAAGGCATAGTATAGATGTATTTTCCCCATATAACAGTCTCAGTAAAATTCTTATGGTTACAAATTGATAGGTATACTTCTTCTCAGTTATTATTGACATGTATCATATTACATTCAACACATATACAGTACAAAGAGATGCCATTCTTATTACATTACCTATTTTTGAATCCGTTTCAGATTTAATATTCCAAATAACGTTTTTAAAATTGCACTTGCCCTTGCATACATCCCCGTTAGTAACCGTAGTAATTTATCTCTTTGTAGTCGACTGCATTTTGATCTCGAGCATAAGCTTGTTTCAGTCTTGCCTGCAATTTCGTATAAAATACATTTGGGAAATCTACTAACATATCTATCTCGTTCACATTTTAACTTGACGGAAGTAAATGCTTGTACTGAAACTCCGCCCCTGGCAGATTTACCCTCAAATTTCCGCTCAAAATAACAAATTTGTGTGATCAGCTACCACGCCCAAGCACAAATAACATCGCAAACAACCGAGCGATGTATGTATGTATATACTAATTGTTCAAACTAGAAAGTGGTTAGTGGTCGATACATTTCGTTTGTTTTCCGAACAATTTTCAATTACAGTCACCTTTGTTAAATGTTGAAATAGTGAATTAATTTAACTACATAAGTTTCAAACTTCAAATGGTTATTACAACTGAAAAGCGCTTTTCGGTTTAGTTCATGCGGGAGGGAGTAACACCAAAAAATTAATAAAACTGTAAACTTAAAACCAATTGGGATAGATTGAAGTAAAAAGATGTTACTTTTGTCCAGTCGCCAGTCTTATACTTTACACACAGGCAATCACTATTTCACTATATAGGTAGGCAATATGAAATTATTGAGCGACTGCGTTTACAGGGGTGGATCGTGAATTGGTAGGACTCTGGACTAATACTAAATATGTACTTAGAGATCTAGTACCTAATTGCTCAACTACGTATAATAGTAGCGCGAGTCGAAAACAAGCGTTAAAGTCTTTAATATGTCTTCAAATATAAATAAACATCTCGTTGATATTTTCAGTAGTAAATGGTGCCAATAACAGCACATTTGAGCAGTGCAATTTTAGTGGATAAAATGGTCAATTTTTCCGTGCAGTACTGTACGGATTATGCACTCCTCGCCGGTTAAGAGAGTTGTCTCCTTTCTTTTCTGGCCTAGTGCTGTTCTTTTCTACTTTGCGCCGGTCAAACTGAAAGTCACACCGCTACAGAAAGTAAACGNGTAGTGGATAAAATGGTCAATTTTTCCGTGCAGTACTGTACGGATTATGCACTCCTCGCCGGTTAAGAGAGTTGTCTCCTTTCTTTTCTGGCCTAGTGCTGTTCTTTTCTACTTTGCGCCGGTCAAACTGAAAGTCACACCGCTACAGAAAGTAAACGAAGTATAGTTGTCATTTTATCAGAAAAATGATGTCTATAGTGATGTAGGTATACGTTATAGGAAAAGAATTAGATATTAAAGTATTTTAACACAGTTCTAACAATAACAAAGTCAATTTGTCACTTTGACAACGAGAACAGAAGTGCGGAGAAAAAAACAAAATTACGTCTGGCGATAAGCGTCATAAGTAACAGAAAACAAGCGACGGGGAATTCCCCGTTCCTTTCGATGACCCTAGTGCAAAGCCGAAGAGTAGGGCAGAAGACCGTCTTCAGTATCCTTCTTAGTTAATTACTACAATAAAAGGTAACGATGTATTTTTTTTTCAGAAAAATGGGTTATTCATGCCCTTTTTAACAACAAAATTTTAAAGTGGGTTTATGTGTAATTTTTATTATTTTGTCGTAAGTACGAATAAAAGCTTTGTTGTGTATAAGCTCGTTAATATGCATTATGAAACGCGGTAAAATAAAACACGAAATTATGTGGAAAGCAAAACGTACTAATTTAACCATACCCTAATTCATCAGATTACTTCGGTCTTTGTTTGTATGGCTTGTGCTACGCGTGACGAAAATAAAAGAATTCAAAAATCGTGCCATCGCTTCAATTGGTAGTTTTAAATTGTACAAATCGATAATGCCTTTTATTTACAATCGCAGAGCAGTACGACGATGAAACCCGGGCTTAATTAACGTTGCGTGAATGGGTTACGTTTACTGGCAGACAATTAAAGCTGCCCAAAAATCGTATTTTATTGGGAATATAACGCACATTTGGCAACATTAATTGTATGTTGATAAACCGCCTACACGAAAATGTAAAATAGACTGACAATCGAACAAAATATACATATGTATTAAGCCCACTGTTTTATCGAATGTTAAACCATTCTTGAATAATATATTTTGCACAGAATAAAAAATACACATTATTGGTACAATAACTTGTTTATTTGTTTATGTTTATCTAAAGAAGTCACTTCTATGCTCGCGAACGGTTTATTTAGAAATTCGAAAAAGGTTGTTAAAGGTGTATGTTTGGAACACGGCGTTGTACGGGTGCGAAACATGGGCAGTGGGCGCGGCGGAAAAGAAAAGGTTAGAAGCTTTCGGAATGTGGTGTTATAGGCGGATGATGAGGATAACGTGGGTAGAAAAGGTTAGAAATGAAAAGGTATTGGAAAGAATAGGAGAACAGAGGACTCTCTGGAAGTCAATAAAAAGTAGGCGAGATAGGTTGGAAGGACACCTTCTCAGGCATGAAGGTCTAGTCAGAGACATATTAGAGGCAGAAACATGAGTTAAAAGGGATAGAGGTAGATCTAGATTAGATTACTGTTCGCAAATAGTTAAGGATGTGGGCTGTTCTAGTTTTAGGGAAATGCTAAAATTAGCTCAGGATAGAAAAAAGTGGAGGTACGTGTCCAACCAGTCTTAGGACTGACGACCTTATGATAATGATGATGATGAAAGCTATTAGTTTGTTTTATTTTGGTGACAAAAATAGTCGGCCGAATATATTATTGGGTACTTTCTATAAAAAGTCAAAATTTTGTTTCAGGATACTTAAAGAAATAATCACAAGACAGCTTTTAGTAAATTCAAAAACGTTCTTTACTTACTTACTGCCTAATTATATTATTGTGATAAAAGTTTAAAATGATATTGATTTACCTTTGAAAGAAAATTACAGCCCAATTTTCACTATTTTCATTGAAAAACAGTTTTGTCGTAATTGTAAATTTATAAGTACATAATTGGAATGTAATAGTGGTTGGCAATTTATTTCAGAAACAAAAAGAACGGAGTGCTCAATCTTTTTAATATTTATATTTAAAATGTTCTAATATCATATTATTACGTACCTTTATAATGTTACAATTACTTACTAATGTTTTTCAGAGGAATTATTTAAAATAAGTATTTTATTGATAGATTATGTTCTCATTAAAAAATTAGTTAACTGGGGATCCCAAAAAGCTATTATTTAGTGATTCTCAGGATAGCCGTTCAGCACTAGTTACGATAACTAATATC
>NW_020439021.1:1710717-1725915 GCF_000699045.2 Agrilus planipennis
CGTGCTGTCAAACCTACACTAGCAAGGAGATCGGGCTGAAACTATAGCTACAAGCTATCCAAGGATGGTACTATAGAATGTCACCTCAAGGTAGGCCTAGTGGCGTCATCTCTTGGTTAGGCCGGAAACTTATCAATCCACCCTCGTATAAAGTCGTTCATGCGCGAAAGCAGGTTATGCAAATAGTAGTTGAACATTTTTGAATATTTGGCCTAGGCGCATATCGGATGGTATCGAGGAAACGAATTTCGATGGAAATTGATAGCGCGTGAATGAAATCGATTGATCGCTTGAACTACCAGCCATTCTTGAAATGTAAACGCGAAGGGCTATTAATTTTTCCACGTGATCCATTGTTGAAAATTTATCCAAAAATAAAAAATTAAAAAAAACTCTTACTATTAATAAGTGCTATAAATAAGTAGCAACTTACAAAAGTTGAATTCGTTATAAAAAAAATAAAACTTTATTGTCAACTGTGAATTATTATTTTTTATAAAGAGGCAG
This sequence comes from Agrilus planipennis, assembly GCF_000699045.2. Lineage (NCBI taxonomy): Eukaryota > Metazoa > Arthropoda > Insecta > Coleoptera > Buprestidae > Agrilus > Agrilus planipennis. Next base: position 1,711,225 of record NW_020439021.1, read on the forward strand.
GATCTATATTTAGCTGATAATAATGTTGCTCTTCCTGTAGTTATCCTGGCACTTTTCCAATTGAATGGCTAACTTTAATAAGTATACTTTTGCTTCCTTTTTCCTGTTAACTGAAGTAAATGCTTTGCGAAATATTGCAATTCTCGTTAATACTTTAAAAAACTAGTTTGCTACTTTTCACGATGAGTTTTCTCTTTAATATTAAGAGTTCATTTGAAAACAGTTTCCTTAAACGGCTTTTTTTTATTAAATGGAGGGAACTGCGATGATTTCTTAAATTAAGAACTTGAAAAAGCAATTACAGTTCTTAAATACCAAATGTTATTTTATAAGATGTAATCGTAGATTTTATTATGTCGAATGGGAATTACTCCTACACAACGTTAATACAAAAATTGTAATAAGTGAAACAAAGAAAGAAAATATTAGAAAAGGAAACAATAATGCCACATTTCACTGATAGAGATTAAATCTGTCGTTGTGTCAGATATTACGTGTCTGTAGAATATCAACGCGATGTTTATTATTTCTCCGTACGCGAGATAAAAATGTTCAGTCCCTCAGAGTCTCTGAAACCGAGACTCGAGTCTCCGTCTCTCATCGAGTTTCTCTGGTGTCGCTGAGAGAGACTGTCGAGAGACTGTCAAAAAAACTGTTTAGCGTCTCTGAACGAGAGACTCGAGTCGCTCATAGAGAGATCCTCATTTCGTATCCAGTCTCTGAACGAGAGACTCGAATCTCTCAATAAGTGGTGTCTCGATAGACATGGTTAAAATTTTCTAAGTTCAACATATTTCAGAGATCCCAGTCTTTCTACGAGAGACTCGAGTCTCTCAATTTTTCAGTTTTATTCATTCAGTCTCTCTGTGAGAGACTCGAATCTCTGAATTAACAATTTTATCGTTCCAGTCTCTCATACAGGGACTGCGAGATATCCATCAAAACACCTAGGCAATAACTGAGAGACTGTGAAGGCTGTGAGAGACGCTCTCATAGACGCTGAAAGACTGGAGAGACTGAAAATTTTTGTCTAGGGTAGTTAATTCAGATAATAGTCCTTAATAATCAATATGTACACAAGGTGGAGAAGAAATATTTTATAGCAGAATTTATTAAAAAATACATCTATTTTTAAAGCCTAAAAAGCGACTATTGAAAATTTTCGAAATTTACCATTCACTATTCCCAATAAAATTAAATTTTCGAAGCGGCAAGTTCGTTAATGTCAATAAAATCTTTACAGAACAACAATAGAGGCAAAACAAAAGGATAAAAGCGCCTACTGCTAATTAGCACGGAAAGACAAAAAAAAAGAAAAAAATTCTATTATCACATCCGTCGAATACGTACATGTCTATCGACAAATTAATTAAACGAATTCGAAAACATGTGAAAATTTTACGTTATACCTACATTAAACAATTAATTTGAATTGAAACAATAGTTGACCTTGCGCTACGTTTTCATTATCAGGATTGGAGCTGTATAGACAGATACGTACATATGTTTAACAAACGCCTATTATACTATTTTATATTCGTACTATTTATGTCAGTTGTTCATATTTCGACTGATTACAAGTCCTTATTTATATTAGGTACAGTTCTGTATCGACTAAACTTTTTCGTTCTTATGTATTTCACTTCTTACACAGGGTGTTTTTGAAATAAGTATTATTTAGATGCGATAAGGAATGCATGATGAGTTAAGCAGCGTGGTTAAAACACAAAAGAATTTTTAACAAAACGAGACGAAGTTGTAATCCGAAGCCGGCCCTGGGCGTGAATTCGCAACGTATAGAGAAATTGCGGTGACAATTAAACAACTACATCGATGAAAATGTAAACAGTGACGGTTATGGAACAACCAATAAAGTAAATATCAACAGCTTACTACTACGTTACTACACATAATAATCTTTAGACGCCCACTGCGATAAAAATTAATTAAATAACTGTATGTTGATTGGTGGTAGCATGCAGTAATATTTAAAGTACACCGCGACATGGTAATAAAGACACAGAATGCAAAAGAAATACTTTTACAACGCGGATGCAGCTGATGGAATGTGACTTTGCAATGTCGTGTGATCCAACCAGGGTCGGACTTTACTTTCAAATATGTTTTTCTCGAAAACGGTGGACTTTTGGACCACTAAACATTTACTTCATTTTCTTGTTTTATAGTCCCCTATCACCTCCTGCAAGTTTGCTATTATAATCGACTAATTATGACCATCTACAAGTCGCCTATTGATACTGTTATGGAATATTCTATAATTTTTCTGGAAATGCATCAAACTATCTCTCGGGCCTTCCCGTAATTGTTTCGTATTGAACTGTTGAACTGTGTGTGAAAATCCTCATATGATTTGTGCCTTCGGCAGCAACTCAAACATGCTGTCTCATTAATTTTAGGCGACAGGCATACTTTTGCAGCAATATCCGGCGCTTACATCTGGTTTCTGTTAATTTCGTAATGTTTAGCATTAAATTTGTTACGAATATGTGCTTATTATACGTTGTAAACTATTAATCAGAACTCTATTATAAATCTTTGTTACATTGATATAGGCTTGTGACGTGAACCATTTCCGAAATCACGAGCCGCATGTGAATTCTATAATTAAATTCTACATTTCTTTTTAATCATCCTCTGCACTCCCTGAATGTACTTTCTAGTAAAAATTTCTGTTTACACAATTTTAAATATTAAAGGTGTGATCATATTTCAAATTTCCATAAATTTAAGAAGCTTACGCCTTGTAAATGCACCTGCATATAGCTATAAAGTACGGATATTAATTAAATTAAATAATTAAACTTCTTCGTTTGTGTACCACTGAAGTTCAGCGTGGGAACTTTAAAAGAGTGAGGACACTATTGTAAATCTGCTCTGTCCTGAGAATAGTCTTAAACTTTAAAATTTCTGTACTGTACTGCCTAGGTAGTGCTAATCCAGCGAATAATTCATGAATCCATTTGTCATATTGCTATCGTTTTTGTACAGTTAAAAGACCGGTAAGTGTATTACCTTTCTCGTTTATAGGTGCCCTTATATTTTAAACATGTTGGATAACATCCTTCAATTTATTTTAGTTTCTTATTTATAAGTATTTTCATTTTCACAAATATTGTTTTGTAAATTTATTGGGGTAAATGTACTTACATACGCGACTATTTTTAAAAATCTTTTATCGTTAATTATATTCCTTTGTATTAAAATCGTAGTAATTTTGTAAACAAAAGTTCAAAAACAGTAGAAATTCTTTTAAAATATTTTACTACGTTTAGAGGAAAGTAAATCAGAACTTAATGACAATTTTACTGTCAAGGACTAGATTTTCAACCTGAAAAAACATCCTTGGCTTTTTAGGCAGCTCGATAGCAGTAACATTGAACGTCTTTCTTCCATTAATTTTTAATACAGATCATAAATATAAGCTAATGATATTCATTGTAATCATCTTACAAAATATAAAACTAAAACAACATTGTCTTGACTATCTGGTAAGACATCATTTCAGCAACAATCTGGTGATAGCCAAGAGAAAATCACCTTAGACTGACTGTGGGTGAAGGTCAAATCNCTATTGATAAAGATATTTAAATAATGTTTTATATAACTTTCTCAATATTTTTATGTATTTTTCATTAGTTTTACCTTTGAATATTGTTTAAGAATGACTATATAAATATTTACATGCCTAGAAATGTATAAAAATTGGCATATTTATTAAATTTGAACCACCATAACTTTTTATAGGGGTGAGACCGCTACGAACTTTTTATGGTACAGTGGTGGGGGAGACCTCCTCTTTCGATCTCACCCACCCCCACCCCCTTCGGCTGTGGGGGCCATCATCTAGACCTTTACCAACAAAAATTCAAAAACAATAGAAATTTTGTTAAAATATTTTACTACGTTTTAAGAAAAGTAAATCAGAACTTAATGACAATTTTACTTTTACTTTTCAAGGACTAGATACAACCTGAAAAAACATCCTTGGCTCTTGAGGCAGCATTTAGTACCCTCTGCTCGATAGCAGTAACATTGAACGTCTTTCTTCTATTTTTTTTAATAAATAAATTTAATAATAAATATAAGCTAAAATGATATTCATTGTAATCATCTTTTCAAAATATAAAACTAAAAAAACATCGTCAGTCGACCACAATTGCTAATTATTATTGTGATGTTTAATTGCATCAATTGCAAGTTGAAATTTGTTTTTAATAGTAGGTGGTGTAGAGTCACCTAAAATTATTACAGTTCCGCTTCTGCATTCGCTTCTGTTTCTGCTTCCGTAAGAATTTACTATTTACTTCTGTTTCCGTTATGACACAACCACCATCGTCTTCAAAATAATCATTTGTATTGCTTATATATACAAATAACGAAGAGAAGATACAAAATAATATGGCAGAATTGCTACAGAAACATATTTTCTTCGATACTGCTGTCGCATATCTATACGTATGTAAAATAGGAGCACAATGTTCTGTATCGCAATCACACGTGTCATCACGTATTTGTCAAAGATCACGTAGAATGAATTTGCATTAAAGCGGACTTATAACTTTCAACTCCACGGCGTATAGACGCGAACCCATAAATCGCATGAATGGAATAAATTATTTAATACTCATCGTAGAAGATTGTAACTGTAAAATTTTCGTTGTACGACATAAAACCAATTTTTCTTTAGGGTAAATACAGCAAAAACTATAATGGCAGAATTGATAAAGAGAAACATTCAGTAATTTATAGGATAACCCGTGTCTTATTGCTAAAGTTGGACAGACCGATAGAAACATCAGACAAATCGTCAGCTACAACATAAAAATACAAATCTAAATCTAAATATATAGGGTCAATTGAAAAGTCCCCGGCCTGACACATAGATGGCGGCACCAGAACTAAATCCATATGATTTTCAGTTAGTCCTAACCTTCAAAAGACGCGTCTATAAATTTGACGGCTGTCGGATCATTAGTTTGTGAATTATAGCATTTTTAGTGAAGCAACTTTTGTTATTGTGAAAAAAATGGATAAAAAGGAATTTCGCGTGTTGATAAAATATTGCTTTTTGAAGGGAAAAAATACAGTTGAAGCAAAAACTTGGCTTGATAACGAATTTCCGGACACTGCCCCAGGAAAATCAACCATCAAGGATTGGTATGCTAAGTTTAGACGTGGTGAAATGAGCACCGAAGACGGTGAACGCAGTGGACGCCCAAAAGAGGCTGTTACGGACGAAAACATTAAAAAAATCCACAAAATGATTTTGAATGACCGTAAATTGAAATTGAATGAAATAGCAGACACTCTACAGATATCAACGGAACGTATACATCACATCATTCACGAATATTTGGGTATGAGAAAGCTCTGTGCAAAGTGGGTGCCGCGCGAGCTCACTTTTGACCAAAAACAACGACGAGTTGATGATTCAGAGCAGTGTTTGAAGATGATCACGCGTAATAAACCCGAGTTTTTGCGTCGATATGTGACAATGGATGAAACATGGCTCCATCATTTCACTCCGAAGTCCAATCGACAGTCATCGGAGTGGACTGCACACGATGAACCCGCTCCAAAGCGTGCAAAAACGCAACAGTCGGCTGGCAAGGTTATGGCGTCTGTATTTTGGGATGCGCGTGGAATAATTTTCATTGACTACCTTGAAAAAGGAAGGACCATCAACAGCGACTATTACATAGCGTTATTGGACCGTTTGAAGGACGAAATCGCCGAGAAACGACCGCATTTGCAGAAAAAGAAAGTCCTGCTTCACCAAGACAATGCACCGTCTCACAAGTCAGTGAAAACGATGGCAAAAATTCATGAATTGGGCTTCGAATTGCTTCCGCATCCACCGTATTCTCCAGATCTGGCCCCCAGCGACTACTTCCTGTTCTCAGATCTCAAAAGAATGCTCGTTGGGAAAAAATTTTCGTCGAATGAAGAGGTGATCGCCGAAACTGAGGCCTATTTTGAAGCAAAGGACAAATCGTACTACAAAAATGGTATCGAAAAGTTGGAGGATCGCTATAATCAGTGTATCACCCTTGAAGGGAATTATGTTGAATAAAAGAAACGAATTTTGCAAAAAAAATGTGTTTTACTATTTTAGGCCGGGGACTTTTCAATTGACCTGTTATATGCATACTTACATACAACTCATTTTAATTATATCGTGTGCCAGTTTTAAACAATATAGTTACCATAAACTTTCTTTGTATGTGTAATAGTTGAAACGTTTGAAGATGTTCATACTTTTTGAGTTCTTACGTATGCAAGTAATTAATTCGTACTACTTGAAATAGTTCTGACAGTGAACGTCTTTTGTAAAAGTATCACAAAGTAACAAAAAAATTTAAGTTGAAACGTTCGTTCTCACAACGCAGTCGTAAAATCTTTTACCGGTCATATCACCACACCTTATAAAGTTAAAGTTCGAGCTTTGAAATTTGACGACACTCCTATTACGTAGTTACTTCACCATATATTGTTGCAAGCAACAATCTAATTTAGCCCAGGAACGGTCGCTCTGTTATAAAAATCTAACAATATACATTTTTATCCACATTTTTTTGAAATAATTTGGCAATATATATATCTAATAGATGTTTAGCATTACTTAATCGGCAGTGCATTGTAACTGGGAGAGAAAAGTTAGTAATAGGCAAAAGCGATTGATATATAATATAAAAACGTAATAATTGCTTATATTCCAAATTAGTAATGTTGAATTAACTCTAACCTGCGACTGAAGACGGAGTAAATGGGATACTAAAGTGATTCGTTTTAATTCGTTATATGTACGGAAAAAAGTTTTCTCGGACTATTTACCTTTTCGGCACAATTTTGACTACATTCCATTCGCTTTTAAATTTTTTCTCAATAAAGAGGCATGTAGATCTGATGATTTTGTTTTAATTTCTGATAACTCAGCCAAATTTTATGTTATCATAATGTTTCAATGTTTATTTTTGTATCATAAATATTACTTTCGAAAGCAATAAATTTTGTGTGAAACGTTATAACTTACAAGGCATTTAAAAAAAACTAAATAAGTTCTTAAAATTCAACTGCATAAAGCAATGATATAATACTTTCTCCAAGTTGTCGTAAAAATTGAAGATGAACACATAATATTCAAGGAAAATTAAAGATTCCAGGACAAACCAGTGATGGTGTAATATAACTTTAAATCCTCTTAAATATTACCAACTCCCACAAGCGGACCAATATCTACATCTTGTGAACGGTTTATTCCTGAACTTCAATTTAGAAAGGAATAAAATCCTTTCTTGTGAATCGAAATAATATAGCATCAATCCGATTTTATCTTCACTGTCTTCAAATTAAATGTAAACCAATACAAAAAGTTTCTCTTAACATTTCAACGTCCAAAAAAGGTTGAAAAATATTTACTGTCTTGTTTATCTGTTTAGTTATATGTATAATAGGTTTATTTTGGATGTCTAGACGAAAATTGCGCACCTTCCTGTGAACAACATGATATCTTTTTTGTATTTTGTGCAGTGGCGCACTATGCCCGTCAGAGGCCCGGGGCGGCATAGCTGAATGAGGCCCTCCCAGTTTAAAAAAAATATGGGTTTACAAGATTTTTATTCAGTTCACGTTTGTATGTATAAATAAGTGTTTATGTTTATTTCGTTAAAATCGGGCAAGTGAAATTTAAATTCGACTTAAATTACCCATATGGAATGGATATGGGAGAGGAAAATAAACTACGAATCGATCGACAAAAAAAATTAGATAAAATAAATCAAAGATAGTTTTTTATTTTTTGTAGCGTGTTATATGTGTTTTCGTGCCTTCAATTTACTGAAGTCCTCAATAACTTCTGTGAAATCGGTTTCTTTTGAAATTTTTCTCAGCTAGATTAACCAATCGCTCTTGACGCAACAAAAATCAAAAACACTATCACACTTTTTAATGAAATTACTAGTGTCCGACCGAAAGTTCGGTTTCAGTTTCGGTCGAGTTTCGGCAAAAAAACGAGTTTCGGTTTAGTTTCGGTTTCGGCGGCAAACCTGCCGAAACTACAACCGAAACCGAAACTGCGTTCGGGAGTTCTGGCGCTCTGCTCGGTCATGTTCGGCGCGTTCGACATGACGAATTAAATTTAGAAGAAGTTAATTTGTTCTTAATTAAGATAAAAGTGATTTATTTTGTTTTGTTTATTACTTAAATATTAAGTTCCTATACGTATTGTGATATTAGGTAACAATAACAAAAGTAATTTTATGTTTAATATTATATAAAAAAAAGCAGTCTACTATACTTACTCAAATAAACATCTCACCTATTTTAAGTATTTTTAAGGCGCAATTAAAGTATTTCCTTAAATGAGGGGTTGTTATGATGATTTTGATTTGATTATCAATAAGTGAAAATGTCAAAGATCACGTAGCTATGTGATTTAAAGGTAAAAAAATAAAACTGACTGATTATAATAACGTTTTCTTTATTTTTTTCTCAAAACATGATCCTTATAAGGAAGTTTCGGTTTCGGTTTCGGCCGAAACTGAGACGGTTGCCGAAATTCGGTTTCGGTTTCGGTCGTAAAAACCAGTTTCGGTCGGACACTAGAAATTACTTTTAACGGATAATATCGCGTTTATTACTTTACAATTTGAAAAAAGGCTTATCCATTCGCGAAAATATCGGAACACACTGATAAATTATTGAATATCAACGTAATGAAATTTAATATATTTTAAATAAGGGCAATGATTATTTTTCGACGTAAATAGGATGTATGAATGTAAATGTAGGCGTATAAGAGTGAATTATTTGCACTTCATTAATTCAATGATTCCTAGGAAAAGTACCCGCTACAAAGACGGCAATTCCCCCTGCGTATTGGACACGTTCAGCAAAGTTAAAAGAATATTAGTACCGCGTAAAAGATCTAGATGGCTGTAGTGTTTTCTGATTTTTTTGATTGAAATTATGAAGGTACTAAGCATATTTTTAAAGTCTTGTTTAACGCGCAGGCATTTCGGGGCCCCCCAAGACCGGAGGCCCAGGGCGGGACCCCCCTTCCGCCCCATTGTTAGTCCGCCACTGATTTTGTGGCTATTACATATAACAGTTTATCCACTTTACCAAAAAAAAAAAAACACTTTTACTTTACTTACCTGTCGTTATTTGACGACAATTTTTCTAAAACTGAAATTCGAAAATACCTGTTCCAGATTCACTTAGACTTAGAACAAAAAAAAAAATATCCGTCAATGCACATGCTTCTAACGAAAATTACTTGAATAATTAATAGACGTTCTACTTTCCTTTATTGTTGGATAATAAGATTTTTTCATTAAATTGACCACGTTTAAGCTTTTAGTGGAGTCCCTTTGAACCAAGCAATGGAAATTCGTATTAATTATTAGTCACTTGGCTACATAATCCGGGTTGGTATTATATGCGCTTGCGGTCCTTATGTTAGCAACCTTTCTATTTAAAATTCAATTTCCACAACACGTACTCGAAAAGGACATGTATTAATAACGTAGCGTTTCAGCCAACAGCATAACTTTTAATTAATAAAGTAAAATAATGAAAACCGAAAGCAATTATATACGTAAGTCTTGAAGTCGTACACAGAAGCATACTTCTAAAATTAATAAAAATGGTTATCCGCCGAGTTATTTGTACAGGTAAGCGCTGCTGTCTGTAGATTCGTTCAACCAGGATATGGAGTTCGAAACCTGGGATTTAGGAGCCTGAATCCTTTATATTTTAGCTTAAAACCAAACATATATATACACAAGCCCTGCCTCACTGAAGTTAACCCAAAAAACAAAAATATATCATATGATCATATCATATCATGTTAAAAGGAATTATTATGAAAAATAATACAATTTCATAATAACTAATAAAAAAAAAAGAAAACCTCGAAGGAATTTTTCAAATGCAAGTGAATTATTACTTTTCTTAATTCAGAAATAGCACTATTCGAAGACATTTTTAATTATTAACAACAAAAAAATGTTCATATTATCTCTGAAATGTTACGGACTTCCAAAAATAAAAACGTCAAATCTTTTTTAAAACACTATCCTTAATTTCGAATGGGATACAAATTTTATTTACAATTTCTAAATTTTTCATTTCATTTCATTAATTTAAATGATTTTTATTTGAAAGCTTAAGTATTATGAAACAAACACTTCATGAAGTCGCTTATTGTCTTAATTTATTTAACAAGGAACACGGAAAACAAAAATTATTTGTGTGCGACATTGCAGAAAGTAATTGTAAGAATACGAAATATTTACTTTTCTGTTTCTATCAATAAAGAATAACAATTTTTCTATTGGTCATGCACCATAAATAGTATTGGAAAATTGTTAATATATTTCCAAGAGTAATAAAAAACATTAATTTATAAATTCGCAGAAATGAAAGTATTACATCAAAGTTTAGATGTACAATAATGGCAACCATGTGTAAATTTTATATTGTATTTAAATTACAATTTATACAAAGCTACGTTTTATTGATTTTGTAGAATTAGCAAAAACATTGGAACCATTTCATTACCAATAATAAAACAAATGTAGAAAATGAAATTAAATCTGAAATTTGCTTTGTATGATGATAAAGTAAAGTAAATCATATTATTGAATCGAGAAAGCAATTCACATTATATTTATTACTGTGAAAATGGTTTACAACTATAGTTTAAAATGACTTGATTGCAATTTATTGCAAACAAAATAAGCCAAACATTGGCTAGTTACATACAAATGTGTGCTTAAAACTTTTTAATTTAATATGCATTCATGAAAACCAATTATTTCCTAAAATATATAAATCAAAATATTATATAGCTCTTACCAGCGTTCTTTATCTCTGTACGGAACAAGGAAAAATTACTTCTACTATACCAATCCTTTGAATTATCAAGCATCATAATAAAAAAAATCACAAAATTAATTTAGGAAGAGTTTCGTAAAAAATAAAGGAGAAAAAAATGGGGTCACCTCTAAATAGAATATACTGAAAAGAAAAACCTATAATTTCATGAAAGTATCAGGACATTGATTGTAAATGTGGCATAATACATAAAGGATAATGAAAATTTAAATGAATGGATAACTACACGCTGACAAGAACTACACAGAAAAGTAAGCAAATACATAAATGTATAAAAATGATAATAAGTGGCAGTAAAATGTGTAGATATCACTATTCAAACGGTGTTCCTTGAGGGAAAATTTTCTTCTATAGTTTCCGAACTCAAGTCCTCAAATCCGACATAAGCACCACACCCTTGGCACAGATAAATTTGAGAATCATCCAGTGAATCGTCTTTTAAGTCACAAACGCAAAATTTCTTAAAATAACTTGCAAAATCATCACAGAATATACTGAGATACAAAATAAATGCTATCATTAGCAAATGTTCAAAAAAGAGGAATATCGCAAACTTGTCAATAATAAACATAATCAACAAGGCAACAACACGCATTGTAACACTTAAAGTCACTAAATTCAAACCACGATTATCACTGAAAGTCTTTTTTTTAATATAAACCATAAAACATCTAATTATTTGAAGGACGACTGTGAAGCAAATGCATACTAAGGACGTCGATCCCGCAAACATTTTAAATAAATAAACTAAAGAATTATGGTTGAAATGTCCGAAAATCCATAAAAATCCGAATAGCACAGGCGCCCATACAACGGTCACGACAATCTTATATTTATTCCTCCATGGTGTCAACTTATTCGGAAAAAAATTTTCCATCATCCAGTCAAAAACCATAAAATTTTCAAAAAGTGCAACGGCTGTCCTAGCCAGTGAACCGATTTCTGACGTTAAGTAGAATAAATCTATGTGCATATTATGGTAGATTAGTGAAAATGTGACTGGATTTACCATCAAACGAATTAATTCTGCAAATGACCGATGTACAAGGAATAAATAAACGATTTTATTAAGTCTCCGAAAATGGAGAACAATGTATATAAGAATTACATCTATAAGTATTGCAACAAGTCCAGATAATGAAAGAATAATGTCATTTGCAACAGCGAAATATCCAGAAGTAGTCGAATTCAATTCTACCATTATAGAAGATCCTGAAAATGATTAAACAAACATGTCACATATTTAACATTTACCTAACTATCAATTCATTATCTCTTATTGGTTTTATCTAAATATTTGTAACCACCCTAAAGCGGTATTTGTTGATTTTTTTGGTACAATGGCAACATTGACAATGGGCGAACTTTCTCTAATAAAACTTAATTATATCAAAAAAAAGTATCTCTACGTCAAGGAATGTCACTTCAAATAATAACTTATAAATACAACAATAACTCAAGGTGGTACTATTTCTAAATGTAAACTATCACTTGTATCGTCTGGTATTATGAACCGACGTAGGGGGTGTGTTTTAAGACATTTTCAATAATTAAATAAAAAGAAACTTAAATTTATATCTTAGTCCAATAATGCCTAGCAATAAACAATGAGATAAATACTACTTCTCTTCAAAATATATTTTAATAACGATCACAAATAAATAATCAGCAGAACATAAAATTACTTTAGAATAAATGTTGCAACCATAATATAAAAAAACGTATCTCAAAAAAAATTTATGAAAAGAAAAGCATTAGAAACGTACAAAAATCGAATTACAAACAAAATAAGTCGACTTAATAAAAACTATGCTCTCTTGATTACATACTTACTGCCTGTCAATTTTTTTGTTCTTATACAACACCAAACACTACATTAAAATGGTTACTTTTCAAACATCTGCATTACGGTTTAAAACTCATTTGGTAATAAAACATAATTAATAAGATGACGAGGTCAAGTGATATTCCACAGTCGCTGTAAAATACTGATAACATCACAGAATTGCATATTTAACTCACATACAATATAGAAGAATTATGAGCTAAATAATGTACTTACATAATATAAGCATATTTATTATTTACTTTTTGGAATAACACTAACACATCATTAATTTATTTTCATGCCCATCTAAAAGACGTAATCTTTTTGTTTTAAAAATGCAAATCGTTAAAAATAACTGTGCAAACATTTATTCTAAAAATCACTTATCATCCATTTCATGCGATACTCCGATCAGACAAATGAAAAACTCCAAAATAAAGTACATTTAGACTAAGCAAAAAGATGATTCGGTTTGTGTTTTTTTTTTGTTTTACTTTCATGGGACTTCAATCAGTTTTAAATTTAAAACCATGCTTTAGAGATAGAAGTGGTTAAGTAGTTGCTCCTCTTGTTTAAAATAAAAAACTTTTGGGTTTAAACAACACTTCAATATTTCCATTGTATTGAAGGTAGATAAAGCCATCAACTACATTATTTTCAAGATTCTCTCCAGTTGAATCAAACTTTGGAAGCTTAACAATTAGAAAATCAGGGCAATATTAACAATTGTAAAATTTAATTTATTAGGAAAACTCTACCGACATTTTGTCCCTACTTTTACGGGAATTTTTCAACGTAGCTTTTCTTAGTTAAATCATTCATTCCAAACTTATTGAGTTTTCCTAATAATTGAAATTTTACAACCCTTACAACTGCTCTGATTTTCCAACTACTATATTTAAGAGGAGAAGAAATGGATGAAAACATTTGGATGCTTAATAGAATCTTATTGTTCAGGTGATATTCGTTCGCTTAGTCTAAAAACACTCTTAGTTGAAAAAATAATAATAAGATGGAAAAGGTAAGAAAATAGACTGTAAAAAAAGGATGAAAAAGCATAAAAATTGGGACGGCTCCTTTTGCAAAAACAAAACCTGATCGTGCAAAGTAGATTACATTCGTCTAAGTTGAGCAAGTTAATTATTTTTGCGTCTAAAACAGATAAGCTTCGGTCCAAGAAATAAGTGGGCAAACTTTCGTTGGGTTGATTCGGTTTACCAGAAAATCGGAAAAACGCTAACATCGAATGCGTTTGTAATTTATTGTATTTGCTGTGTGTTGATTGGGTACGTGATCAACAACTCCAAAAGAAAAGAAAATATTTCACTGGCGAAAATAAGAACAATAACATTTCTTCTTGTAGTTTACCTAACTGATTTAGACCGACGAGGAGCTTACGTGTTACAATTAATTACTAATCTTGTTCACTAATAAAATAATTGCTGTAAAAACACCAAATTTGTAGTTCTAGTTCTAATAAAGAAAACTTTTAAACATATGTTTGATTAGAACATTTTCAGATGATAAATCTAACAGGAATATGGTTTATAAAGGACCATTTAATTATGTTTACTGCTTTTGAATTTTGCAAAACCGTTTTTTTACGTCTGATTTCAAAATTGAGTAGAAAAGATTGTTCAATACGGATTTAGGTACTTGTATGTTTCTATCTCTTTGTTGAATTTATTTAGGCAAATATTTTAACATCGTCTAGACGAGGGGTGGTTCACGTTACCTCTTTCAAAACAAATTTAGACGCAGGTTTCTATTTCGGTATTAGGTTTAGAATCATTGGTTTTCTTTCTTAAACTTAAATCATCCTAAAATTCTAATGCTTCAATAGGTGCGCGCCTTATTCATTTTTCTAAAATGAGAATTGCAATACGTTATTGCAAACTAATCACTTATTAGTATTTTATTGGAATAAATAAATAACTAATAAG
>NW_020439021.1:1725994-1736370 GCF_000699045.2 Agrilus planipennis
CCCGTTGCTTCGTAAACGAAAATAATAAAAATTACAATTTGGACCCGAATTTGTAAAAATAAAATCCCAGCAGAAATAAATTTACTAGGTATTTCAGTTGATATTACTTGAAATAATTTTTAAAGAGACATGTCAAAATTGAGATTATTACAAGTTACCTAATAAATTTTACTATTTATTACGTAAAATTCAGTCATTTACAATGGAAAATTGTAATTTTTGCGTTGTCATAAAAATTTAGTTCTCTCCGTGTTTAAATAATTTAATTGGAACATTTCCTTATAACTATTCAGTGAAAAGCTAGTTTTCAAATACCTCAGAATAGATATAGTGAAACAAAATGTAACAAGAACATTTATTATTAAATTAATTTGAAACAAACATATAAAAACTTATACGAAACAATAAATATATTTAAGTATTACAATAATGTTTCTTGGCATCTTCTGCAATAAATTCCAGTTAAGGTTTCTCTGTTATAATCTTCATCTTCAGTAAACTGACAAGTGAACACTTTTTTAAAGCAAGTCCTGAACTGAGGATTTTCGATTGTTAAAAGGGCCAACAATAAGAACGGCGTGGCATTGTAACAAAATTCTAAAATTATACTGAAAACATCATCAGGAAAACCAAACCAAACTTGAAGTACAAAAGACAATTCAATAAAGCATATTAAATAAAATAAATTATTACTGCTATTGAGAGTCCTTTTTCTACATTTGCAAACGCATCTTACAATTATCAGAGTTAAAAGAAACAAAGGGAAAGCCACATGATATAGTAACATTACTGCACTTAAGAAGGTGTGAGCATGATGCCCTTCTTGAGCGCAAATCCTTGTTGAGATGATGGCACTAAATGTTAAAGGGGCCCACACAGCGACAACTGCAACTTTATAATTTTCTTTCCATTGCACTAGTTTACTTTGCCAAAAATTTTCCACGCACCAATCAATAACTATCAATACTTGAAAAATACTCGCAACTAAATCAAAACATTCTTCCATATCCATTACAAAACAGCTATATTGGTCAGAATAATGTAAACCAATTATACTAGTTAAAGGAAAATAGGCAGTTGGGCTAACAACAAACTTGATTACATCGGCTATGCACCAATTTACTAAAAATATGTTGGCCACCGAAAAAAGACGCTTGAAATGAAAAAAAATGTATATAAGAAGAATGTCGATCACTATGCCAAGCAAGCAATACACTATAAAAACTATTACGATGGGAGGTGTAGTGAATCTAGTTTCTTCCGCAGTTTCGTATTGAGGTTCGTCCTTGGTTGGAAATAACTCGTAATCCATTTCTTGTTTTCCTATAACAATTAATAATTTTGAACTGAGCTCTTGTGGACAACAACTAACATCAATTAGTTAATAAAAAAAATATTGTATTACCTACCTCTCCGTCATATGATATGAACACTTATTTTATAAACAGATCGTTTGCACAAAACATAGTTTAGTAGCACAGGAAATCATTAACATTAAGATCTTGATTGGGTAATTGCTTTTTTTTGCTCAGTTAACACGTACGACTTCCGCAGAAACTGAAAAACTTTAGTTAACAGAAGAGACGATATTTCAAACAGTTGCATGTTAACGCTGAAATTAAATAACGAATGATATTCGCGATAACTTTTTGATCTTTCACTTTATTTAAATGGAAACAAAATAACCAGTCAGCGTTTAGTAGCAAACATGAACATGACAAACGTTCGTCGATATATTAAAAAACAAAAACCTCTGTGGCTAAGAAGAAAGATATTTTAATCAAACATACATGCAATTTAGACAACTTTTAGAAGTGAGATAGTTTAATATGAAATGTTAATCTGAAAATTCATTGCTGTTGTCACCTCTCGTAGTTTAGTGGTCAGAACATTGGTGCGTAAAGCCAAAGGTCCCGGGTTCGATTCCCGGCGACGGTGTGACAACAGCAACAATTTTTCCCTCATTAATTTGAGGTAGTGTGTAGTGGGTAAAAAATTCAAAAATGTATTTTCAGATTAATGCTTGGTATTTTAATTGTTTCCTAATAAATTCGATTATTTGCTCAATTGCACTATATTCACATCACTCGTGCTGTCTTTTCCTACCAAAATCTTATGATCATAACGAATCAGACAAAAGCATTCTTTGTTTAACGTTAAAGAAGAGATTAGTAAAGTTTAATAAACACAAATTAAAAAAAGTTAAAAGAGCATAATAGAGGCATAGCAGCCAACCATCGACGATCGGGCTTCGCCGTTTATTGAAAATTGTGAAAACATTTTAAATTTTAGGGGAATGATAGAGGGAAAAATATTAAAGAAAAGCGAAAACATTAAATAAATTAACCGAATAGTCTAAGCTAAATGATTTTATTTACAAGTCTATCGTATAACAAATAAGTTATACTAACAAATTCCGTTCATTATACTTATCATCATCTTCAATCGCACCTAAGTACATTTTGAATACAAATCTTGAACTGATAGTCACGAAGTTCAACAGAATTAATAAACAAATGCCTGCCGATTGTCTAAGAAAAACTAAAACAATTAACAAGTAGCTTAAAAGTGAAATAGTCACATATTCAATGCAATTTATGAATGTCAATCTATGATTATCAAGGTCTCGAAAAAACTAATCGTCAATGTAGAATAATTGTTCAACTCAGACACAAAACACGAATAATTTTTAAAAGTAGAATCGGTTGTCTGAAAACAAACGCAGTGTGCAGAACAGGACTAATAAGGACACTAACGACATCAGCCACGCACTAATTCATCAGGTACCTACATGTTTGCCACTGAATGAAGACATCTAAAGTAAAGAATCGTGTACACCAGAAATATTTCAGTACTAGAAAATAGTACACTAGCAACACTATATGTATTCTTGACACTTTTTGGTCGATTTCTAGATGTGAGAATTCTGTACTAAATTCCTCTTGTAATAGTCCGTAATCCATTTTTACTTCAGTTTTATCACCTAATCTAAAACGGGGATAATAATAGCCAAACTATTTATATAAATGATCCAGTAAACGCAAAACTGAACACGACTAACTGCTAATATAACAAAATAAATAATATATTAATAAAATTTGCAAATACTTAAGCATTTAATAGGTACCAACAGAATAAAAATCAAAAAGTTCAGTACCTACTTATCGATCATTATCTGATATTAATTAATATTTTAATACCTGCAATTAATGTACACTTTTTACCACAAAACTTCAAGTATTTTGTAAACTACATCGCGCTCAAAGACCCCTACCAATACTAATCTCTTCCACAGTAGGCGAACAACTATCTACCTTAACATTAATGTTACATTGTTTAATAAGTAAATTGACAATGCAAGGAAAAAATAAATTACAATGTTTAAAAAACAGAACTTCATCACAGTCGCATTGAATTAAGTGATCTTCTTAGAAGTATTACAGCTTACAACCTCTATTATTATATAAAACATTAAGTAATTAATAATTAAACATATAGCAAAACTTAAGGCATTAGCTCCTGGATTACTCTTAACAACAGTGTTCTTTTTTGAAAAGTACTTAATATAAATACGGGGCGATTGGGAGCAAAGCTATATTTCAAAAGTCATCTAAGGACAAAATATCCTTAGAATAGACTATGTATTTATTCATAAGAAGTTTTACTTGGTTGTGTATCTCGGAACGCACAAGCCTTAATTCGTTCTATATCGCGGTGGAATTTATAACAAAAATGTGAAAAAGCTAATGTATTCTTTTCAATGTATGTAAATCATCATATTAAGCGGATCATTAACTGATTTTTATCACAAAACAACATATGTTTACCCATAAATAGCGCGTAGCAAAATTATGTATCGAAATCCACTGAAATAGTTCTGCATAAAACAGAACAGATGGTTTGTTTGAAAATATACTTACAGGCAATACCTGGCACATTACACTAAACAAAAGATAACACAAATGAGCAATAAATCTACTTAGATAGTAGTAAAAGATAAGAGGTTGACAAATAAAAGGTAGGCAAACTTCAAGGTTCATTTTCAGCCCCTATTTTTTAAAGAGGACACGTCACAAAAAAGGTAAGTAAACGCCTAGATATTCTGGAAACAGTAGAAATAACGAAAGGCATCAATTATTTAACCAATACACTTATAATCTGTATGATACTATGTAGTATTCGTATTCATTAAATTAGCTATGAATAAAATAAAAGTGAATTCAGCTGGGAATGCGAAGTTAAATTTATCGTTTCTTAATTCAAACAAACCGTTTTCAATGAAAAGTAAACGATAATAACCCACTTTCCATTTAAATTTCATACACAACGACACAAAAATAAACACACTTAGGTTGATCAAAAGATTTATTGCACTTGCAACAGAACAGAACAGTTGCATATTTTTATGCAGTGTCGTTACAATGAAATTAGAGCAACTCAACTTGTAGTAATCGAAAACAGTTATGATCTCAAATGTAAAACATTTTTACTACCTTTATACATTCAAAATAATTCCTGAAACATTGAATAATAAATATTTTGACTATTTAAAGAATTCTGGGTACGTATGCATACAATTTGTATACATCGACGGAGAGAAAGGTATTGAAATCCGTTTCGATCTCCCCCCTGGGCACATTTCAATAAAAAAAATGTAAAACCCTGCAAATCGAACTTTAGTTCGCCAGAATTTATGTGATTTCATAATAGCGTAATAAATTTAAAAATCTAACTGTAGGTAGACAACTGTATTCAATTTTAGACGCATCTGAACAGAATTTATATTATACGTAATTGATAAGTTGAATAAAATGATCTTTTGTATCTCATCTATGAAAATCATGACAATTAAGATTGATAAAGAATTCAAACATTATCAGGAATCGAGGGTTAACATAGACCACATTAAAAATTTGCTCTAACGGAAAAATTCCAGAAAAATACACGATTAAAACTTTATTTATTTGTATTCATTACGTTTTTCTTTCCAAATTGATCCAGAAACATCATTAACTTTCTCCTTATTCCTCATCAGACATTAAAAAAGCTCTTTGTATATTACAAAACCAAATCCTAACAAAAGTGCGAACTCTGCGCATTCCGGAAACGAAAGTATCTCATGAAAAGTAAATTTAAAAATTCCGATACATCAACTTGCCTATGGATGCCAGTTGGAAGTGATCTTCCCTACTTCATACATATGAATCCTATTTTAAAAATACAATTCAGCAAAATTTGAAAAAGCCGATATTTAAGTTTATTTCGTATGCTATTCTGCCCCACTTTTATTTCAACCGTTTCGATTTCGACCGTCTCCACTGTTTATTTATGGCATCAACTCCGTCCGATTGTGTATTGGTCTTATCTCACAACTACTGGGTTGAAGATTGGTTTTTTGTTGTATTTCAACTAACTTTCCTGTCAGATTGGTCGAACACGAAAATTTATAGCTTCATTTCGGATATCGTCAAATACCACACACTCACACACACACACGCGCCAGCGAAGAATTGTTTTCATTACATTATTCATTTCACTTTCCATATTTGTGCAAGAAAATTCCGAGAATTGCGGAAAAGGAACTCTGTAAAGCAGTTCTCTTTTCCGTTCCTTTCAGAATTTTTAAACTAGATCAACTCCATTACCCATATTTACCTTGTTTGACTGTGCAGATGATTATTAGCTTCCCTGCATTTAAAATTCAGATTTAAATATTATACTGACTTATCTACTTACTGGATGGTTAAAATTTAACTAATAATAATCTTAATTTCAGCTGATAATGAAGTGCCGTACCTATAAAAATAAGAATAAAGGGTCCTTCTGCTTTTTGAACGCTGTGGATATAAAGGACATCTAAATTTAATTGTTTCCCAGATTAAATGATATCCGTTAACACTAAACTTTCGTTATAAGTGAAAACAGTGTATGTATAACTCAAGTGGCGGAGAAGATTTAATAGCCTAGTTGGGAGTAAAAACTGAAAATTAATTGAAATCATATATTGAACTCCTTGTAACGTAAGTACCTTCTTATAAATAAATATTTAAAGCTACTTTTACTGTCAGCTTTTTGTTGTTACCTGTACTGCTTATTGTATAACACAATTAAATGTAAACCGTTTAATTAAGACATAAAAATGAATAATTACGATTTGTAAATTATCATTACATACAAAATAACAACTAGAAAACGAATTAAATTAGTTTGTTATATTTTATTTTATTTTTATCGAGCTTGATAGCGGAGATTGAGTCTCCTCCCTCAATGAGAACACCGATGGAGTCGTTTATCCGACGTTTCTCCAACAGCTGAACTTCCGCAAGGTTGTAATATCCTTCCTTGCGATTTACTGTACCATGACTGTTGGAGAAACGTCAGATAACGACTCCATAAGTGGTTTACCATCAACAGGCATGTTTTGGCCTAATTACGTTAAATAATCAAGTGCTAACTTTTTAATTCTTGAATAAAACTTATGATCCCATCCCGTTCCTTATTATTTTAGATGTTCAGCTTATAGCAAGATTATCCTTCAAATCAGTTACATGGACGATTGCTTACTAGTCTGAGGCGAGCTACTGGGTGTATGAAAATAAAATTATCATCTTGAAATTTCCGGTAAGGAAAGGAAGAAAGGTACAGGCTCCGCATTGGCATCAATCCAGGGCATCAACGTGAAGTGTAACTTCTTCAAGGGATGGAGCTGCGCTTGATAAGCGCACGTTCGTGCAATTTACTTTCAAAGTGGCTCGTTTAAGAACTACTGTTGAAAATGCTTCTTTTCATGCTCTGTTAGCTTTCAACTAGCAGACCAACTTTGTTAGTGTTTATCGAAAAATTTAACTTGAGAGTTTAAATGCATACGTATGTAGGTACTTACAAATCAGGATTATGCGTTTAACTTTTCCTAATATCTCCACCAAATGAATACGGCGATTCTTTTAGTAGTTAAAGTGAAATAATTCATAGCTGAATTGCTCCTATTCGTATACATCGAAATTTATATTTTGGATGCGGTACAAACTATATAGGTCTAATAAAATCTTTCATTTCATATCAAGATAAGGGCAGTATATCGCCATCTAGTGCCTTATACTGCTAACTATAGTATTTCAATTTAATGTTATTTAAAACTTACTATACTTTTAATATACGCCATCTGTACTCAGTAATATTCTTTACCATTCTGTTTTAAAAGTTTTCGTCCCCAAAAAGTTTGAAATGAAATTAGTTGTACTAAATCTAACAAAAATATTGTTAGGTATAATTTATCAAGTATACTATTTAACTTACATATAACTTTTCGTTTAATTAATTAAATATCGAAACTATAAAAACTTAAAAAGATATAATTTGTTAATAACTTAACTACTTTTGATTTCCACATTAATAAAACACATGAAAATTGAAAATAGTTTGGAAAAGTTGCTGAAATGTAAATACTTAATCAACACTTGACTTGGCGCATTTCTGTATGCTTATGTTCATTTTCAATGCTGCACCATAAAAAAAAACAAAATACAAATGCGCATCTCAGTCCATTGCTTAATCTTATTTTATAAAATTATTGCTTCAAATTCACTGCAAATATTCACACTTAATCCTGCACCATACAAAATATAAATTGTTACAACCACTTCCCATTAATTAGTACAGTTATAATACAAGCAATTCACCCCAAAAAAAGATTACTGTTAACAAAGTACAAATATCTTAAACTAGTAAACAAAAAAATTCTATAAAAATAAACTTCTCAGAGCATGAAAATGTTGACTGTAATACCTGAAAGTATTAATACATGTCAAAATTGAGATTATTACAAGTTACCTAATAAATTTTACTATTTATTACGTAAAATTCAGTCATTTACAATGGAAAATTGTAATTTTTGCGTTGTCATAAAAATTTAGTTCTCTCCGTGTTTAAATAATTTAATTGGAACATTTCCTTATAACTATTCAGTGAAAAGCTAGTTTTCAAATACCTCAGAATAGATATAGTGAAACAAAATGTAACAAGAACATTTATTATTAAATTAATTTGAAACAAACATATAAAAACTTATACGAAACAATAAATATATTTAAGTATTACAATAATGTTTCTTGGCATCTTCTGCAATAAATTCCAGTTAAGGTTTCTCTGTTATAATCTTCATCTTCAGTAAACTGACAAGTGAACACTTTTTTAAAGCAAGTCCTGAACTGAGGATTTTCGATTGTTAAAAGGGCCAACAATAAGAACGGCGTGGCATTGTAACAAAATTCTAAAATTATACTGAAAACATCATCAGGAAAACCAAACCAAACTTGAAGTACAAAAGACAATTCAATAAAGCATATTAAATAAAATAAATTATTACTGCTATTGAGAGTCCTTTTTCTACATTTGCAAACGCATCTTACAATTATCAGAGTTAAAAGAAACAAAGGGAAAGCCACATGATATAGTAACATTACTGCACTTAAGAAGGTGTGAGCATGATGCCCTTCTTGAGCGCAAATCCTTGTTGAGATGATGGCACTAAATGTTAAAGGGGCCCACACAGCGACAACTGCAACTTTATAATTTTCTTTCCATTGCACTAGTTNTTTGTTTTTTTTTTTTTAATATATTATTAATTGATTTCTTTAAAGCAATAAGAATCACATGGATTAAGAAAACTCATAATTAACAAGAATGTATTTATTAGTAAGTGATAAATAAAAAAATTACAATTAGTTTACAACAAAAAGTTTGTATCTAATAAGAAACTTAATTTTACTTTACGACTTTAAATTATGAATTTACAATAGTAATGTTATGCAAGCAAATAATAAAATATACTAGGAATATAACTTTTGTTCCATTTTTCCTTTTACAATTAAACATTACACATGGTCTTAATAATTTAAACGGTTAATAAACCTAAATACACAATTTCGTTCTAATTAAAAGGTAAATTAAATGTTTACAAGTTCCTGCATTAATACATTAAATCAAACTAATGATATGTTCTATCCTATTGAACTCTTGAATGAGTGGCTATCTCCACGACACTAAAACCTTAGCTCTGCTGCTTTCAGCCTGTAATAATTCCTTCAAACTATCCTCCATCCCAAGTTGTAAGTTGAGCCAGATAATTCTGTTTCCTAGTAGCCTATTAGATGTGTTTTGTTAGGCCTTTTCACAAAGTGAATACTGAGCACGTACATGTTTGAATTATGTAGGAAGCTATGATAAAAATAAAATACAGCAGCTGTAAATACTTTAATTGTGATCCACTTACCCACTAATTTACGTGTTTAAAACGTATATTAGCCAAATAAAACACATTATGAACAATTGGATGGTCTTCGACAGTACGCTTCAAAAAAAGACCATTACCCTTTTCCCGTTAACATTTAGTCCTGCACATATTTATTAATTTCTAATTTTAGTAATACAAGTTAATTGGTACACCATAAACCAGTTTTGCCTTAAAAAAGCACTAAATAGGTCCCTTATAGGGCCAGCTTCAGAAGAAGAATTGTGTTAATCACGTACCTCAGGCATTAAAACATGATAAAATAGCAATTTTGGAAAAAGGAATATGCTATAAATTACTTGTTTTTCCCACGTAAACACCAATTTACGTAAATTTTCTCCAAAAAATATGCCACTTTTGTAAACATAACCAAATATAACCTAGACATTTATTTCAACTGTTTGCAATATTCCTGCTGCAGCATGTGGAATTACGAAATTATTGGTGATATTTTACAAACTGCATTTGCCCTGCTTTCATATTTTGTTAATTTTACCTTCTAATTAGCATTAAATAATAACTGGAAATCTTTGTTATTATTCTACAACTGTCAGATTGATATCATCAAACTTCATCAGCAGAACCAACTTAAATTCTAAAGTCAACCTCTAAATTCAAAAATTACTAGATTATATTTCCCATGCAACTTATGCTCTCCTAATACAAAAATCCGAAATTTTCAAGTTTTACGTTCAGTCACCATTAAAGTGTATGTCCGGCGCCTTCACCAAAATTACTCGACAATTGTGTCCAGCGCATTCACCAAAATTAATTTTAATATCCTATTTTACACGAACTATAATTGTCTATAATTGTTTTGTAATTAATAATTAATTATCATTAGCTCATTATTTTGATTAAAATATACTGTTAATTATACATTAAATTTGATTTATGTTCTTTTAAATTAGTCTGTTTTATACTGAAATAAAAACCAAAGAAGTTAATAAGTAAAAGAACTTTATTTTTATTGAATATTATTATATTTACAATTTCATTAGTATTATAGTGTAAGTATACGTAAATACAATAAGTTTAATTTATTTAAATCAACAAAAGATAACATTTTCTTCTACTACGTTGTAGT
>NW_020439021.1:1738356-1739652 GCF_000699045.2 Agrilus planipennis
ATCATTTTGTGATCAGATTTTTATACCTACAAATCGAAATTTTCAGTCATGAAAAGCTGTTGTAGATGGAATACCCCTGCACGACGATTTCCATTTTCGAATTAGGAAATGAATGTCTTTTTCTAAAAGCAGCAGCTAATCGGAATTTTCAACCACTAGAAAAGAAAATTAAAAAATTTTATATTTATTCAAGATGCCTATTTATTATAAAAATAAATATGGGAAGAGTCATGAAAACGTTTCAATATTCCCAAAAATTACATTTACGGTTTTAAAAGAAAAATATTGCGTTAATAAAGGCAATCTATTATTTTCGCAATACAAACTCTTAACTTTCTTTTATTAAAAAAGATTCACTCTAAGTATGTTTAAACAATATATATTGATATTATAATATTAAAACCAACTGTTGTTATTGCAGTATAACTACAGCAGTATCTTTAAAAATAATAATTTCCTTATGATTCTATGATATTTAAATATTTTTATACTTACAGGTCAAAATATTTAGTTATGAAAAATTTTCCTGGATACGAAACTTTTCCATTATGTTTTCCATTTCCAAATAGAACCTATCTAAAAAAAAAAAGAAAATGATGAATTGTTGTTTTATAAACTAAGGTACTCTAAAAGTAAATTTTGTAAAAGTTTCAATATTTATTAGGTTTACCTCACTTCACCTCAACTCAAACAAATTCAAATTGTATGTTATTGTTGATTATTAGTATAATTAGAAAAGTACAACTAATTGTCAGATTTAAAAAGAAGTGACTTGTTGTTATTGCAGTATTAAAAGAGAGTGTAGCAATTTCAAAATAATTAAGTGTAGAACATATTTAATCATTTTGTGAACAGATTTTTATACTTACAGATCGAAATTTTCGGTCATGAAAAGTTCTTCTAGATGCAATACCCCTATATGAGGATTTCCATTTCCGAATTAGGAAATGATGTCTTTTTCTAAAAGCAGCAGCTAATCGGAATTTTCAACCACTAGAAAAGAAAATTAAAAAATTTTATATTTATCCGAAAAATCATGAAAACGTTTCAATGTTCCCAAAAATTACATTTATGGTTTAAGAAAATAATAAATAATATTGCGTTAAGAAAAGCATATGAAAAGCAAATGAAGAAGTATTGGAAAGAATAGGAGAACAGAGGACTCTGTGGAAGTCAATAAAAAATAGGCGAGATAGGTTGGTAGGACACCTTCTTAGGCATAAAGGTCTAGTCAGAGACATATTAGAGGCAGTAACAGGAGTTAGGAGGGGTAGAGGTAGACCTAGATTAGATTAC
>NW_020439021.1:1739986-1779138 GCF_000699045.2 Agrilus planipennis
ATTGTGAAAAATTTTCCTAGATACGAAACTTTTCCATTATGTTTTCCATTTCCTAATAGAACCTATCTAAAAAACAAGAAAATGATGAATTGTTATTTTATAAGCTGAGGTACTCTAAAAATAAATTTTGTAAAAGTTTCAATATTCGCAAAATAAAATAGTGCATTAAGAAAAACAACTTTTTATTTCCACAAAACAAACTCCTTAGTCTATTTTATTAAATATTAATTTGAACCACTTTAACTATAGATAAATAATCTGTACGTATACTTAATAACAGTACTTAATAGATATAAAAATATTTCTCATAATATAAAACTAAATAAATTAAATTACTACTAAACATTATTCACATTTCCGTAGTTTTTCTTATGCTCACCAAAACACATGAACAAATTTCTTTTAAAATCCTTACAAGCAATCACTAAAATAATAAAATTCAAGACGCCACAGTACACACGAAATATGTTCAATGAATATTGATAATATAACACGTTAACGAAAATTTCATCCCACAATATTAGTGAAAAAGCTACCACATTCACTGTGGATAAAATTTGTACATAAGTTACCGGGTATGATATTTTTACATAACACCTTCTTACAGCAATAACAGTATAAACAATAATTAAATAAACGTTTAACAGCGGCGTTCCTAATAGCAAGATAACAAAACTGAGCAAAAGGGGGATGTACAGTCTAAATTTACAAATTCCATAGAACTGTCCACTTATAAACAAAAAGCATATCCAAATGACAGCCACTAAATGTGATAAATATTTTTCAAAAAAATTTGATAACCGATACCACGAAAAGGCATACGCAGTCCATTCTAAAGTGAGCATGGTGACAAAAACAAGCGAAACCATTTGAAAATTAACTGCTGTGTCGAAAGGTATACAGTGCCACAAACTATCAGAGGGTAAGTACTTCCCTGTGGTTAACATGTACCCTTCAGTAATGATTATGTCGAATGTTAAATACCCTATGTCTGCTATTGCCCAGTTGGCTATAAAAACATTTGAAACAATTCTCATTTCTTTGAAACATAACATGACAATTGCAATTGCAATATTAGCCACAATCGACGAAGATGACCCTATTATATTTATAATAAAAACATTTCTTTCCCATTCTAATAATAATCCCGAGTCAGTGATATTTGTAATCATTTTCTCCATTTTCCCGTGAACTTCACCAACGTCCCCTTTTCATCTATTTACTTAATCATCCATAATATTTTCGTTTATTTTACGATGGTGAATAATCCTTATATATTTTAATCTGCAACACTACAATTTGTGTAGTTTTAAGACGAAATGAATCGTGCACTTTTATTTACCTTTTGAAGAGGGAGATAATCACCGGTGCAAATACACAAAAAAAATAAAATTTAAACCAGATTAGACAAAATAAAGTAACTTCTTTCAACTCGCATCACCAACGTGTTTCTAAGAAGACAATTCGCGGTTTAGATCTG
This sequence comes from Agrilus planipennis, assembly GCF_000699045.2. Taxonomy (NCBI): domain Eukaryota; kingdom Metazoa; phylum Arthropoda; class Insecta; order Coleoptera; family Buprestidae; genus Agrilus; species Agrilus planipennis. The sequence goes on from NW_020439021.1 coordinate 1,741,467, forward strand.
AAGTAATATTTACCAGGTCCGGATTACAATTGTTTTTGCATAAATGCACCATTGTTTATGTCATAAAAAAAACAAGGGTCTAAAATTAAAAGGGCTGGGTGCAAAATGCCACAATTTTCAATAAACCGAAAATTAAAAGGGCTTTGAAATGATTCAGAGTTTCTTCCTTAAGTAAGTACATTAATATATGTAACAAGGCTTTTTAGTAACAATGTTAGGTCTTAGAGCATACACTCTTAGCAAGAGATACAAAGCTGTACTAAATTTGATATTATTTATATTTAATATGTGTGGGAGGCTTGGCAATTTTACTAGAAGTCGGGGTGAATTAGTAATATGCAATGTCATTCCTCATTTATAAAGTTTCGTATAAATTTAACATTTTAGTTTTTGGTAGTGATACACAGTGATTTAATGAAATTTTCAATGATGCAGTGTTTTAATGTTAACCAGTGTTAAGAATTATATCTACTTTTATTACAATTTATTAAAAACAATGTTTCACTGTGAATATAATTAATGACATTAATTATAACAACAATATATGCTTATCAATTTATAAAATTGACTACCCAAAGCATTTCCCTTAATAAAGCTCAATTATTTAAGGGTGTAATAGTGAAGTAATTGAATTGTTCAATTTTTCGAACGTTTTCGATATTAAATTGTTTTGCTAGTAAATATATTTCGTCGTCTTCCTTGGCCATTTCTCAAATTAGATTAATATCTTAACATTTTGTGTCGAAATGTGGAAACAGCAAGTTGCCGTCATCTTTAATTAGATTATCCCTTTGCTGAAGCAGCTGCGTCAAAATAGCTTCCCTTCTAGCCCGTCTCGAGTAGACTGTAGTCGCAACATGTACAGGGTGAATCACAACATAGCCATTATTTAACTCAAGTTAATTATTGTAATACTTTTTCAGCTTTTCACGCCATAAAACATTTAAAACAGGATTTAAATGATAGAAGATACTAATGCGACGCTACGCCAAAAAAATATTATAATAGTTTAAAAGTAACTTGATACAACTCTGGATGATAATTTTCTTTTCTCCACGTCGCAGTGCACATTTAACAAATTATGCGAATGCTGCTTCCTGACAAAGAATGAATAGAACCATCTTCGCATATTATTACATAATTGCATGTACGAGAAAATGCCCTCACACTATACCGATAATAAAACTTAATTTAATAACAAATGACTTTAATTGCATTAGATGGAATTTTCGTACCTACTGCGTTGTCTACTTGCATATGTTTGCAAATACCAAATGATATGTAGGAGTTTACGTAGGAATCTCATCTATCAAAATTAATTGTTATTTTCATCATTATTTATAAACCAGCAGAATAATGGTACCCACAACCATAAAGTTCTGGTTTCTAACCAGGAATTGTTTGATATGAAATATGAAAACAGCCAACTGAAAGTAATTTTAAATGGTAAGATCTATATAATATTTACTTCCTAGCATAAGACATTTTTAAGGCATAACACTAATAAACTTTTAGGAATTTGTTTACTAATTACTCTGACAAACATTGGCTACATCGGATTCAACCCAAAATTTAAATTCTTTTTTTTTATTAACGTGTTTAATTATTTAACACATTGATATATGTGAATGCCTACAATTAATTACGTAAAGAAAACGGCTTAATTAGAAACTCCTAATTATATCTAATAATAATTTCAAATTAATTATAATTCTTCTTTCTTATTCAAACCTTATTACATAGTACAGTGGAATTCGTTTATTATGACTCCGCCTATATTGACCAACCGCTCAATATGAAGTAAGTGTTAAGTTTGGTTTTTATATTAAATTCTCTATAGGAAAGTTTGGATATAATGACTCCATTTAAAATGACACATCATTTATTATGACTGATTCTCAAGAAATCATATCCGGCTATAGTGACCCAAATGATTAATAATAACATTTTCACTCATGTTTCTGACCCTTCTTATGTATATTGATATTACAATTCATCGTTCTTTTTCTTTTTCTGTTAATAAATATACACAATTTGTAGTTTTTCTCTATTAAACTAAATAACTAACCAAAATAGAAAGTTGTTTATTTTCTAACACTGTGCTTCGTATGACACTCGCTTAGTATGACGCGTTTATCATTTTCCTTCGATGTCATTATAAGCGGATTCTACTGTAGTTTTATTCTCGGTCTTATCTTTAGTCTTAAGTTTTGGCTTCATTACTAGAATTATGGCCTGTTATGATACAACCAAGTCTCTTTACCTTATAAAGTTTATCTTGTCTTCTTCCTGTATATATTTTGTTTTCCACCTAAACTATTCAAATTTCGAAAGAAAACGTCGTATATCATGACTTTAAAATAAAAAGCAAATACTCATAGGGAAATTTGCATCGTCACGCAGAAAATGTATGACGAAAAACACACAAAAACGTGCTTAGCAGTGAATATCCAGTAAGACAAAAACAGCGCAGTTTCGTGTTATGACTGTTTACAGAAAATTCCATTTCACATTCAACGTTCCATTGGTAAATAGAACTTAACTAATAGACCCCTAAATATCTCCAACTGTTTGCACATTCAGACTACCCTTTGTATGGGTAACGTATAATTTTTGTAAATAAAATAAGCATTTTATGAGTACTTTTCAATCGATACTGATTGGAAACGATCTTTTGAAAATTCACGTTTCATCTACATTACGGTTCTGTTTACATCCTGAATGTAGGAAATTGACGGAAAAAACGCTTGTAATAACTGCTTTCCAATTATTTCTACGGAAAAGTGTAATCTTGGTACATTTCCTACGGATATAGCCGATTTTCTATCTTCAGACAAGTGCGATATTTTTATATCTAGTGCCTCTTAGTACTGTAACAGTACAGAAAAAGGACTAAAATGTTTAGAAAATTATTTTTACTCACTTCCATTTCAAAACACGTAATAATCAAATATGACTTAACGACATATTCTAATTCAATGATTTATTCTATAGAAATAATTTAAGATAATATTTGTAGGTCTGATTTTCATTAATTATGAAAATAATGGATGTCAATAATTTTTATCTACAATTTTCACCTATTTCTACATACTATTATGCAGAAGGATTAACAATTTTTGACATTAAGGAAGATGATGTAATAAAGTAACACATGAAATAAATAAAATTGTAATTGTTTTCACCCTAGACAAAAATTTTCAGTTTCTCTCCAGTCTCTCAGAGTCTTTCAGCATCTCTCACAGTCTCTCAGTTATTGCCTAGGTGTTTTTATGGATCTCTCACAGTCTCTGTATGAGAGACTCGAACGATAAAATTGTTAATTCAGAGATTTGAGTCTCTCACAGAGATACTGAATGAATAAAACTGAAAAATTGAGAGACTCGAGTCTCTCGTAGAAAGACTGGGATCTCTGAAATATGTTGAACTTAGAAAATTTTAACCATGTCTATCGAGACACCACTTATTGAGAGATTCGAGTCTCTTGTTCAGAGACTGGATACGAAATGAGGATCTCTCTATGAGTAACTCGAGACTTGAGACGCTAAACAGTTTTTTTGACAGTTTCTCTCAACGACAACAGAGAGACTCGATGAGAGACGAAGACTCGAGTCTCGCTTTCAGAAACTCTGAGACACTGAACATTTTTATCTCGGGCAGTAACTGTTTAATTGCTTTAATTGTTGCCTTTTTAGAACCAATAAGACTGTAACTTACTTTTGATTATTGGACTCCCTAGATTTCACACAGGGCTTAACACAAATATATAAGTTGTGTCGATGATCTAATGTTTATGAAACATTATTAAACAATATGAAAATAAAATTCAGTTTAAAATGTTTCAAGATGAAAATTTACTAACAGTGTGATTCTATTCTTCTCTTGAAAAAAATATATAAGCCTGTCGAAACAATAGTAGAGTTTAGTAAATAAATTCTCATTACTCTGAATCAAATTATGTGCAGTTCTACAAAACGACCCCATAATGTCAAGGTGTTTACTCTCGAATATTTCGTTTTGAATTTTACTGAAGTAAATAGGTAATTTTCTTGATAAACCAAAAAAAGTATGTGTATATTTTACTGACGTAAGACTTTAATTAATAACTTTCTAGGAAACTGGGGCGATAAACAGTAAATTACAAAAGTTGTCAGAAAAGAGGGAATAATTTATCGAGAACTCAAACGCCCGCCCCACATTAAATCTTTTTTTAGTTTAAAAGCGTCGGGCAAACAAAAAAGGGGCCCTATCATCATAAATCTTTGGTTAAGCAAGAATAATTTGATCTACTGACGCGAAACCAAAAAAATGCCATATTCAATTCAATTCATGAGTTGTATTTGTGAATGAAAAATGATCTATTGATTTGAAAAACTATTACACTGAATTATTTTACACCAACATGCAATACGATTTTTAGTTCAACATATAAAAGCATTTCCTTTAGCAAGAATAAGTTTTGAATTACTTCATCTATTAATTTAAGTCATTGCACTTCGAAAAAATTAGGGAAATGCTAAATTTTTACATGACGTTATTACGTTTGCAAATACTAAGGGGGTAAAGGGGGTATTGCTTAACGTGACGAGATATGACAAGGGGAAGAGGAGCTCTAAGGAAATGTGAATTGCAGTTCATCAATTTATTTTACATTTTACTGTTAAATTTTTCTTTACGATAGAAGGTAATTCTCATTGCTATTTTTAATCGTAAGTAATCATTTATAGGGAAGGAGGGTGAACTAGCATTTATGACGTTATATTTGTTAGAAGTGTTGCTAAAAGTAGCGTAACGAAGGGGTTGGGAGGGGTCCGACAAGGTGAAATTCTGAGTGACGTATTTTATGGACGACTTCAAAGTAATATTAAATTTTTTGTGGGCAGTTTCCAAATGGACATTTCTTTTCTAGAAAAGTGATCTATAAAAAGATTTTCACTAAAAACCCTTGATCATGACCTTTGACCGCTCGTGACATCATATTCTTAAACGACGCATGTATTGATGAGGAATTTTCGGATTATATTTAGAACAACAAAAGGAAGTTTCATACGGAAGTCCAGATTTTCCCTAATTTTTCCGAAGTTTGTTTTTCTGTAGCTATAATTCCTGAACTAATACGTTTTCGGAATAAAAAACACAGGATTTTTCACGTGCCTACCTGTCATAAATTAACATGATGTAACTTTTGCTTCGTTTTAATTCGTACTCAGTGTCACGAGGTTGTGATAAAAGGACTGCAAAATATTTTTCTAAGGACAGATTAAAAAGAACAAGATCAAAAGGGACCATGAATTATTCACAAACAAAATAATTTTCATTATTAAAGGGGACGTTTGCGAATATACATTTAACATTTCCTTCAAAAAATGAATTTAAAGGACGCGGATCAATTTCCGCCCCAGAACACTGAAAAATTGTATACTTAATTAGTAATTATGTAAGTATGCAGGCCAGAAATTCGCACCAAGCCAAATTTCCCGGGTTCGATTCGCGGCGAGAGTGTAACAACAGCAAAAAATTAACCTGAGGTAGTTTTTAATGTGTAAAAAAATTGAAAATGAATTTTCATATTAACAACTACTAAAAATGTCAGTGTTTCATGAAATTGAAGTGTTTGTAAAAAAAAAACATATTTATGGAGTTGTAAAGGTTGAGTCTTTGGTTTTTAAAAGATAATTTTCAAACTCATCGATGTAGAAAACTTTTTTACATATCTTAATCGAAAAATCTAAATTTTATTCAAAGTATACCCATCCACTTAAAACCTTGTAGAAATATCTTGAAGCGACGAGGTATAAAAAACTTTTTTAGTGTTGTAGCTACTGTACATTTGACCCTGTTTACTTTTAATTAAATAAGGAATCCATCCAACAAATAAGTTCAATAACTTCACTCAGACATTTACTTTTTTTATTATAATCCCACAGGACGATACACCTATACAAAATTCTTCGTAACCATAGCGATATCAATCTGATGGATAACAAATACTTGGATTTTTTACTGATTGTAATCTGATACAATCTATTTGGTGGTCAAAATAAATGATCGAAAAACACATTACAACTTCCATTTTCAAAAAAGCTAAGTAATTAATTTCTTTAGGTCCAATATAAAGTACACCTATGAGACTTATTTCTACGGCTTTTGTTAATGACCCTTGTGGTTATTAATTGATCTATTTAGTATAGACTGCCATCGAAAGTTTATTAATTTTCGTAGTAATGCACTTATTAAACAGGACGTTATGCTTAGGGTTAGATCAATTTTAAAACTGCTGCGTGATAGGCGCTATATTGATTGATTGATGTTGACGTCTATTGTACGCTAATTTGATTTTTGCGCTAGAGGCCATTCGTCACAATCCAAGGCATAAAAATGATCGTAATTTGAGGCAACAGAAATTTCATTTCGAAATGCAATGACGATATGACGTTTCAGGATACGGTTTGAGAGTAAATGTATGGGTACGTAAATGTGATTTGTGTGTTTTCAATCGCTATTGCAAGCAAATGATTTGAATAATTGCGTGGATTAAATATCGACGGAGATATTGCATTCCATAGGTCGTTTTTATATCTGGCATAGAAGTTACCTTACGGCGCGACCTGTTTTGAATCCCCAAAATCTTACCTTAAAAACAAGAGACTGATCAAATACCTACTTCCGCATCATGCTACTAATAATGTTGCTAATATGATACAAAACGGCATCGCCAATTTCTAAAAAGTATAAAATCTACAATATCAGCCTTACAAAAGTGTTCTTAGCGGAAGGACGCCGTGAAGGGGTGGAAGTTTAAAACTGAATATTGAAGAATTCTTAAAGGTGCATAATGCTACGTATGTGGGCCAATACAATACGAAGTATTAAATACTATTGCTAATTTCATGTTTCTAAATCGCATGCATGATTTCTGAGAATATGGAATGTGACAGATAGACAAAAATAATCGTACCTGCACGCGAGCAGATAAGTACTTAATACGTTTTCATTTTGAAATAGGAAATCCTAGAAACCCTGCTACAACTATTTATGAGATTATTTAAAAAATACTAAATGCGTGGTTAAGTAGTAAATATAAATTTTGTTGCAGCAGAAGACATTTTTCCAAACTGTTCCAAATAAACCTTTCAAAAATACTGCAAGACAACTATCCCGACGCCTTTTCACGTATTTTAACTGCTCGATTTTATTTTGGCAATAAAATGAACTTTTACTGCCTTTGGAAATTACCCGTTGATTTGATATCACTGTTAAATGTTTCATCAGCAGTTTCTTTGCACATATCGAACACCGGAAACGGTTTCTTCGACTTTATTTCCATTGAACGCCTAAGTAAGAGAGCATTTATTAGGAAAATGTAATACAGAAGCACCGATGAGGAATTTTAAAACTGCTGATAATGAAAAACAAAGTAAATGATTGTTGAGAAGTTGATTGCACTTAACGCTATCCTTGTCAAGGAACAGGATCAAAGTGTGACAACTCGCTAATTAAAAAGAAACTAATTTTTTTATCATATCCACACATAACGTCTCAATATTATGCTATGCAAATAAAATAATAAAAACAAAAAACAAAACAAGGAGCAGCAGGACTCCTGAGGATTTCCGATTAGTATATAATAGTCAGCTTGACAATTTATAAAGTTATTAAGGTAGTCTGAGCGAGTTGTGAATAATAAAATCAGCAACAATTTATTAAATAAACCAATGTACCTGTATCTTAAAAATCCTAACAGAAGACCTCGATAATATTAGTGTATAATAAGTAAGATAGATTATAAAAAAAGTAGGAAAGAGTAGTAGGGATATAAATCAGAGGATAGCGCATGGTCGAGTAGCCTTCAATAAAAAGTCACTTCTATGCTCAGGAGCGATTAATTTAAAAATTCGAAAAAGGTTGTTAAAGGTGTATGTTTGGAGCACGGCGTTGTACGGGTGCGAAACATGGATGATTAGCGCTGCGGAAAAGAAAAAGTTAGAAGCGTTCGAAATGTGGTGTTACCGGCGGATGATGAGGATAACGTGGATAGAGAAATGAAGAGGTATTAGAAAGAATAGGAGAACAAAGGACTCTATGGAAGTCAATAAAAAATAGGCGAGATAGGTTGGTAGGACACCTTCTCAGACATGACGGTATAGTCAGAGACATATTAGAGGCAGAAACAGAAGTTAAGAGGAGTAGAGGTAGACCTAGATTAGATTACTGTTCACAAATAGTTAAGGATGTAGGATGAACTAGTTTTAAGGAAATGCGAAGATTAGCTCAGGATAGGAAGGAGTGAAGGTGCGTGTCCAACTAGTCATAAAACTGACGATCTTATGATGCAATTGCCACAGTCTTGCCGATAAAATCAATCAGATTAGATACCCAATACTCACAGAGAACCAGGATGATCAAAATTAATAATGAGTGTATATTATCGCAACACCCTCTATATAATTAACAACACATAACTGCGCCAGTATACTAGAAAACACTAAATTTGCTACCTGTAATTTGTAACAATCGAAGTGTATACCATTATTCGCTTCACTTAAATAATTAGTTTCCCCGCAATTAAATGCAATGCTAATCGTATGACCGAATTCTAAATTGGCCATCAAACTTAACGTCCCTAAACGTGTACGTAGATAAATGTACGTATGTATTATACATATATGCCGAGTGTTTTAGACATTTCGCGAACGAGCCTCGACAGTTTAGCGAAATCGCGGCAGCGGATCTGAAATAATTAGCACTTCGCGTTCGATCACATTTTAACCAACGTCCCAGAACTAATGGCTTTTACATGGATGTTTAAACTTCGCAGATTAGTGGGACACGTCAGGAACATTGAGACTAACGATTTCGATTGTAAACGAACGAATCAACTTGATACGTATACACATAATGTATCTATCCGATTCTTGTTTCAACTTCCGAATTATCACAAATTACCTCTACAAAAAAATAATGTTATTACATCGAAATAAACTCGCATTTAATTACAGGTCCATTAGCAAGTTAATCGCTTCTTCTGCTTCTTGGAATTTCAGTTATTTTAGGATGTGGCAGAACGTGAACATCGACTACACGTGTTCTGTAAACTGCCAGAAAATATAATAATTACAAACCTACGCAAAATAAACTTATCATATTAAAATGAACGTGTACAACAGAAAAGTGCCACACGAGCTTTTTGAGAAATGATGTTTAAATGGTTCACGCATCTCAGTCTCCCTAACACGAATTTTTCGTAGATTTATTCAGTTTGTAACTCATTCAGATTAGTAAACTATCAATTACTTTTAAATATGATTTACAGCTATGAAATTGGGCTACTTTCTTTTTAACTTAGTCTTTATCAAATATTACATTTTGTCGAAAAAATACAACACTATTCACTCGATTCACACACATTAATCGACATAAAACAATCACATACTAACGTAGAAATCACTTGCACATTTATTTATTGTGGCATTGGGATTTTGTAACCATAATCTCTTCTTAATCAATAATACCAAATTTTCTAATTTCACTAAAAGCATCATAATTTGTACCGATTATGTGGTTATAAATCAATGATTAGGAGAATAATATTATCAGTTTAGTGTTCTATGTGGAAAAATTTTATATAATCCTTCCTGCACTTTTGAACAAATCATTACAAACCTTAGATAATTTGTTATTATCTGTTGGTTTGTTTACGAATTTATTCCAGAAATTAAATTGAAACAAAGCTCCACAGTCACTCATTAAATATTCATATAAAACTTCAGCAAGGTGAATGTCACATTATGCCAAAAACATATTTTAATGTTGCAAATTAGATTTTTCAAAAAAGATGCTAATATATATTATAAGACAAAATACAAAATCAAAATATTTGACAAAAGAAGTGGATGGAAAATATTATTCCCGAGCGTTATCGTCACCCCTCCCTAAGAAGCAATTTTCTTTAATTGTTTATTTAGAAGGGTGAATTTTGACTGATAAGAGTCGCCACTAATAACGCATTGGATATTCCAGACACGACGCGTAAGTTCTTTTGGAGGCCTCTTAAAAAAAAAAAGACTAACTATAAGATTCTTAAATAACATTTTTAATTTTTACAATAAATGCATAACTGGAGCTAGTTGCCAGGATCCTTGAATCGGGAAATTGGACGCCATGTCGCACTCCGCATTTGGGGACGAAGTGCATCGCGTCCAAACTTATAATTGCTTAAAAAAGAGTCGAAATTATAAGTCATTTCCTTCTATTTCGCAAAAAGACCTTTTTTATTTTTTATTTCATAAATTGGTTTGACCAACTACAAAGAGCAAAATTTCGCGCGACCAAATTTGAAAATTGGTTGAAAAGGAACCGAAATTATGATCATTGCCTTCCATTTCGTAAAAACACATGACACTTAGGACACTTTACCGTACATGTACATTATACAAATGTAATATGCAACATCAACTTGAAATCATTTTTCGATTTTGAACCACTACAAATTTCCTCAAATTAATGAGTCCGGGGTTCGATTCCCGGCGGGGAGTGACAACAGCAACAAAAATATTTTCCTCAATAATTTAAGGAAATTTCTAGTGGTTCAAAATCAGATACAGTTTTTCGAATAATAACAATAAACAGCAAAGAAACAATGATTTTATTTTTTTGTGAAAGTTTAAACCATTTCAAAATAGTACACAACGGATAATACAAGAAAATCTATTAAATTTGATATTTTTCGCTCAGCTTTTAAAATGAAGGGGTTGTTATTTCATCGAACATCAACTGTAGATTTCCAATTTTCATTTAAATTGTCGTTTATTTCCTATATATAACATCAGAATGTATTTCTGGTATATATATAAAAGGCAGGTGACACTAAGCTCAGCAAGAACATTTACTTAATTAGTCTAATCTAAACCCGGAAAACGCAACGCAAAATGTTAACTTTGAGCCACTAGCTTACCTGTTTTGTTTTATTAATGAATAAAGTTCAACTTTCTACCAAAACCCAGCCAGATGCTAATGCAAACTGATGAAGCAACGAAGTGGGGGCAGAGGGGACATAGGACGACTCACAGACGATTGTAATAAACAACTACATATACATACAACTGCCCGTCAATTTCGTCAACAACAAAATACATTATCCTTTCCGAATAAATAAAATATTATCAGTTAGGTTTATGCAACCCAATATACTCGCCAAAGTTCAACTCAACAACAAGAAATAATATCCTATTCAAATAAATAAAAGATTGCTGGCCAAGTTTATGCAACCCAATATACTCGCCAAAGCTCAACTCACAACAAGAAATAATATCCTATTCAAATAAATAAAAGATTGCTGGCCAAGTTTATGCAACCCAATATACTCGCCAAAGCTCAACTCAACAACAAGAAATATTTTCCTATTCAAATAAATAAAAAATTTCTGCTCAAGTTTATGTAATCCAATTATAATCGCCGAACCTGTAATTAGAATTCCTTTCAACAGCAAAAAATTAAAAAATATCTTATTCAAATAAATAAAAGATTGTTGACTACACGTAAACAACCCAATGTACTCGCCCAGGAGCTATAGTTAAAATAATCCTTAATCCCTTTTCGGTCAATCCTATGTTACCGTTTACAAGATTGGAAATAAAAATAAAAGTAGAACCTAAATTTTTTGCGACTATGCGACAGCTACCGATTATAAAAACGGTTAATCTTTTTTTAGGACACAAACTACGTAAAACAGTTTATCTCTCTGGAGTTGTTATATTTTCTACGTGTTTTGCTAAAAAAAAAAAAAGTTTACGCGAATGCCAATGGAAATTGCTAACTCAGGGACTACAGGACGCAAACAAATTATACTCTTTTTATAAAGCTCGCGGACTTGAAAGGCTTTCCAATTCTAGCAGCGCCGTTGTAATTCTGAAATTCAAAAGCTCTACAGAAACCTCCATATCATTTTCTCCAGATGCTGAATAGATCAAGGAACGGAAGCAGCTTTTGTCCCCGTAAATAACAAAAGAAATACTTTTATTTATCTTCCGCGCTAATATTTTGAATCGCTGCCTTTTCCGAATGTTATTATGCGCACATGAGGTATCCGGAGAACTTAATTATAAACACCACTTATATTTAGAGCAAAAGCTCGTTCTTCCCCGTCAGGCAAGTATGTACTTATGTATTTGAATAGAAAATTATAAGAGAAAAAAAGTTTGTCATGTTTTAATTTTAAATGGAATTAGAAATTAATTAAAACTACCCTATAAGTTTAAATGTATAGGTACGTTTTTATTAAGACTTAAACTTTCGACTGTGCAAGGTTGATAAAGCATGTTTTTAATAACGAAATCAACAAAAAACACAAACTAATTTCAACGAATATATATCAACAAACTCGACAATTGTTTCAGCTAAATGGTCATTATCTTTAAAATGCAACTATTCAAAATTAAAATGTGGAAATTATATATACTGATAAACTTTTGGGATTGCCAGACGTATTACAAGTTCAAGAGAAACAGTATTTAGAAAGCAGAATTCTTTGAGGTTGTTTGCAATGTTTTTCTTTTATTTCTAAAAATTCAAGTAGAGTCAAGTTTCCTCTTTTTAGTTGACAATAAACTAGCTAATGTACACTGTTAATATTTAGTGTATTGTGATTTTTTTATAAACAATTTTCTATTAGGTCAATAACATACTTTTTGTTCTTTATGCTAGCCAAGTGTTCTTTGAAACGAATTTCCAAAGAACGACCTGTCTGCCGTATATACAAGGCAATATGACAAATTATATATACTGCTTTCAAAACTATAATGGAAGTCGCCCTTAATAGAGATCACGTTTTACAAATTAACATAATGTTAGTTAATAACAATTAAACCTCTATAAATTCTAAAATTAACTTTCGTTAAAGTTTCCACCCACCATCACGAGCATATAATTTGGAAGGTGTTGTTAGAGTAAGTAATTATTGGATGATCCGCTAAGTATCTTCGATATTACCTATCCCGTTCTCAAATTACCCCAAAGTTTAGAAAGAATCGCTTTAAACACATCGGTGTTCACTTCGTAACTACGAACTAATTAACCTAATGCTAATGATGTTGCGATACATTGCTGATGCGTGCGTAACAAAATTTGGGTTTTGGGATTTTCACTATTTCGTTCTCGCTAACTCAACGTAACTTCCCAACTCTCAAGTAAAATTGTGGAAAGTTAAAGTTAATGTAGCGAGACGCTTAGGAATACACAAAAACCAACAGGAGACTGAGGAAATGCTTCTACTAGATAGTTTATTGAGTGGTTTCGTCTACGGGAAAACTGGAATGCATTTAAAAGATCTGCAAACTTTATAGGCAACTTGAAGAAAAACTTTTACATACCTCTTGGGCCAGTTTTATTGCGTACCATTATAGTTATAACTTTGGATGTAGGACGTAATTTCCGAAACTACTCATCCATTCTATATAACAATTCGTTAAAATAAAAGGGCTCTTCGTGGAGGTCACATCCATAACTAATCAATATTAACTTTGGTGAACCAATAATTCGGTATTAATCAATAATAAAATACATCAAAAATGGATAAAATTACCAAGGTACATTCCATAGACTTTCAAAGTTGGCGTCAACAATTCCTATAACAACCTTAAAGAAGCAATTGTATTAACTTTACTATTAAATTACTATTTTTATTAATTTGCCAATTAAATTTCTAAGATGTATTAATTATTTATTATTATAACATTTGTGAAGTTGTTTTGAAGAGGAAACCCTTTTGTTTGAATCCAAGCCTACATAGCATAATAGAATTTTATCGAGAAGTTAAACTTGCTTTCGTAACGTTAACAAAATTAGAATCCGGCCCTTTACTTTAAAACCTCATTAAACAATAACGTAATAACTACTACACTCAAGCAAAAGTTCAACCGCTTAGTTACAAATTCTACCAGATATTCTACGAATTCAATTATTAACCCAGGTTTACCCTCCATTATCATATATTTCTTATAAAAAATACTACCAAAGTATTTAAATTTTTTAGATCACGCTCACACCATTTAATCAAATTGATTTGTCACAATATCCTTCTTAATTACTACAATGCAACCCAATATACTCGCCAAAGCTCAACTCAACAACAAGAAATATTTTCCTATTCAAATAAATAAAAAATTTCTGCTCAAGTTTATGTAATCCAATTATAATCGCCGAACCTGTAATTAGAATTCCTTTCAACAGCAAAAAATTAAAAAATATCTTATTCAAATAAATAAAAGATTGTTGACTACACGTAAACAACCCAATGTACTCGCCCAGGAGCTATAGTTAAAATAATCCTTAATCCCTTTTCGGTCAATCCTATGTTACCGTTTACAAGATTGGAAATAAAAATAAAAGTAGAACCTAAATTNATACTCATAATATAAGTAATTTATGCTAAAAACTTTTCGCAAACATTGATCTAAAAGCATTTCTTTTAACACATATTTATTATAATTAAGTATTGGACAGCATTCTGCTAAAAACGACGTGTTTTTATTTTAAATTGACAAAAAGAGGGGGACTCCCCTCTCCCGTCTCACGTCAGATTTACCCAAAAAAGAAATTTTAATAATTTTTTATTATCTGCATATAATAATGTATATACCTTGCATTAAACAGTTGATATAGGATTTTTAATGACTTCTCACCACTCCCGCTTCCTTTAAAATGAAAAATGTAATATCCTGTTTGATGCTACTTACCTACCAAATCTTTTTTTTTTTTAAATACTTATTTATAGATAATGTAAGTACTTTGAGCCTTCAAAGGAACATCGCAATAAAGTATGTCTCACGATTAATAGAAATTTTTAATTTCCACCAAATTTCCTCAACTGTAAATGGCCGAAATGGTAGAAGACGGTCAGACAATGGAGTTAAAAAGGTTATTATATTTTTTGCGCTCAAACTCGGCAGCTATTAATTTCGATAATAAGTTTGTTGGTCTGTTTTTTCTGGAGCAGAAACGTAACAAAGCCAAACGTTTTCGATTAAAAGGCTTGTTTGTGGCAATTTACGAAAATGCGTGCGAACATTAATTTCGAACAAACATGTCCTTTCATTTATCAATTTATTTAACTAAACCGATCGCAATAATTAATCATTTCGCAACGAAAAAGGTTTAGTGCAAATGACGCATGAATAAAAATTCATATATTGCCGATGCTGCACTTACTGACTCGTTCTAATCAAGAACAGTTGGAACAATTACAAATTAAACGTTTTTTATACATTTTGTGTTAACTTTGAGTAGGATTAAAGGGAAGCAGAATTTTTTTGTCCAATGTTCTGTCTCTACGTATTCAGTATAAACAAGAAAACAAAGCACAATTACGGCATAGCTAATACAAGGGCATTCTCAACCGACCAAAAAAAAAACAAGAGGAATCAACTGTATCTTTTTATGCGTATATACGGGATTTCTTCGTCAATTGTAAACCCATTATAATGATTCTTTTTTTATTTGACAGAATATATATCCCATTTAAATTTGAAGGATGAAAAATTAGAGAAAGATCAAAAATCGTTATTTCGGTTAAATCTTTTTAGTTTAAGTTTGTGCATATAAAAAAAAGTATTGAATTCGGTTTTTACGTCAGCATATTTAAATTAAATAACAAATTGTTAATTATTTGTTTTCTTAATCAAATGTTCAAAAAACTGCTATACACTTTTGTTTCAGAATGTTGTAATGTGGTCCCTCGATCGAGCCAAGTAGTTTCCAATTGAACGGACCATCTTCGCAGCAATGGATAGCAACGTATCCGATTTTTACTCTAACGCAACCGAAAACTACAACAGTGAATTTTCGGTTTACTCCATGACATTCATCTTTCAACAGGTGGTCCTTGCGATAGTTTGCTGCGTGGGTTTGTTGGGAAACACTCTGGTCATCTATGTGGTATTGAAATTTTCGAAAATGCAGACGGTCACCAACATGTACATCGTCAATTTAGCCATTGCCGATGAGTGTTTTTTGATTGGAGTCCCTTTCATCATAGTGACGTCGATCAAAAAATCTTGGATTTTTGGCGGTGTAATGTGCAAGGCGTACATGATTTTAACAAGCATCAATCAGTACGCCAGTAGTATATTCCTGTTTATAATGAGTGCAGACAGGTACAGTTCATTTATTTAGTAGAAATTGCTGTTTTAGAAGAAATTAAAAAAAAAATACAACGTGTAATTATACAACACGCTACTGAAGTGAAACTTCTTCAAACACACAAACATACCGGGATAGGGGTTAAGAAATTGATTTAATGGTATTATTTGTACACTAAGCTTCGTACGGAAGCAGTGCTGATAGTAAATATTCTATAGAATGTCTTTATATACAACATTCAGTTTTTTTGTCATTAGACAAAACAAACCGCCCTCCCGGCCGGTACCGCCGCAACCGCTATGTCCCTGCATTTTAAGTCTGTAATATCTTCGAAAATATTCATTTAAATTACATGCTGTAAAGGGCCATATTGATCTATATTAAATGCACAAAATATTTAAAAGTACTTAATTGGATAAGGATTAATGCTGTATTGCTTAAAATCGCTACGTAAATAAGCCATTATTTCTCGTAAAAAGTAAAGGATACAAAGTGGTTATTGTGGGTTATCCCAAAGAGATAGACATATACCATCCCAGACTTTTTTGTAGACCTTTTTAAGGTGTACAATACTGTAGTATATTATTTTGGTCTATCTCGTAGGGTTCAGCCAGCGTTTGCAATGTAAGCGAAAAAAAATGTGTTTATTTACGACAGTACATTACAAACCTCTAAAATTATCAGTGTTTCTCTACTATATTATGCATGTATTATACATATAAACCTTCCTCTTGAATTACTCTATCTATTAAAAAAAACCGCATTAAAATCCGTTGCGTAGTTTTAAAGATCTGAGCATACATAGAGACAAACAGCGGAGGAAACGCGTTGCATGATTTCGTTACATAGCAACTCGCATGAAACGAACTTACTCTACCGTGCGTAAAGAAGTTTCACTTCAAAAAAACTGATAGATTTGAAACAAAACAAACACAAAAATTAATTTTATTAGGTGGAACAATTGAGTTAATGACCTTCCACCTATAGTAAAAATTTGGTAAAAAAAATCCAACAATTTTAAATTGTCAAGACTTTCTTTGCTGCAATACGAACTTCTGGTTCCATTTTTAGATCATAAATCACTTCTTCATTTCCAGATATGTAGCAGTATGTCACCCTATTTCATCCCCTAAATGGCGAACTCCTATCATTTCAAGAATAGTCTCGTTGTGTGCGTGGATTTGTAGCATCACCCTGATAAGTCCCATCCTCATTTACTCCACGGAAACCGAGCAAAGGAACGGTAGAAACGGCCTAAATGTTACAGCAAAGACATGCCAAATAGTATGGTCAACGGACAACTCAACTGAAGAAAATTTCGAAGAGCAGACTCTTTCAATGGCCGCCATGTTTATTTTGTATACCTTTGTGTTCAGTTTCGCCATACCCTTATGCCTTATTTCAGTGTTTTATTGCCTAGTCATCCAGAAATTAAGAAACGTTGGTCCAAAAAACAAATCCAAAGAAAAACGAAGATCTCATAGAAAAGTAACGAACCTCGTTCTTACTGTAGTCACTGTCTACGTGTTATGTTGGTTGCCATATTGGATTTTACAGTTAGCAATGATCGCATCTCAGAAAGAACCCTCTCATTTTGTGGTTACGCTTAATTTACTTGCTTCGTGTCTATCATATTCCAATTCTGCGGTTAATCCAATCCTTTACGCCTTTTTGAGCGACAATTTCAAAAAGAGTTTCCTCAAAGCATGCACGTGTGCAGCGGGAAAAGAAATAAATGCAACTCTACAGTTAGAGAACAGCGTTTTTCCGAGAAAATCGAAACTTGGAACGGACAAGTTTCGACCCTCTCGTGCTACGTCAATTTGTCCGACTAATGGAGAAGACTGCGATGTTGGTCTTCTCGTTAGTAAAACGGATGCCTCTACATCAAAGACAAATGTAACCTTCACAACGGAAAATAAAACGAAGGATACCATTGTAAGAAATGGTATACCTTCCACACCAAACTCAGCTACAAATTTATAAATGGCATTGACGTTAGAGAAATAAAAATGAGATATAAAGTGATATCATTTTCCACTAACTGTGTAATTGAAAGATTTCTCGAGATGAAACCGGGTTAGCTCTCGGCATATTGTCAAAGAACACAAAACAAGTTCTTCACCAATAACTATTACGTATTTACCATACTTTGTACTATCTTCCGCAAATGATATACAGTGGAATCCGTTTATTATGACTCCGCCTATATTGACCAACCGCTTAATATGAAGTAATTGCAGTGTTAAGTTTGGTTTTCAGATTAAATCCTCTACACGAAAGTTTGGAAACAATGACTCCTTTTAAAATGACATATCGTTTATTATGACTGATTCTCAAGAATCCGGCTATAGTGACCCAAACGATTAATAATAACATTTTCGCTCATTTTTTTGACCCTTCTTACGTATATTGATATTACAATTCATCGTTCTTTTTCTTTTTCTGTTAATAAATATATACAATTTGTAGTTTTTCTCTCTATTAAACTAAATAACTAACCAAAATAGAAAGTTGTTTATTTTCTAAGACTATGCTTTGTATGACTCCCGCTTAGTATGACGTGTTTGTCATTTCCCTTGGATGTCATTATAAGCGGATTCTACTGTATTAACATATTTTCAATTAAAAGCAGATATAAAGTGTGAAATAAAGTGGAATTACACAATTAATAAAAAACATTTCATCCCTTTATATCTGCTCTTAATTGAAAGTATTTTCATATTTACTAAACCAAAGATTACAATAAGCGAATAAACAAGACATTAGGTAAGGCTATTACAAAATGTTATGTATTTGAAAATATCGTTCGGATTTTTTCATATAGATAAATAAACCTAGAACCCATCTACGGTACAAAATGGGACAAGTATCTCTTGAAGACATCATTTTGACGAAACGAACAAAAAATTGTAAATTAATTGAACTATTTTCAATTTCTCTTTGAATACACGTATTTTCAATCGCTCTAGTCACCTTTAGTTAAGCATCGAATTTAATTGAAATTCTTAATCAACATTTTCATGTCTTTGAAGTATTTTAAATAATTACTTGACAAACGGTAAATAATTGCAAAACAATTCCAGGTTAACTTTTATTTTGCAGACAATGTTATGCATTAATATATTAATAATTACAACAAATAATATAAATAATGCCTGGAAGACATGTTCTTTGGATAATTCCGTTGTGAAAATTTTTATTTGTAATCTAGGTAGGTACCAAATTCAAACTGAAATCGTTTTATCGGTGATATTGCTAATACCATAATAAAAAGGAAAAAGCAGGGTAAAATTAAATTAAAAACAATATTTTCAAAACTTTAAACTTTGCAAAATCTTACTTATCGTCGACTTGTAATAAATATCTTGTAATTACATAGACCCAACGTTTCGGGTACGACTAACCCTTTATCAAATAACTTAATGTTCTACGTTAGTTAATATAACAATACATGTCACACTACAACAAAGTACCACATATTCATTTCCTCATATATAAATACATAAAAAATATTGTTGCCAAAGTAAAATTTAAATGTGATTAAATTAATATGTGTATGTATAAATAAAAGTCAGTTTTCTTCAAATTAAAGTAAATAATAATAATCGCATCAACGACATAACAGAGCTTAGAGAATTTTATTAGATGAGCCCAAAAAATTTTCTAATCTCATTTTATGTCGATTACTCCTGTACAGCTACTATACTGGTCATTTACCATTAACACTTGTAAAAGCGACTTATTTAGTCGCTATTGTATTTGTTTGTTATTTATTAATAACATGGATGTGCAAACTGTGATATTATGAAACTTATGAGTGCAGAAATATTTTACTCATACTAGATAAGTAATGCGAAACTTGCCGTAAATGAAATAATATCCAAAACCATTATAAAAATGTTAGAGTTTAATAACTTTTTGTCATTGATGACGGCAGTTAAGTACGTATTTATATGTTGGTGTTTTGTGTTACATTTGTAAAAAGTAGATAAGAGCATTTTTCTTAAGATTCTGTGTTACTTTATATATACCGTGTAAGATGTATTTTATTTTTTGTTATATAATGGAATATGTACATACATATACCTATCTAAATGTAGATAAAATAAATTTTTTGCCAAAAATTTAATTTTTATTAAAACCTTAAATGAGACAAGACACATAATATGCTACTGTTGCATCAAACGAATTTTAATATTCATGTGAAACAAATTTGAATTCAAACCCAATAATTTTACCGCCCATTAGAACAAGAGAGATTAATGTTTCTTTAGACACCACAGTGCGTTCTTTTAGACATTTCCTTGTTTGTTTACCTCGTAAGTGTCAAGTAACAAAACATAACCTGAGAATTGATGACCTATTTTCCTTATTTTTTAGAATTATGATATTTCTTTTACATTAAAAAGTGGTATCATGGTTACCTTCAACGTTGTGCAGGAAGGGCCAGTAAATGCCCTTGCATTAAACAGGGATAATACACAAGTTGCTATTAGTGGACGAAATGGTATATAACAAAGCCGCACAATTGAGTCTGTTGTTACGTTTATCTGTCTTTTTTTTATAGTTTTTAAAGTATATTTAATCGAAGAAGATAAATTCAAAGAAGTCTGTAATTTGCGTACTTCAAAACACTTAAATTTAAGTTTTTCATGCAATGATATATCGTGGAGTGTTACAGACGGTAAGGTTATGTAGTCTACAGTTTACTACTGACACTAACATGATATAAAATCTAGATCATTATTTGGCTACTGCTGCTACTAATGGTCATGTATGTGTATGGAATCTCACGAAAATGGGTAAAGCAATGCAGGAGCAAGATTACCAAGAGCACAAGCGAACAGTGAATAAAGTTAATTTTCATTCTTCTGAACCAAACAGGCTCATTTCTGGTTCTCAAGATGGAACTATGAAGTATTTTGATATAAGATTAAAGACCTCTGTGGCAACATTTCACAGGTAACATCTTAAAATCATGAAATAGCAAGCTCATAATTTAATTTTCTTAGCAATACTGAAAGTGTCAGAGATGTTCAGTTCAGTCCACACATTCCACAAATGTTTGCTGCTGTATCAGAAAATGGCAGTGTACAATTGTGGGACATAAGAAGACCAGATAAGTGTCAACAACAATTTACAGCACACAGTGGCCCTGTCTTTGCATGTGATTGGCATCCAGAAGTACCTTGGATTGCAACAGCAAGTAGAGATAAAACAATTAAGGTAATCAAAATTAATAATGGATCATTAAAAATTGTTCAGCATGTACTATACTTAGATGATTAACTGTATTGTTTTCTCTCAGGTTTGGGATCTAAGTTCTAAGCCTACTTTAGAGTATACAATTCATACAATTGCATCAGTAGGACATGTCAAATGGCGTCCTCAACGAAAATATCATATTGCCAGTTGTGCTTTAGTTGTCGATTGTAGTATTAACATTTGGGATATACGCAGGCCGTATATTCCTTTTGCTGCATTTAATGAACACAAAGATGTATCAACATGTGTAGCCTGGAGGGGTGAACCTCACGTATTTTTAAGTACAAGTCGAGTAGGACATTTTAATTTCGATTGGGAAGTAACTGTTTGTAAAAAATATTTTCTTTTATAGGATTGTACCTTATATCAACATGCATTTAAAGATGCCAGTCGTCCTGCAAGCAAAGCAAATCCCCAAGGAATATCGCTTAATACTAAAGGCGATATTTTATATGCATGCCAGACCCCCACCAATCCGAATTTTCTCTCCAAAGTTACTAATTTAGTGAGGTAACTGATTAATTCATAATAATCTCAATTCATAATTATCTCTGTTACTTTAATATTTCAGGAAGAATTCAAACACTCTATCTAGTGATCAATTTCATCAAGCTTCAAGTCAACTAAGTCAGTTTATGTGTGTCCTTAGTCAAGATATGAAATGTTTTTGCAATTTAGCAAAAAATTACTTAATAACTGGTCAAAGTTTTTCAGAATTATGTGAACACAACGCTAACGTTGCAAAACAATTTGGAAAACATCAGGTAAATAAACAATACCGAAAGTATTTAGTTAATTGAATTTAATTTTAATATTAGAATTGTATAGGTTTCGTTGGTTTGGCAAATTCTGCGCATTCTTTGTAGTGAAGAGTTTCGCCAAAACTCTTCCTACCCGTACAATTCAAAATATTGCGACGACAATTTATCCTTCACAAATATTGTGGCTCTGACATTAGGATCTGCTGATCAAAGCACAGATAATGAGCAAAAATCACGAGGTAAATTAAAAAAATAATAATAAATGAGTTTTTAAATAAATGTACTACTTTAAGGGGGAGATACACCAGCCGCACAAAATAGCGGAGGAGACGACGAAACAGAAGCGGAAGACCAAGTCGATCATGTCAGTGGTTTCACGAGTTATAATAACTTTAAATTGGGACTTCCTCGTGGGGACTTCACATTTGGGGAAAACGAACTTGATTTAGAACTGGATGGGCTTAATTCAGGTTTAAAAATATATATATTCGCTGACTACAGTATTATCAAAAATTTGTTTCAGTTGCAGATATAAGAAACGGTTTTCACAATTATCACATCTCAGAACAAATCCAGGACTGGACGTTGCCCAACGAAGCTTTTAACATACGTCACGAAATCCAAGATCGTTCCCCTCCTCCAGAACAATTTCCCAAACACAATTCTCCCGACATAAATGATGATGGTCAAATCATTTCTACAGACGATCACTTTTCAGGGCCTCTAACAGTATTCAATCCCCCAAAACGGGCAACGTGGGATCCCAGTACAGTTATCGTGGACGCACTAAAATATCACGCAAATTTAGGAGACATCCAGACAGCTGCTTGCGTTCTTCTAGTTTTGGGAGATCAGAGACAGTTCTTAAATGGTCTGGACGAAGCTACACAAGAACATTGGTTACTCGGGTATATAGATCTGCTTGGAAGATACCGATTGTGGGACATTGCTGCCCAGGTCAGTAATACTAAAAAAACTTCGGAGTGTTGTAATGTTAACTCATTTATAGGTGATAAAATTGTCATGGATTCCAAGTATTAATCAAATGAGTCAACAGTCTACAAGGATAAATACGAATTGTGGTAAATGTAGCAAGCCCCTTCAGAGAGCCGGTTGGTTGTGCGATAGGTGTCATTCTTCAGAATATTCCCTGTGCAGCGTTTGCCACCAAGTTGTTCGTGGATTGTATGCATGGTGCCAGGGGTGCTCTCACGGAGGTCATTTAGCACACATACAAAAGTGGATAAGATCAAACAATAAGTGTCCCACAGGATGTGGACATCTATGCGAATATGGTTGAATAAAATAAAAACACACAGAATATTAAAAGTAGTTATTTAAAGACAAGTCTGAAAATTGTTGATATTTTCTATATTTAAATATTTATAAAAAGTAATAAACCTTAAGTCTTCTTTTAATCTTTGTTATTTCCAGCAATTAAGTAAAGAAATGGCTTTAGAGGATAAAGTACAAGCAGGTAGAATTTCTTTTCAAGCTCTTTATTGCTACATATCGATTTAAATAAAAATATATAAATTAAGCAAAATGACTTAATTTAAAATGGAACACTTGGCTCGTTTTATTGTAATTTTTTTATTTCGAGTGAGGATTTACTTGTTTTTAAATGTGATAAGTGCCTAATTAATGTATATTCATTAAATTACAACAAAATGAGCCAAATTATTATTTGAAAATGTTGCACCAAAAACAAAAAAATACCCAGCAAGCATGAAATATCAACAACAAAGGCTGCTAATATTTTTTAGTTTACAATTCTTCGAATTTAAACAAAAAAAAAACTTACTTAACAAGGCAAATATCTTTCTTTAAATGCACGTAGGTATTATACATTTGTTTACAGTAATTTTAACCAGTTCTTATCATACCAACAACTACAACTTATAAATAATTCAGTGCAACAAGTAAATAAAACAAAATGCAGTTGCATTTTACATAGAAAACGATAACATAATGTTTAAAAAGCCGTAGCCAGGTAACATGTGAAATCCGCCCTTGTCTTTTATGTTACTCCTATTGTCACTTATTTATACTCAGGTATTCTGGAAATTATACTCCTTCGCAAACAAAAAAATTTTTATTTTTCAAATAATTTCATTATTTACACACTACTAACCTGATGTTAATAAAAAATCAATTGCTAAGACACTAAAATCAAACAAATTTAACTGTAAAACTAGACAATACAAAATGAAGAAAAAAAATTTTTTTTTCAAGTAAATAAGTGATTGATCTCTACTCTATATTTTTTTTCTGATTTTTTCCATTCTAGCTGAAAGCATTGTTTTCCAAACTAATCAGAACAGTCAAGCATTTATTTTTGTGGTTCTTATTGTCTTATTTTACTTCTACAAACTATATTATATTTTTTGTGATTCATTCAATGTTTTAAATATTCATAATAAAAAGACAATTTTTTTTTGTAAAGTAGTGCAACTTCCAGCCTAAGATTTCTGATATAAATAGGTGTCAGTAGAGCTCACACACTTGTGTATTCCTGGCTGAGGATTTTCATCTGATTTTTCGCATTTTTAATTTACCAGTGCCATCTTTACTTAACTACCACTTTAATCAGCTTGGTACAAGAAAAATATAATTTTCTTGAATACTGTTCGACCTCGAAGCAAATACATTATGTTTATAAATTTATACAAAAGCTATGTATACAGTATATATTATTTATATACTTATGGACATCGTTAGACAGTCACTGCTCAAAATACAACATACAAAACTTACAGCACACATACATCCCTACATCAAAAGCTATATCTTATAATAAATATTAATTTATGAAACTTAAATTAAGATTTAAATTTCATAACTTTGGATTATTTCACCAGATCATAAAGCAAACTCACCAGTGCTTATTTACATGAAAGTTTGTATCCACACTTACAAAATTGTGCATTTAAGTTTCTTTCTTTTATTTTTATCCTTCCCTTTGCCATTACTTGTTTTATTTTCTTCCATCTTACGGGCACGAATTTCTCTCATCAAATCATAAAATACCTTTAAAAACAATGTGTTGTTAAATGATTTAAGTTGATAAATGCTTCTGACATATTTATTGTAGTATTTGTTTCTTAAAACAAAAATTATCATTTAATAAAAGCCAATTATTTCTTATCTTTAAGTAGCTGTAAATTATTATCAATCTGTGATAAAACCAATGTACCTTGTCAACGTGTTCCCTGGTTTTAGCGGATGTTTCAACATAAGTAACACCCCACTGCTTTGCTCTTTCGCTAGCCTCCTGAAAACTTACTTTTCTCTTATCCTCCAGATCACATTTATTACCCACTAATAAAAATGGAATATTTTCATCATTTTTAACCCGTAATATTTGTTCCCTATAATTATTAGTGTTTTATTAAAAAAATAACTTTAATAACATAAAGCAGTTTCAATAAGAAAGTACTCAATGATATCACTCTACCTAAAATCCTGAGTTGCCTGAAAACTCTCCTCTTCAGTAATTGAAAAAATACATAGAAACCCCTCTCCACTTCTAAAATAGTTGTCTCTTATGGCAGCATAGTCTTCTTGCCCCGCAGTGTCCAAAATATCAATTTGAACCTCTTCACCATCCAAAAGGATTTTCTTTCTGTAGGAGTCTGCTTTTGTTGGTTCATAGTCCTCTACAAACTCATCATACATAAATTGTAATGTAAGTGCAGACTTTCCAACACCTCCACTTCCAACCATAATAACTTTGTGGAGGGCAGGTTGTGATGTTGGTTTCTTCGACATTATGGTAAATATCTTTGTATAATATTAGAAAAAAATAATTTGTTTAATGAACGTCTCCAATTGTTTCTTCTATAATGATGTTACCACCCTTCACAATTACACAAAAATTATCACAGAAATGCACAGAAACGCAAACTGCTAAACCGAACTTCTTACGTATATTCAACAAAAAAGTATTTTATCTTATTAATGATGCACATAAAAGAAGTAACAAGTACAATTATTGTTTGCCTCGCCTAATCAAACAGCTTACTCCTTACTCATACACACTCATACATGTTCTGTTACCAAAGAGTCATTATCAAAATATTTTTTTAATATCCCCACTTCTTTATCATTTGTATCGTAATATCCGTAAATAAGTAATAATGATTAATCAAGATAGGAATATTTTTTACAAGGAAATAATTCTTAAAGCTGACACTAACAATCACCAAACAATACAAATACACACACAACAATAAATACATGTCAGTAAAAAAGTCAAGACAGCATATGAACTAACGGTTTAATTGCTAAATATAGAGTAGGTCATTTACACATTTACTAGTTTACTATATATTACATGCGTAACTAATTCTTAGGCATACTAATAACGCTAATAACTTGTATAATATGTAATTCGTACAGTAAAAACTAAAAAGTTTATACGTATTGTTTGAGTACACCGATTCTCTTTCTAATGAATATGTAAGAATTTTTAAAAAGTATTAAACCGTTGGGAAAAAATTTAATTTATTTGTCTTTAAAATAAATAAATACAGCATTATCAGGAATTGCTATTTTGAGATGGCAATAATTTGTGTCTTCTCATATTACTGAGGACTCCGTCCAACGACGTTGTTTTTTTCTTGGCACTTCCTCTTAAAGCATCTTCACCATCCTTTCGCATTTTTAATTTTGGAGACTGTACTTCATCCATAAAATCAAAGTCGGACTTATCTTCGGTTCTGTAACGCATTAAGCTTTTTATTAAACACAAAGAAAAGGAGTTTGTCATAAACACCTACGGTTTCAATACATCTTCTTCTTGGGGTTGATCTTGTACTTCTGGTGATGGTGATCTATATCCAGGACACTTCCATTTGATCTCTGGAAGTTCCCCTTTATCAAGAATATCATAAAGTCTTTCGATTTCTTCAACTGGAGGTTCCCACGTTCCTTTAATATTTTTAAATTCGTCATCGGAACATTCAACAACAAAATCGTCTGCCATCATTTAAAAATGATTCAAATTAGTCCCCATGCAGAATATCAGCAGCTAGGAATAGGATGAGCGTACGGATTGCGGATTGCGGAGCAGAAGTAGTTCTGATGTACGCATAAAATGTACATATGAGGTCAGCCGTTCCATAGGCGTCACAGGAACATGCTAGGTCACATAAAGTTGCAGCTCCACAATTTAAAGAAAATAAACTCATAAAATAAATAAAGCATGACGGAGCTTAAGGTTTAAACACCGGTTTAAACTCAGATCATATAAAAGTTTAATTGTAGAGTAGAATTAAACATCAAGCTACTTCACCCAATTTTAACTTTAATCTCAGACCGAAGTCGTAATCCATTCTTTAAATATGAATTCTCTCAAGCTGCAATTTCTAGAGAGGTCAAAAAGACTTTCTGTGTGGGGTCCATTGTATTTTATCCTTAATATTTTCAAATCAATGAACCGCTAGATATGCGGCAACCACCATAGCATATCTGAGTGGTTGGATGCCCATTCATAAAAAAAATCCCATCATTAAGAGCGCGAAACTTTTTTATTTTAAAACATGGTGCATATACTTCAACAAAAAACACAACACATTTAAAACACAATAACGTTGGTTTTAATTGCTTAATAGCTATCGATTCTTTTTTATTTTATTTGCAATGGTAGTTATAATATACGAGCAGATGAGAAATATTATAAAATCTAATTTCGTACACCCAATTCCAGTAATCAACACGAAAGAATACCTTGGCACTTTACCAAGTAGAACTCAAAATATACATTAAACACATGCTGAAATCGAAAGTTTACTTCTCATTGTAGATATTGCGATTAGTCAAGTAGAATGGTTAAAATATATTGTGTATATTTAAGTTTATTTGCTATTCTGAAGTTTACTTCAGCTTATGAAAATGATAAACAAATATATACTGTTGNTTATTTATATTATAAATTTAGGCATTTCTAGTTTTTTTCTGTAAATTTTTGCAAAAGAGAATAGTAAGGAATAAAAAGAAACAGGTAATAATTTTCACTTTGTAGGAGCAATATTTGATGAAACCGATAATGATCTGAGTAAAGCCTTTAGAATAGCGGTAAAAATTTATAACAGACACCAAAACTCGCACCGTTTTAAAGCAAATATTAAAACCGTTGCACAAAATGATATTCTCAAAGTAAAAGATACAGGTTCGTCTATCCCAGAATTTGTATAATCTTTAGCTTTTATTGATTTTGTAAAAATTTTAGTATGCAAAATGGTTGAGGAAAAAGATGGTGTAGTAGGAATATTTGGGCCGTTATCGTTAAACGGCCAATCAATAACACAATCCATATGTTCCACCCTTAACATCCCTCACATACAAATAAACTGGAAGCCCACAAGAGGTTCATCCCTTTCAACATCCTTAAACTTCTACCCTGATACAGATAAACTTGCGAAAGGTTTCGCAACGATTGTAAAACATTTGCAATGGAAAAATTATGTCATTTTATACGAAAAAGAAATAGCTCTTATTAGACTTCAGGAAATTCTAAAAATACCAAATGTTGAGGATAATCCCGTCGTCATAAAAAAACTTTCACCCGATGGCGATCAGAGGTAAAAAACAACAGTAATAAATGAGCCAGCTTTTAATTACCCATATAAAAATGTAAACTAGAATAAGTACTTGAAAATCAGTTTCATTTATCATTGCTCTTCCTTCAGTACTTTTATTTACAACTTTTAGAACACTCCTTAAAGAACTGGGTGATTCAAAGATCCATCAGATAATCTTGGACTGTGAACCGCAGAACATTATCAAAATATTGAAGCAAGCAAAAGAAGTTCATCTTCTAGATTTTTTTCACAGTTATTTTCTCACGTCTTTGGTAAAAATTTTCCTATTAAAAAGTTATTTGAATTCTATATGTACTTTTTGTTTCAATTTAGGATGCACATTTAACTGATTTTTCTGTCTTGGACAGTCGATCAAACATAACATACGTAAGAATTTTTAACTCCAATAACACTATGTTAATGCACGCAGTTCGAGAATGGGGAAGTTATGAACATTTTATGAATGAACCAGAAGATTTAACAACAGTCGATATCGTAAGGGTAAGGCTGAATTTTTACATATACTTATTTTTTTTATTCTATTTTATTTTTCACGTGAAGTTAAAAAAACATTTCAAAAATGTAAATGCATTTTTTGTGGTAAAAATGGAACCATTTTTAAATGGCAACAAATTCAATGGCCACCATTTAAATCCATTTTCGGTCAATATATATGATAAATCAACTTTCGACCAAAAGGCTAAAGGAATTAAAATACTAACCACTAAAGCAAGTCGTAAATGCCTACTTTTTTTTTAATATTTGCAACCCATTTTTCTGTTTTTTTCTTGAGACGGAAGCAGTACTGCTGCACGACGCAGTTAATACCTTTTTGCATACAATTTCTCAACAACGCAATCACATAAATGTTGACCCCACGCCATTACAATGCAACGGTGATGGAACCTATGAAGCTGGACACCATCTGGTCTCTTTCATGAGGAAGGTAAATCCTTTGCCCACCCTTTTTAATCCTAACAAACATCGGCATGTTTTAGCAATCTTTTGAACACACGATTACCGGTCCCATTAGTTTTGGCCCTAATGGAACCAGAACAGATTTCAATCTCCTTTTAATTGAAGCGGAGACTAGCTATCCCGATGTGGCAACTTGGAGCCCGGAAAATCCCGATGAATTACAATTTCAACGTTCATCAAGCGAACAACAGCAAAGGATTCTCGAAAATCTTCAAAAAGACACTGTCATAGTGTCGTCCAGGTAAATTGTTCATCCAGTATTGAAACGTGGACCAAAATATCACCATAATAATTCTAAGATGTGATTCATCAAACACGTTTTCAGAATTGGAAGGCCCTATCTTATGCGAAGAACACCCAGTAGTCCCGATGAAGTCCTTGAAGGAAACGATCGATACGAAGGATATTCAATGGATCTTATACAAGCTATAGCAGAAGAGCTAAATTTTACATTCAAATTTGTTTTAACTGAGGGCAATTACTATGGGAATTACGTTCCGGAAAAGAAAACCTGGA
Source organism: Agrilus planipennis (assembly GCF_000699045.2). Classification (NCBI taxonomy): domain Eukaryota; kingdom Metazoa; phylum Arthropoda; class Insecta; order Coleoptera; family Buprestidae; genus Agrilus; species Agrilus planipennis. Next base: position 1,771,708 of record NW_020439021.1, read on the forward strand.
ATGGACTTATAGGGGATCTACTCAATAAAGTAATTATTATAAAAGAATAATTCTTCCTTTTTAAGTGTGCACCTATGATTTATTTTTCTTACAGAAAGCCCATTTGGCAATATGCGATCTTACTATCACACATCAAAGGAGACAAGTTGTTGATTTTACGTTACCCTTTATGACGTTAGGTAAATGGTACCAATAACTCTTTCCATTAAGAAAGTTACCAATGATTGGAATAATTTTGGTGTTGTTCTTTGAAATACACATTTCTCCTTTTCAGGTATTGGTATTTTATATAAGAAAACCGAGGAGGGAGACAGGAATATTTTCGCATTTATGGACCCATTCTCTATTGAAGTGTGGATATATACTTCCACCATGTACCTAATAATATCCATTTTGCTATTCTTTATATCTAGGTGACTTCAATTAGTATATTTTTAATAAAAAACCTGAGTTTTAATCTAAAAGAATGTGTATGTATGTAGGATAGCTCCTGGAGACTGGGAGAAACCTCATCCCTGTGATGAAAATCCCGACGAGAAAGAAAACATATGGAATCTAAAGAACTGTTTCTGGCTAACCCTTGGATCCATAATGACACAAGGATGCGATATTTTGCCCAAGTAAGATAGGCAATTAAAAATTGTAAAAAATTTATTTATTCCTAAATTTTAATTAGAGGAATTTCTTCGAGAATGGCCACGTCTATGTGGTGGTTCTTTTCACTGTTAATGACCAGTTCTTATACAGCTAATTTGGCAGCCTTTTTAACAATGGAGAAAATGGGTCCAACCATCGACAGCGCCGAAGCTTTAGCAAAATCCAACATAAAATATGGAGTAGTTGCTGGTAAGTACTTTTAGTAATACTTTAAGTACCAGGATAACCCAAGACAATCATTTAATAGTGACTTAATCTATAATAATAAAATTTTTTGACGCTTTACAATTATTATCGTTACAATAAATTACTGTTTTATTGGTAAGTATATTTTTTCATTAATTTATTTTTGTGTTTAGGCGGTTCTACTCAGGCTTTCTTTCGAGAATCAAATTACTCGTTGTACCAACGCATGTGGACCCAAATGCAACAGTTCAAACCAAGTACGTTCGAAAAAAGCAACGATGATGGAGTCAAAAGGGTCTTAAACACCAAAAATAGCATGTATGCCTTTTTTATGGAAAGCGTTTCGATTGAATACGAGGTGGAAAGACATTGTGAACTGAAACAAGTTGGAGATGTTTTGGACGACAAGGGATATGGCATAGCCATGCCAGTTAGTAAGTCAAAAATTATTCATATATGATCATATAAAAGTATCAAATATAACAACATGAAGAAACGCAAGTTACAAAACAGTTTATTAAAGACCACAATGATAATTTCGTCACGCAGTGGCCTACATAGGCCAAGCAGTTAGATGTTTTAAAGAGTGGATAAAAGAACATAAAACAATTTTAAAAACAAGACCTCTAATTCAACTTATGGACAGAACTTACTACTTAATTTATATAACTTTATTGACTATTTCCAGTTGTTACGTAAAGGTTTAAAATTAAATTTATTGGAATGTCTGGAAATTAATAAATTAAACAAAGTAGTTATCGATAATCACACTGATGTAAATAAATCTCCCCTTTTACACATTATGGTCTTTATTAAAGTGTTTTGTGATTTATTGTATTTATGATCGTCATTACCTCACAAGAATTAAAAGATTTTTTAATTCACATATTAAATATTTTCGTGATTTTACACTTTTTTTTATTTTTTATCCCACTTTAAATAAATGGTACCTTAAACGCTCTTATGCCCTTTCAAATTGACGAACAACATTTCTGCCCATTTAATTACACCAACAACTTACTAAATGATAAATATATATAAGCCTTGTAAATTACTTACATATTATGACAATCAGCAATCCCCACAATATCCACTTTAGGTCCTCACTGTATCACATTTTTTATTAACACTTAATTCCTAACAACAATATTTATTTGTCCTCATATTTATTTCCCGTGTAGAACACCTCTTCAACGTTGTTTACGATATTTACTGATTAATATAACATGAATGATCGCTGGTCACACATTTATTGCTCATTCTGAGCATTCCAACTTTTTGTCAGATGATGCCAAAATTGATAACAAATACTAGCGAGTATATTATACGCGGTCCAATCAATGAAAAAGATGGTAAATTTTAAATAGGAAAAACGAAGCAATTAAAAAAAATAATAAAAAAATAATGTTTTGTTTTTATCATTTAAAGATGCACCCTACAGAAGTGCCATCAATAAAGCTATTTTGAAACTTCAAGAAGATGGTACGTTGTCAGATTTAAAAACCAAATGGTGGAAGGAAATGTATGGGGGTGGTGCCTGTGATGTACGTAAATGTAAAACATACATAAATAAAAATATAAATTGCAATAACAATAAATAATTAGGTAACTGTTCAGAATATAGGGCCCATGGACGGTATGAGGAGAGAAATGGGTGGAGGGTAATCTTGTACACTACAAAAGCATTTTTTAGATAGGGTGGGGGGATTGGGGCGCACGGGATCGAGATAAAAAGACAAATGTTAAAAAAGAAACAAATGCAATCTAACCCAAATTTCTCCTAATCTTTCTAATAACTCCTCATTTCTAATCTCTTCTATCCACTGTATTTTTATCATAGTTTCTTTTTTAATATTCGATTTTTCAGCCCCGTCTTCTCTATCTTCATCTATTCGCCCCAATCTAAAAACACCTTTTTAGTGTTGTATCAGGTCATAACTACCCTCTACACCCATTTGTCTTTTTCCAACCGTAGGTCCTACATTTTGTAAATAATTATTACCAATAGTTTTTTGTTTCTAACTGTAGGAAGAAGATTCTGGTTTAAGCAGTATTGACCAGCAAAAACTTGGTCTATCCAACGTAGGAGGTGTGTTCTTGGTTTTAGGAATAGGGGTTGCTATTGCCCTTGTCATAGCCATGGGAGAGTTCTTATGGAATGTAAAGTGTCTTTGTGTCGAAGAACACGTAAGTTATAAGTTCTGAAAAGTGTCCAAATAAACTTTCATACAATCCTCTTCTACATTTTTTTCTTTTGTATAATTAAATGCTCTTTTATATATTTTTTTTAGATTACATACTGGGAAGCTTTGATAATAGAACTGAAATTCCTTGTGAATATCAGAGTTACGAAAAAGGCAACGAAAATACCAACCCCTTCGACCAGTGAATCCAGCGATAGTAATCAATCTACAAGACCCCAAAGTTTGGTCGAAGGGGTACTCCATGGAGCCCGATCTTTGCTGAATTTGGACATTCTAGAAAAATACAATCCTTCCGGAAAAAAAGATTAATTTTTGATTTGTCCTTACATACCATTTAACGATCGCATTTTTTCTATTATTAGTAAATAATGCAACACATACGATGTTAACTACTAACAACTGTAAATGCAAGACAATATTAAAATAAAAAATAATTACGTTCAACTTTTTCTTTAATTTTAATTTATTAAATTATTACATTTTACTAGAGGCAAACATCATGTATATATTATTTATANATTAGAACAAGGAACATGCGCATGTATATAGAAAGAAGGGATTCGAAATAAAAGGAAGATTTTTTTAGTTAACAATAATAAAATAATTCGATTATTCTTCTGTAACATTGATAAACATTTTAAATTGGAATGTAACGGACATAAAAGGAATTTTAATTAATAATTAATACATCATGTCCGTCACTTCACAAACAATACTAAATATCGAATTTAACTAAGCTCAAGTTTATTATCCATGCAGTTGTTAATAAAATTAGTAATACTTCTTTGTTTAACAATTACCAAATTGTTATTAATTTAGCGAAGAAGATATATTAATTATGAATAATCTATTAGTCCATTCTACACATTTAAAATTCATTAAAAGGAACCTGAATGAAATATATGCAACCCCCAAACTAGCTAAGTGTGAATGTGTGCAGCTGTATAACAACGTTACAAACTTTTTCAAACAATATTACATTTTATTTTTCGTATTAGAATTTAAATATATATATAAAAACTTCTTCTACTCAGCTGTTGTGCTTAATATTCAAAATCAAATTTGTACTACTCTGTATTCTCAAATTTTTAAAAAATTTTGACTAATAAAATAAATTATAGTAAAGCAGCTATCACTTAGATACCTAACACATATTATATCACAAAAGACTCACAATCATTGTAATTAATTACAATTCATAAGAATTACAATAGCCAGCGCAATTGTAATATCGTACTAATTATATATAAATAATCGGTATAATTGCCTAAATTTCGATATTATCAATTTACTTCTCTCGAAAGTAGATCGTGAACAACATAATGCTTTTTAGCTTGAAGTTGTTCAACATATGAAAGAAATATACACCAAACTAAACTACACATACTAACATAGGGCACCCTGTTACGTTCAGGTATGAACATGAAATTTATTGTCTGAAATACAGGCCATACAAAAAATCCCACCTGCAAAAATTTGATTTTTAAGTATGTAGTGATATCTACAATTATATAATCGTTCAATTCAATTCAAAAAAACAATCAATCAAAGCTCAAGCTCATAAAAAAATGTCATTTTGGACATGTACTGATTATAGTAATAACATGCTTACCTTCCATGTAGGGAGAAATTTATTTCTTACTTCCTCTTTGGCTTCCTCAATGCTTTTAAATTGTAACAAAGACATTCCAAAGAAAAAGCAAATCAGTGCTGCTGGGCCATAAGTTATTTGTTCAACCACTGCCTGCCAGAGAAACATTTTTAAATTATTTTCATTGGCGCCTAAATATTATTATTATTACATACTGTAGTTATCAAATTTTACAACAGATGCCACTAACATGCTGATATATTGATCATAAAAGTGAAATTTGTAATAAAAACCACAAATATTAACACAAAAATACCGCACACTTGAGGAAGATTATTTAAAATTTAGATTTATCTCACCTTGGTTAGTGCGGTTTTTAAATTTGTGCTCGGCCAAATAATTGTTGAAATTCTAACCCAGCCATACAATGTAGGGGCTGTAAACAACCCACCATACAAACTGAATCGTAAAACTTGATTCCAGTCTAAATTATCCCACGATCTTCCAGCTATTTTTTGTTGTATAACACAAGAAATTGGCCACAATGTTGCATAAGACGCCATACCTCTGACTATGGGATATTTACGAAAAAATGCAAAAAATTTTGAAAAATGCGCCATAATTTCAATTAATTAAAGAATTGGGTATTTAAATATAATAACTAAGGTAGCACTTTAGTATTAATTAGGGAACATTACCCAAATGTTACAATATTTTGTTATGAGAATAAATGATGACGAAATTTAGTGATTCTACTCTAGCTTCACTGCCAAGGAATCATGTTATTGAACTTTGAATTGTCAACTACGTTTAATGTAATCATAATAATTTTACAACTTATTATGTAATTATTTATGGAACATGCATAGCAAAAGGGACGAATGCAACGCTTTGAGGTCACAGTTTTAAAAAACGCTATCTCATTTCAGTTTAGGATACCTACCTATGACCTAAATTTACAAATTTATTTAAATATATTGCACCTACATATAATAATGAAACAGTTATTTTAAAATTGTATTTTATTCGTATTTGCGTTAGAAACGAACGAAAAGCTTATCTTTAATATCTATTTTAATAAAATTTTATCGTCAACATAAAAAATGCGCAAAATCGTCTTTTCGACTCATATTCTGAGAATCGATAACATTCATTATTTGAACTGTAAGCATATCGCAGTACGAATCAGCAAATTGATGATATTTAGTCTTATTTAATATTATAATAAAAACTTGCAACTATCTTCATTAAGTAAAGAGAAATCTACCAATCCTGTATATAGAAATCAACCTTGACAGAATTTTGCTTGAGGTTACGAGTTACTCACTGAAGCATTAACATATTATTAATTTATCAATCGGGCATAGGTGCACTTGAATCCTGAACAAAATAGAATTTGGATAAGATTATTTTTTTTGAGTTTATGAGAAAAGTATCGCGTGTAATACACACTGATCATAAAGTTTATATAATAATATTTCAACCAATTATTCTTTGTAGTAAACTTGCTCGTGTCAAATGTATACGAAGTCCGATAAATGTTGCTATAACTGTAATATATAACGGTTTAAAAAAAATGTTTAAAGTCGCTCTCTTTGTCACAATAGCCATTGCATTTTCTGCTTATCTATTTAATGATTCAATTAAAGAATATCTCAAGGGTGAATCTTCGGAAGGCGATAAACCCCAAAGCGTAAAGGTATTTAAAAGCATAAAACGGTACGACGGTAAAAAAAGCAAAAAATTGTATTTGTCTATTTTGGGAGATGTTTACGATGTTTCAGCAGCACCTAACTATTACGGTCCTGGATCGTCATATAACGTGTTCGTTGGTAATACATATACAGTGTGTCTGAAAATTAATTTTAAAAATGGTACCTTATTCCATTGATTTCAGGAAAGGATGCATCACGAAGTTTCGTCACTGGTGACTTCTCTGAGAACGAATCGTCAGATGTTCTTAAAGGATTTACCAGTGAGCAGTATTCATCATTGAAATACTGGGTGGATTTTTACGCAAAAAACTACAAATTGGTTGGTAGGTGCCGTTTTAGTGAATTTAGTCCTTAATCAACAGAAAAAGAGCTTTACAATACACATTATTGCAGGCAGATTAAAAGGACCCTATTACAACGAAGACGGAAGTGAAACGGAATATAGAAAGGAAGTTATTGAATTGATAAAAGCTGCAGAAAGCAAAAAAAAGAAAGAAAATAAAAAGAAGGAGCAGTTTCCTTCTTGTAATTCACAATGGAACCCTGATACCGATACTACAACTCTTTGGTGCACTAAAGAAAGGTAATGGTAATTGTGAGCGGTACCAAAATGGCGATTTTGGTCCCTCCAATGCAATTCAAATACAAACAGCTGCAGCAAACTTATTATTATTTAATAGAATTTTATTTAGTTACTAATATATTTGTTATTTTTTTATTTTAGTGGAGGAGATCGCAGGGACTGGATCGGAGTACCGCGAAAATATTATCAACCCGGGTCCAAAAGCTTCAGGTGTGCATGTGTTAATGAAGATAAACTTAATAACAAAAATTTACAGGAATACGATGGCTGTGATTCATCTTCTAACAGTTGCAAAGTGAAACATGATAAATAGAAAAATACTTATTTATGTATAAAATGTTTTTTTTTCTTTAAATAAAACGTTCTTATTGTACAAAAATTAATTACATTACTTACATTAAATAAATTAACCGGAACAAATAACAACACGATAAATACTATAACTTTTGCATACAATAACTAAAAATAAGTAAGTATTAGGGCCATAAGTTATTT
>NW_020439021.1:1779809-1781882 GCF_000699045.2 Agrilus planipennis
AAAAATTGCCCCTCTCTGCCGATTACAATAATTTAAATATAAAATAAAAATACTCTCAATAAAAATAAATTTTGTTATCTTATTAGAACAAGGAACATGCGCATGTATATAGAAAGAAGGGATTCGAAATAAAAGGAAGATTTTTTTAGTTAACAATAATAAAATAATTCGATTATTCTTCTGTAACATTGATAAACATTTTAAATTGGAATGTAACGGACATAAAAGGAATTTTAATTAATAATTAATACATCATGTCCGTCACTTCACAAACAATACTAAATATCGAATTTAACTAAGCTCAAGTTTATTATCCATGCAGTTGTTAATAAAATTAGTAATACTTCTTTGTTTAACAATTACCAAATTGTTATTAATTTAGCGAAGAAGATATATTAATTATGAATAATCTATTAGTCCATTCTACACATTTAAAATTCATTAAAAGGAACCTGAATGAAATATATGCAACCCCCAAACTAGCTAAGTGTGAATGTGTGCAGCTGTATAACAACGTTACAAACTTTTTCAAACAATATTACATTTTATTTTTCGTATTAGAATTTAAATATATATATAAAAACTTCTTCTACTCAGCTGTTGTGCTTAATATTCAAAATCAAATTTGTACTACTCTGTATTCTCAAATTTTTAAAAAATTTTGACTAATAAAATAAATTATAGTAAAGCAGCTATCACTTAGATACCTAACACATATTATATCACAAAAGACTCACAATCATTGTAATTAATTACAATTCATAAGAATTACAATAGCCAGCGCAATTGTAATATCGTACTAATTATATATAAATAATCGGTATAATTGCCTAAATTTCGATATTATCAATTTACTTCTCTCGAAAGTAGATCGTGAACAACATAATGCTTTTTAGCTTGAAGTTGTTCAACATATGAAAGAAATATACACCAAACTAAACTACACATACTAACATAGGGCACCCTGTTACGTTCAGGTATGAACATGAAATTTATTGTCTGAAATACAGGCCATACAAAAAATCCCACCTGCAAAAATTTGATTTTTAAGTATGTAGTGATATCTACAATTATATAATCGTTCAATTCAATTCAAAAAAACAATCAATCAAAGCTCAAGCTCATAAAAAAATGTCATTTTGGACATGTACTGATTATAGTAATAACATGCTTACCTTCCATGTAGGGAGAAATTTATTTCTTACTTCCTCTTTGGCTTCCTCAATGCTTTTAAATTGTAACAAAGACATTCCAAAGAAAAAGCAAATCAGTGCTGCTGGGCCATAAGTTATTTGTTCAACCACTGCCTGCCAGAGAAACATTTTTAAATTATTTTCATTGGCGCCTAAATATTATTATTATTACATACTGTAGTTATCAAATTTTACAACAGATGCCACTAACATGCTGATATATTGATCATAAAAGTGAAATTTGTAATAAAAACCACAAATATTAACACAAAAATACCGCACACTTGAGGAAGATTATTTAAAATTTAGATTTATCTCACCTTGGTTAGTGCGGTTTTTAAATTTGTGCTCGGCCAAATAATTGTTGAAATTCTAACCCAGCCATACAATGTAGGGGCTGTAAACAACCCACCATACAAACTGAATCGTAAAACTTGATTCCAGTCTAAATTATCCCACGATCTTCCAGCTATTTTTTGTTGTATAACACAAGAAATTGGCCACAATGTTGCATAAGACGCCATACCTCTGACTATGGGATATTTACGAAAAAATGCAAAAAATTTTGAAAAATGCGCCATAATATCAATTAATTAAAGAATTGGGTATTTAAATATAATAACTAAGGTAGCACTTTAGTATTAATTAGGGAACATTACCCAAATGTTACAATATTTTGTTATGAGAATAAATGATGACGAAATTTAGTGATTCTACTCTAGCTTCACTGCCAAGGAATCATGTTATTGAACTTTGAATTGTCAACTACGTTTAATGTAATCATAATAATTTTACAACTTATTATGTAATTATTTATGGAACATGCATAGCAAAAGGGACGAATGCAACGCTTTGAGGTCACAGTTTTAAAAAACGCTAT
>NW_020439021.1:1783515-1786079 GCF_000699045.2 Agrilus planipennis
TTTATTGCTATGGATAATATGGGGACTGGATCGGAGTACCGCGAAAATATTATCAACCCGGGTCCAAAAGCTTCAGGTGTGCATGTGTTAATGAAGATAAACTTAATAACAAAAATTTACAGGAATACGATGGCTGTGATTCATCTTCTAACAGTTGCAAAGTGAAACATGATAAATAGAAAAATACTTATTTATGTATAAAATGTTTTTTTTTCTTTAAATAAAACGTTCTTATTGTACAAAAATTAATTACATTACTTACATTAAATAAATTAACCGGAACAAATAACAACACGATAAATACTATAACTTTTGCATACAATAACTAAAAATAAGTAAGTATTATATACCTAAGTATCAACATGTTACAGGATAAAAAACAATTTAAGTATTTTCTATTCGATATCCGTACACTTCATTTAATATAAGTAATTGAATTTTGTTTCTAATATACAATTTACGTTCTCGAGACAACGATCGAAGATCGGGTAACAATGATTTAAAAAATAAAAGATCATCGTCATCGTTTGTTTCGGAGGGTTTTGTTATCGTAGCCTCTTTAGTAGACCTTTTTGGTTGATTTTCATCTTCTAACGTGACTATTTCCGGTAGAATAATGTCGGCTCCCTCTTCTTCGTTTTCTTCCTTTATTCTTACGTTACCTAAACCATCAGCAAATCCCTTACTTGTACCATTCCCTTCCATGGACTTTGTCTTTTTACCATTATCTTCCGATTTGACCATCTCGGTGTAAAATGTGTTCGATACTTCAGTCTCATTTTTAACTTGAACAACAACTATTGCAAATAAATAAATTTTATTAAAGCGTGTTTAATATTCGTACTAGAATTAAAATTTGTTTTTTACCCCTTTCAATATTATCCAAATTGTGATCGTCGTTATGTTTTTCGGAAGAACCCGAAATTACTACATCTTCGTTCCTATTTTCAAAATCTTCTAATCCAATAGTTTCATTTTTATCTTCAGTATTTACCAATGTACCTACATATCAATTTTTAGAAATTTATTCGCACATGTTAAACATGGCGTTAAAGGATAATAATGGATGCTAAAGGAAAGAAGCAATGAGGTAACTATTTTGTTTTATAATCATCTCAAATACAAAATGCATTTAAATCTTTACCGCTCTTTTTGGGTGGAATTATATTATGACGAACTCGAAAACGTTGAATCCAAGACGAAGAACAATTAAAATTAGTTTTCCCCAAACTTCGGGCGATTTCGTTAGCTTTTTCTTGAAGAACTGGGCCATTCAAAATCGTTGCATCTGCCCTTTGGCTTTTAAACCATTCTAATAAAGCGTCTTCAATGGGTTTATAATCAGACGATCGCGCGCGTTTCATATTCAAATAATTGTTCTGATAAAAATTTCTTATTTTATCCCTATTTTTCCAAATCGACGAAATTGTGGAACGAGAAATGCCATATTCTTTTGCTAAACTTGTATTCGACTCTCCGTTCTCCAATCTCCATACTATGTGCGCTTTTTCTTCGATGTTAAATACTTTTCTCTTCTGTTGGGCCATTTTGAATTACGCGCGAATGTGGATCACTTCGTTATAACACCGCGACCTCTGCCTAAACCACAACGTTCATAGCCTAAACGGACTTTTAATTAAGAAGAAAATTAAAGAATAAAAACAAACGATGAAAGTAACAAAACGCAAAGCCGGCTCTAAAGTGCGGAACAGACGAAACAAAAGGCAACATCCACATGTATTTAATTGTAGCGAATGAGAAAATTACTTTTATTGAGTCGCAATAACCGATACGCACCAAACGAACGCTACAGTAAAACTGCAGCTGCACGCTTTAAGCGGTGTCGTTGTAGACGGTATTAAGATGGGCGTGTACGCTACACAAACATGGCGGTCGAGCGTGCGCATAAATATATTTTTTTACTTGTGTGATAACAATAAATAAAAACACATTTAAATGTTTCGGAAATAGAATTTACTGGAAATTTAAAAGTGTTTTTATTATTCATTGTCATTAAATCTTTACACAATGTTTCATAAAGTACCGACCAACAGCTTTGTAAGTATTTTTACCTCCTCATTGCTTCTGTTTTATTTAAATAAAATTAATGTAGTGAACAATTTAAAGGCGTGTTTACCTTGTTCACTATCGTGTCTGATACTGTGCCGCTTTTTAAATCTGTCAATCCAACTGTAACTTAAATAAAAACAGTCCGATCCTCTCAATTTAACACCAATTTCTTCTGCTTTGGTACGTAAGAACCTACTAGTCACTATAATACCTTTAGCTTTCTGTTCCACATACCATTTATATAAAGCTTCATCAACATCGTCGTAAACGGGCTTTCTATTTTTTTTAGAATTGATATTTTTTCTTTTAATAGCTTTAAAAAGGATTTTTCGATTTTTCCAAAGTGAAGATACTGTCGATGACGGCATATTTCTCTCGCGACATATTTGACTTTGTTTTTTACCCTTTTCAATTTCTCTTATAACTTTTAATTTTTCTTCGAAAGTAAACGTTTGCCGCCGTTTTTTATTAATTATAAAATCCATAATAATTTT
>NW_020439021.1:1786230-1829883 GCF_000699045.2 Agrilus planipennis
ACAAACTTATTATTTGTTAATGTATAAATATTTTTAAATTTCACAATTTTTATTATTAGAAACAAACTAACAGCTGACTGTCACATTAATAAACTACCATTCGCCTTATATCGGTATTTTTCGTAGCTTTATAACTTTGTAAAAAAAGTTAAATTAAAATTGTTAATAAATGGGTTGTACATTCCACAATAATTATTATAAATTTGGTATATTTCTCTAAATTACAGTTTTTATTTATTGCTATGGATAATATGAACGAAATAGGACAATATAAATTATAGGTTATGTCAGTATTTTATGAAAATATAAATAAACAAAATAATTTATTAAAAGCTTTAGTTAATGCCTTAACGGATCGGTAAGTCTTTTTCAATCTAATATTTTATAGATTATTTACAGTCTTAATAAGCTGAAGGAAATACAAATTTTGATGTATTCTTGTAGATTAAGGAATATGGAAATAGATGCCGATATGGCTGATTTAAACTTAAGTGGAGAAAATATCTTTTTACAATTAGCAGCATTTGAAAATGTGTCGCAAACTTCAAACTGTAAAGATGAATCTGATAAAAAGTATTCAGCCGAAATGGACAGAAATAATACAAACAAAACCAATCCAGTTGCACCCAGAAGGTCACTGAGAAAAAAAATTGCCCCTCTTAGAGAAATGGATAAACAACGTACATTATCCACAACTAAAAATTTTCTTGATAGTTCAAATTTTAGTGAATTAAAAAAGTACTATACAAATAAAAATGCAAAAAGATTATCATCTGCTTTAGAAACTATATTTGAAGATAGTGTTGCAAGCAAAAGTGGTAATATAACAACTATTAGTAGCAGAAAATATAAACGGGTGCTTTCGTTTGGAGACTGCTCATCTGCAAATATAGGGAAAATTAGAAAACGGCAATTAAAAGCTAAAAAAATGTGTAAAGGTAAAAGAAAAAAGATTTCGATGACTGTATTTCTATCAAAATTAAAGGACCTTGATAGTGATGAAGACTGTGACAAGTAATTTTCATAAACAGAGTGATTTTTATCATTGGCTTTTATTATAGTATTCTTTTTAATTTATATGTAAAATATTTTAATAAAAAAATAAAAATAGAAATAAACTTTACAACAGCGGCGGCTCGTGAGTACAACAGCTCAGTACAAGTATTACCTGACGTTACCTGAACAGTCATCAATAGCACTACAATTACTTGAAATGCTCATAATCTTTAATTTAATAATATAAAAATATAATTTCGATTTTCCCCGTATTATCTTAATTTTTCATAAATTAATAAATATTTTTATCTGCACAAGTACTACTATGAGAAGTAATCCTTGCGGTTGTCCTTCACTAGAAGGATGTAAACAACCACTGTCAACTGATAATAATAATAAATCTTGAACTTTGATCATTAGATAATTAGATTGTTAATGTAAACAGGTCTTGGTGTGTGTGCTGTGATAGTGATTTTAAGGTACAAAGTTTAATTTTTCCATTTTGATTATTAATTTGAAATTTCATTTAGAAGAGAAAGTTAATTTATGCGATTAACGTCGTGCTTTCGTTAGTGATAAAGATTAAACTAAAACTATATTTTTTGTCATTTTTAGTTTCACAATTGTTCTGCCTTTAGCTTTGCTAAATAGCTAGTTGTACATCCCTAAAAGTCTTGTAGAACATAGGAGTAACCTTAAAAAAAAAATAAAATGAGTAAAATTAGAGCAGGCCCAGTTGTTGATATCTTGGGAGATGAAATGACCAGAATTATATGGGATTCTATAAAGGAAAAATTGATTCTTCCGTTTTTGAGTATTGAACTTCATACCTTTGATTTGGGAATAGAGAACAGAGATAAAACAGAAGATCGAGTCACTGTTGAGTGTGCTGAAGCCATAAAAAAATACAATGTGGGTATAAAGTGTGCCACCATAACCCCAGATGAAAAGAGAGTTGAAGAATTTAAGCTAAAACAGATGTGGAAATCTCCTAATGGAACTATTAGGAACATTTTGGGAGGAACTGTATTTCGAGAAGCGATTATTTGCAAAAACATTCCCCGTTTAGTTACTGGCTGGATTAAACCTATTATCATTGGCCGTCATGCTCATGCTGATCAATATAAAGCCACTGACTTTGTCGTACCTGGTCCAGGTAAATTGGAATTAATTTATACTCCTTCCTCTGGAGAATCAGTTAAGTACACCGTTCATGAATATAAGGGTCCTGGAGTGGCAATGGGAATGTATAATACTGATGAATCTATCATTGACTTTGCCCATTCTTCTTTGAAATATGCATTAAATCGAGGTTATCCTTTGTATTTAAGTACAAAAAATACCATTCTCAAAAAGTATGATGGACGTTTTAAGGATATATTCCAAGAAATCTATGACAAACAGTATAAATCACAGTATGAAGCCAAAGGCATTTGGTATGAACATAGATTGATTGATGATATGGTTGCTTATGCAATGAAATCAGAGGGAGGTTTTGTGTGGGCATGTAAGAATTATGATGGAGATGTTCAATCTGATTCTGTAGCACAGGGCTATGGTTCTTTGGGATTAATGACTTCAGTACTTATTTGCCCTGATGGAAAGACCATTGAATCTGAAGCAGCACATGGAACAGTAACCCGTCATTATAGGTAAAAATAATAAAAATTTAGTCTGTTATTAATAATAATTTAAATTCTTAATAGATTATACCAAAAAGGTCAAGAAACTTCAACAAATCCAATTGCCTCAATTTTTGCTTGGACTCAAGGTCTCCTACACCGAGCAAAGTTAGATAACAATGGAGACTTAGAAAGATTCTCTAAAACCCTTGAAGATGTTTGTGTTGAAACTATAGAATCTGGTATTATGACCAAAGATCTTGCGATTTGTATTAAGGGAATGAATAATGTTCAAAGGTCTGATTATTACGAAACGTTCGATTTTATTAATAAATTGGCTGAAAATCTTCAAAAAAAACTCCAAAAATAAATGTGTTTGATGTTAGTATGACATTAAAACATAAATATTTGCAGAGTCAGCTCTAAAACTTTGTTGTTTGTACTTAGGTGCTTTTGGATATATTACATTATTAATTGCATTTACTTTATAATTTTCTTGAGGATTCAAATCAAAATTTGATAATCAAAGGTAATTCATAAAACCTATTGTTTTTATGAACTCTCTAGACCTTGAACAGTAGCATTTCTATTTAAATTTTGGTTGGAGTCTTTATGCAAATTTATTAAAGTCTGAGGGGTATTATAAAGACGTATCAATGTATTAATATGTGCCTTTTTTTTATTAATTGTAAATTGGTGTTTGATTTGAAATATGTGTATAGAGAATGAGGGTGAAGGAATGTAATTGCATACTTTTTATAAAATATACATGTAGAAGTAACTTTATTTTCTCTGAATCATGTTATAAATGACAATTTAACGGATTACTTAAATTAATAGGTTTTTTTTGAGCCAATAACATAAACTATTAATAGTTTTATGCAGGTATTGCACTAAAAGGTCAATAGTTTAACCAGTAATGAAAGTTATACAGAACTGGCAAGTGATAACAAAAATATATAATTAACACTATTTATTTTCTTCATTTGATTACAGTAACCATTTTATAAAACTTTTTTTTTACAAAAAACTACTTTTTCTAAATTGACATTCGAGAAAGAAAATGACTAGAAAATCGACATCACAAACGTGAATTACGTTGTTTAATAATATGCTATTTACATAGAGTGGATTTTACACTGAATAACACAAACCAGTATATTGCAAAATAAATAAAATAGTTTTGCAAGAAACTGTTTTTTCTAAATTTAAGTACGTTAATGTTTTAATCACAATAAAAACATATTACACTTTTAAGCAATATTTGAAACAACCCAATATCATTTAGATATCCAACTAATGTGAAAATATTTGCTATTTACATACACTTTGGCCAATTAATTTATTGACCATATTGAAATGCAATTTCTTCTATTGTCTGGTAAGTGAACAGACTGCTGAGGCAAAGTATAAAACGAATTAATTAATATTAAATTCTCAATGCTGAAAAAAATAGCAATTACAATTTTATTATAATTTTAAACATTTGATATCTTTTGATGTTATATGAGAAAATTGAGACAGTAGGTTTCGCAAAATGTTTTAAAATTTCAGCAGTCTGCATCACAATATTCTGATATGTGATTTGCAATAGGGTATTGTATATACATAATCTTTATTTACAACATAGACATATAGACAGTTATCAACATTTATAATTCCAACAGAGTAGTACTCTTATAAACAAAAAGGGAATATACAATGTTATTAGTTGTTACTCAGTTCTAATAAACAGAAAAATCCAAAATAACCATTACGGATTAAATTTTAATTTTAACCAGGGCTCTTGTTAATATTTGTGGCCAAAATAGCCATAGACAGAGTATGAATTAATTACCCTTCAAGATCTAAATCCCAAATTTTTAAGGAATTTAGAACTGTTTAGAATTATCCGTAAAATATTATACTGAAAATTGCACTAATTTACAAGCAGCCAATTATTTTATTTTTATAATTAATTTTGGTGATTAATTTAAGTGTCAGCAGGATAAAAAATAGCTGCTAATATTCACCTAAACACTTTAACTTAAAAAAAAATGGACTGTTAAAAGCCTTGCGAATTTTCTGAGTTATGATTGGACATAGTTGATGTGACCACCATGCTGTTACTGATATCGTTTGAATTAATAACGTTAACGAGGACATTCGAACCCACATTAACCGACTGCAATGGACTTTGGGAAAGGGAAACAGATAAAAATGAAGCATTAGATTCCGGACTAATATCAGGAATCTGAATAAAACTTCCTGTTTCAACATGTTTTGTCACATGACCGTTAACAGTTTGTAGTTCCAACATTTGCAGAGTATCAGACGGGGTCGATGGAGCGGAATCAATAGGATTATTTAGAGGTGTGAGGCAATGATTTGTTTGAAGCTCAAGTAGTTCGTAGTTCGCCTGATTTTGCATTTTTTGAAATTGAAGCTGATTAAGAAATGCCTGAATAAAAAGAAATATTATAAGTGTTGTTTATAGAGGTCGTAATATTACCTACCTTTATTTTCTGTAGCATAAAGTGTGGAGCCTCAAATCCTTTTAGTTCGTGCAGTTGAACATTGGGGCTGTTCCTGTATTCATCTCTGGCAGTCAACTCTTGTATATCTTCAAAGAGCATTACATAAGCTTTTCCACCACTTGGTGGCATTAAATTTTTAGAAGAAAGCCAATCTTTATCTTCCTGGTCACCCTGATACCTATGTAATTATTTATTTGTGATTATTAAATAATATATATATAAAATTACTATGTCCTTTTAACTGGAAATGATATTAAACATTACCTAATGAGATCAGGATGTTTAATGTATAACCGTCCACGTGTTTGTCCAAATCCTAGAACTTTATTTGCTCTGGCACCCATAATAAATAGTGTATTTTCATTAATGCGGTCTGCAGTCCATTTAATTGTATCTCGTTTAATGGCTTGCTTAAGCAGAGGAGATTCAGTGAATTTTGTCACTCTTGTTTTACACCTTTTTGTATAGTGGGTTGAGCTTGCTTCTGATTCTGTATCAGACTCTTTTCTTTTGAATGAAAATGGGCTCTTGAATAATACAATTATATTAAAAAAGTAATAGTGAGGCAATAATGAAATAAACAAACAATGGGATGATTTATACTGAGCAGACTGTTAAATGCAGAAAAATTAAAAACATGGAAAAAGGGAAATAATGGTGCAAAAGAGCTTAAATTAATAAAAATATGTTTAAATATATTAGCAAATTATTTAAGCTTACCAAACTACAATTTTTAAGCTCTGTTAAGCTGCCTGCATCAGAATCACTGCAATCATATGGTGAACTATCACGTGAAAAAACTGAAGCTGAACTGTACATTGCCTTGGCTTCATCTAGCATTGTCCTACATACATTTTTAACTAACTCATCATCTACACTGTCATTTCCTAAATTCATTTTAATGTTACTTATGGCAGGTTGAAAGAACTTCTAAAATAATTTTTATACAATAGAATTATTGTGGCCATTGTATACTACAAAGAGGACATACATCCAAATACTTTTTTATGACATTATCAATATCTTTGTTTATGGCTTTTTGTAAATTCCTTCGTAAAATATCTAAGGATTTAGCAGAACTTTTTATACAACCAGTTCTTAAAAAGTTTAGCCTGTTACCATTTCTGGATCCTAAATGAGAAGTGGCAATATTCATAAGAGTTACTTGCCGCATGTTAAAGGTATTTTGCTAAAAAGGGGACAATGTTAAACTCATAATATTTATTTAAATACGAAATTATTTACCCATCCAACCATATCACTTTGCTGTTCCTCAGAAGATTGTCCAGGAGCAAGTGGTGGAATCATTTTTAATTTACAAGAGGATAATTATCCCAGAGGTAAACGAAATATAATCATCACTTCCTCTTTCTTAAATCTTTAAAAAAACTCCCTTATTACACTAAATAAGATGTAACAAGTAAAATGTTTTAGTTTTGATAGGTTATAGATATTCTTCAAAGCTTGCAGTTGCAATTCCTGACTTGGCGTCCTTCTTGCTTCTCTTTTTTAATTATATAATACTTAATTATGGATAACTAGCAGCAAGTTGTAGTAATAACTTTTCTTTTTCTGAGTCTTAATTTATTTCTCTTTATTTCTATTTGACATGTAGTTTTGACGTAGGTACTGTTTATCGTGATCATCACCCACCTCACTAGTTAATTCTCTTAAAATACAATTAGATGGCAGGATAGACCTCAAATTCAACTTTTATTTTTTATTTTCACATTCCACATTCGACTTGTCAATGTACTGTCAATATTTTAGGTTATGCAACAGTATAAGGTCATATTTATTAAGTTAATAAATAAATAGTCCAATGCAAGACAGTTTTTTAGCTACTTATTGTTAAATTTATTAAGTGGTGTTAGTAGTCTTTCAAGTGCACAGTATATTTCAAGTGTATTATCGTACATTTTTATAAAATGGCAGATTGTGAAAATCAAGAAGCTCTAAACTTGGTAAAATTCGGTAATTTTCGCATGAAACTCATTTAATGATGTGTATAATTACAGCAAAAAGAATTCGAATGGGTGCTTCATCAAGAAGTTCATACTGCTCTTGATCAAATACATGAAATACTTGTTGTAGGTAAGATCTTTTGTTTGTCTTCCAGAAACCTAATTTAATTTTGCAGGAATGTGCTAGAAGGTTTCCAGTTCAGTTATATGGACATGACAATTCTAGTAAACAGGATAAATTTGTTCTCTCAGTACCCCCTGATCAATTAAAGTGTGTTATCACCCTCACTGGAGATAGCATTACCCATGCAGTAAGGAAACAAAATGAGGCATTTCCCTGTAATAGTAGTATCAGTGGATGTTGTACTTTTAGGAAATAAGTTTTAAAGTTCAAAGGTCACAATCAAATGTTGTTCGCACAAAAATTCAAAATGAATATCCATGGAAGTTGCAACAAATTCAAGATGCTGCAAATCATTTGCAACAGGCAATATACCATATAGATGATGTAGGAAAAAGTTATAGATTCAAGTGAGCAACTAATATTTCATCTTGTTTGCTGTACCTTCAATTTTATTCTCATTGTACATTAGGTCAATTCAAATGATAGATACTATCTTTTGATACTGTCTCATAATATGTAAAACAGTTTAAATCCCACTGAATTTTATAATGATTAAATAAATATTACAAATGTTACTGTTTCCACAAATTTCAGATCTTCAGATGAAGTGCTACACATTTTGGGCAATATATTGGGCAGTTTGCAGAGGGGTCGTACAAGTCTTATAGTTCCAAAGAAGAAAGCAATTGATGATTTAATTAAAAGTAGAAATATGGTAGTTACCTAGTAGCAAAATAATTTATTTTTTTTGGAATATATTTTATTTTAGAAATCGTTGTCACCTAATCTGTCAGAAGATCTGGCTATAAGTTTCTATTTACAAAGTCATAAGTTGATTTTTGCTGTATATCAATTGAGTGATAATCATGGAAAAATGAAGTTTGACTCTGTTCAAGCAGAATGTTCAGTTCCTTGGTTAAATGAAGTACTTGTACTGTTCACTGTTGGTTTGCAATTATGTCAGCAGCTTAAGGATAAGGTACTTTGTATTACTATACACATTTGCACGTTTTTAACGTTTACATTCACTTTTAGTTTGAGCAATATGTATTAATTGTATAATTTTAGTTAATCTGAAACAACCGGTGTGAACTGCGATTTTAATTGTAGATGATTTATGTAAATTTATTTTAAGTAACCAGTTTCTTTTATTACAAATATTTAATTATTCAGATTCGTTATAATTGTAATAAAATTTTAAATTGCTTTTTTTCTTTTTAGATTTGTGTATTTTCTCAGTACAAAGATTTTACAGTTGGATCTCGACCCCCAAGCCCTTCAAATACTTAACTAGTAAAGAATAAGAACTTTTATTTATTCTTCTATAATTAAGTCATATACAGCTTTATATCATGCAGTTTTAAACTTTTGAAGTTGTTTACATTTATATTAAACCTAAAATTTATAGTTATTCCAGTTATTTACATGTGTATTGTTTAATACAGTATTAATAAATAAAAAAGTATATAAATATTGTGGTGTTTAGTATAAAATGAAATTGATGTATAAAAAACATTATAATTATTAGTTTAATCAATATCAATATAATTTTTGAACATATTTGTTTAATTTTAGCGTTGCAAGTAAACATTATTGGCTGAAAATACTTTTATAAATTACTTTGATTAATTTTAGAAGTGAAAGTGAAAGTGAAAATACTAGGAAAATAATGAAACAAATATTATTGCCGTTCCTTTATATTTTATATTTGTTGTACAAAAAATAGTGTTAGTTGATTAGGGATATCACAAACTGCAGGTTCGCTATTAGATTTTAACTTCGAGTTTTAAAATGTGACGTTATTGTTTTAAATGCTGTGTATTCTTAAAAGATAGAATGTATTAATTTTTCCAAAGTAAAATTGAAAAATGATCGCAATTTGAGTAAATAAAATATTAGGAAAATGTAACAGAGTTGGTAAGCTAGGTTAAAAATGATCGCAATTTGAATAAATAAAATATTAGGGAAATATAACATTGTGGATAGGAACCCATTTAAGTTGGTAAATATTAAAACTATCGGTCTTAAAAGTGGGCCTATTTCGTCGTTGACATTAAGCATGGCGCCTGGAAACATTTCTAAAAATCGTAATTATAATTATATTCGGCTATTTTTATAATTTTCAGTGTTTGTTATCAATGAACAATTTTATGTAAAACTATTTCTTGAAATTTCTTTCCTATAATTAGCGATTTCATAAAAAAGTTATTCAAATTTTAAAGCGTGAGTGGTCACTACATAGTTTTTGTTAACAAGATATATGATACTTTTCCCAACAAGCCCGAAAGGTAAGATACATTCTTTTGGATAAAAAATAATTAAATCATAACATCACTTTTCATTATTACCATAACTTATCTTTTAAATATTATTAACAGCGTTTATGGTTTCATGGTGTGGGAATGTATTGTACATATAAACATTCGTACCTACACAGAATATGTCTAATATATTGGTTTTATACTTTATGAATTTAGAAACTAAAAAAGGCTTAACTAAACATTAATAGTTTCCGTAATAAACGTCAAATGGTGTCCGTGTGGTTGTGAGATCATTGAAGGGAAAATCGTAGAAATTTGGATTTAAAATCTGAATAATAATAATTGTTTTTGTTTGGTTAAACTTTACTAGTCTTTTCTGTTTGAAAGAAAATGGCTAGGACCGAGTCATATTTACGTAATTTTTTAGACAATTTTATTTACTCGTTCCTCGTTAGTAAAATGGGTAGAAATAATCAGGATAATTCACATATTTAAAAATTCCTAAGTGCCGCTTTAAGTACTTGTTAACAGGGCCGTCTTATTACCTATTTGAGGCCCTGGGCACATAAGCCTACCGGGGCCCCTACAGCTTTGACAGAGAATTATTTTGGTTTGTTATTTATTTCTTTACATTCACATAAATGAATAGATAATTGTAATATGACTCGAAAAAGTAACTCTAATATCATTCTCAGGTTGGTACTTAAGGCTTTTTGAAAAGGCACCCTTCTAGTTTTCAGATATGCAAAATCGTCAACTAGTTGTTCAAACTCTTTGTCTTTGAGATATACCATTCTATGGACTGATCAATCTTTCTTGAAGCATTGTTCGTCTTAACTTATTTTTTATTCTTTTCCGTTTAAAGAAGGAGCGTTCGCCATTACAGTTAGTTACCATCATGTTTAAAAAGATTCTCAATGCAATTTCTACATTTGGAAATGTGTTTCCAACTCGGTTTTTTATCAAAACTTCTGGAATACTATTAGTTTGCCAAAAATAGACATTCTATTTCTAACTCTTTCTCGTTAACATCTTCATAGCAGCAAATTCTTTGCAACTTTGTCTCGGGATTTGGAGTTATCAAGCGAAAAACAATGTCAACAATAACTAGTGTCCTTGTATAAGCTCAATCGCTGTTTTAGATGCACGCTTGGGATATCACTTATGGGAAGTAAGGTATTTCTACTTTAATTTAGGTATGCTCGCGTTTATAGCATGCAAAAGCGATTATGCAAGTAAACATTCTAACAGCAATTATTAATTAATTTTCTTAAAATAATTATCGGTTTTTGGTTGGCGGGTGGATCTGGCAGGAAATATATAGGGGGCCTCCGTTGATCGTGGGCCCCTGGGCACTTGCCCAGAGTGCCCAATGGAAAAGAGGGGCCTGCTTGTTAAGAAAATATATTAAACTAAAGTTTTATCAAAATTTTTATTTGTAACGAAAAATCCCTGAACAAAATCTTGAATCAGCTTATAGGGTTGTTTTTTTTTTCGATGAGAATACCGATGGAGTTCATTCGACGTTTCGCCAACTAATGTGTTTGGCATTCTCAGGAAACGAGCGAGGGCATAAAGTCTGTAGCTGTGGTTTTACTAAGTTTTCAGATCCCTCAAAACGATAATCCTCATTGAAATCTGTTGATACATTTAAAGAACTGAATTATACGATTTCTCATTTTGCAGTAGGTACGCAACAATAAATTTTGATTACGTTTTAAACGTAAATCCGTTGCATTGTAAAAACATACATACGTATGTATATTATTTTGTTCGTACCGCCATAACTCGACAAAATTTAGAGGCAACGGGGCCGTTAGATTTTCGTGTTTTAGCTTACTTGGACGAAAAGACGAAAGCTCGTTTTCTTTCGTCGTAACTTCCGGAGCCATTACCCAACGCCAGAATGACAAAGCGAATCACTTTATGATCACTTTCGAGTCGTCTGTAAAATACGACGTTCATATACCGATAAAACCACACCACCGTCTCCTAATGATACGAAAAAATCGTAGTCATTTAAATAATAAAGTAAGCAGCAGATTTCGAAGGTTGTTTCTTTCTGGCGAAGACAGCCCAGCACAATTTATGAGCGTGTACCAGATCTGTATAATATATTCGCCTTATAAGATAGATAAATAAATAAATAAATAACTCCAAGGAGAAAGCATTGATAAGGACCATTTTTGGTCTTCGGCAACTAAAGTAAACAAAAGTGTTCAACCCTAATTGAAGAATTTGATGAGTTCAAAATGTTCATTCATTGCATTTATTAAAGAGCATGTGTGTGTTTCTTGTCCAAAATCTCGCAACAAAAATGATGTCGTGTTTGTTAGGATGTTAGAATTAATGACTATTTGATCTCAAACTCAGTCCAGTTGATGGCTCTGAGTTTAATAAAACGACTACAAAACTGGATTTTAGGATTTCCTGAAAAATATTTTGTGGAATCTTCTTTCCAATAGTAATTCATACTTTTAAATACCAAATATTGTTTTCAATGAAAAGTAAAGAAGAAACAAACAATTATTATTTCAGTAATGGATGACAGTAATTGTTTGCTTACTTTTCTGTGCTATTATTATTGTTAATATTAATTTTAAGGATCATATAAATCCTTGTTTTTGAATTATGTATATTCACTTGGATTTTATGATAAAAAAGTTACAAAATTTTTCATTATACAGAATAACAGTAGTTTCTGTTAAAGCTTTAATCATAAAAGTCGGATGAAACGAGAACAAAGTAAATACTTAACCCCTGAACAGTTCCTTTATCCATTACGTAATAAAATTGCTGAGTAGTAGATATCTCGCCTGTCGGGGTAATTCGCGAAATGGAAGTAATCTTCCTCCTGCTCTTGGAGAGGTATAGGAAGGTAAGAGGAGAAGGTGGAAGGAATATCGCTTCAGTTCGAAAAGAATAAAATTTCTCGCCCATATTTCACTTAACAAAGTGACTGTCATCGACCAGCTCTTTAGTCATCCAATTCCCGTTTTCAAGTTGATTTGAATCGGGATTCGCATTGGGTTAACCGGGACTCCGTTTCGAACCGTTTATTGTCGCGCCCTATCTGTTTATGGACTAGAAATGGACGAATAAGCGGGTGGAAATAAAATGGGGGATTACCTGACTCGAACCAAAATGAAAGGAAAATGTTGTCATTGAACTAACTCGACTCTTTTCGTTAAAAGTTTTGCATACCAGACTTACATAGACCATCTGCTACCCAAAACTTAACTGAAAAGCAACGATAAGGTGATAGCACCAATCTAGTAGTTCTATGTAAGTAAATTTCGAAATGAATACCTGCTTAAGCATTTGTTATATTTCATTGTCATTAATATGCATTCGGCATTGAAAGCTAGGTCTAGGTCTAAAAACAGTAATTGAGTAAGGATTGTGAAATAATGCCATATATTAAAGACATTCATAAATAAGACAATTATTAAATAGTACGTACGTTTATACGCATATATTTTTAGAAATAAGATCGTAAAATTCAAAGATTCGTTTAATATTTTACGTGATACATACAGTAAAATTAATAAGTCATAATAAATTACATCTTATTAAATAACATTCAATGTGCAATGAAATTATGCTTTATTATTTACCGAATGAACAAATTGCATAGCAAAAAGACGCGCTTACGTAGCATCAAACGAAGCCGTTCGGCAAACATGAACGTTGTGATTCCTACCTTTCGGTTTATCCACCTCGATCTCCATGGGCGAAGGATTGAGATACGCTCAATCAGCACGCGGAGGTCGGAGCCATCGCCACCAATTTCACCTAGGAACCTCTGATGCGAGTGGGACGTATGTAATCCATATCGGGCTTAGCAGACTTACTATCCGAGCAGATATACGTCGAGGTGCCTCTTCCTCTCTGCCAACATACGAGGTGTAACCAATGTCGTTAATGAAAGTCCATCCTCAGGCAGCGGAGTAGACAGGAAAATTTTCCATTGGGGTTCCCAAGCCTCACATAGTACCAATCTTCATCGCTGGCCTCATGTTTGAGGGACGAATCCCCTTCTCGGTGGACTTACTTGCAATTCGGCACTGGTAGACTATCCCGGATTCATGGAATCGCAATTTTTTCCTGACCTTATACACTCGTGTCGCCTGAGTTAGTTCACCGTAATAATTCATTGTCTTCAAAGTGGGCAAGGTGAATGCGCAATTTTATATCGGAGACTGAAGTTACTCTTACCAGTTCCTCATAGGAGGCGAGTAAGACCCCCTAGAACCCTATGATGACGACGGGACTTACCTAATCCGCACCAGGTTTAGCAGACAGTATTCAATCGGATGTAACCACCGTCATTACGAGTCTAACCTAAAGCATTGGAGCAGGCAGGAAAATTTCCTACTGAAGCTTCCAGGCCTTCCGTAGTATCATGTTCAAGAGATGACTCCCTTTTCCGGTCGAATTATTTGCTCTCCGGCATTGAAGAGCCATACTGACTTCAAGGGATCGACACCATCTCCAGAGTTTTGACGTTCACGTCGGTGGAGTTATTCCAGCGTCAAGCCACTTTTAGTTACAACATTTGTAAACCACTGCCACACATATTTTACTAAGACTCCGAACGTTTCTCACATTTAGTAGGATTGGTTGGGGGTTTAAGGATGAACATTGTGTGGTGTGCTCGCAGTGATCACCTGGCGATCTGGCTATCGAGTGTCTGCTAATCTCGGATATTAGTGCCAAGTACCATGCCGACACCGACCTCCTAAACCTGCACATCCACATCCTTTCCATAATTGGAAAGTTAGTTACCTCCTAGGAGGGGAACAAGACCCCCTTAGAACCCTCTAATGCCCTATCTAATTCCTACCAGACTTGTCAGACTTGGTACTCGAGCGGATATACGTAAGTGTCTACTCCTCTTCCCCAGCATGCGGAATGTAGCCACTGTCGCTACAAGTCCAACCTTAGGTTGGGCAGGCAGGAAGATTTCCCACTAGGGCTCCCAGGTCTCCCGTAATAGTAGCAGTCTCCATCACTGGTTCGATGTTCTTGTTACCAATCCTTCTCCCGGTGGAATTACGTACTTACACTCCGGCATTAGTAGTCACTCCGAGTTCATGGGATTGCCACCTTCCCCTGATCCCTAACACTCATGCCGCGGCAGAGCTACTTCAGGGTCCAATCCCTTTTAGTACAAGGGCCGAGGCCAGATTCGCGAATCTCTGCCACATATCTTTTACTAAGCTCCAAACTTTTCTCGCTTTTAGTGAGATTGGTTGTGGGTTTAAGAGCGAACGTCGTGGGGTGGTCGCAGTGATCGGCCTCGGCTGCTTACGTTGCACATCTGGCGATTTGGCTATAGAGTGACTCGCTGAACTAGGATACTAGTGCCCAGGTACCATACCTGACACCTGCCCGGCCTGTTGATATTTTTAGGAGTCAAAATGTAAAATTGTACCAAGGGCTGAATGAGAAAGTATTAAAAGTTCTTTCATTGTGATCAAAGTGCGTAGTTTTAGTGCGTTAGGTAGTTCAGTTTTGTGATCAACAACTGATTTTGAGTTATGGTGTTAGTTTTTGTGGAGTACTCTGTGTACAAAACATGCATATGTGATGACGTCATTTGATGCAATAGCTACCGCGTGCTGCGATGTCAAATGTTGCCATCGTGTCTTTCGTTATTCCGCCGGCATCTTTGGCACCGTGGCCCACATATCCGCTGCAAGCGAAGGTGATTCCCTTCCTTGTTTCGTCTGCATCGGCTTATTACGTGTGCATATCGCTTGGAGCAATAGCGGAAGAAGGATGGCATAACGCGCTTTATGCAACAGAAGCGTACTGCGTCACACCGCACTGGCGGCCAACGGATTGCGTCCAATCACGGCCGATGCCGGCTCGCTTAAACGCTTGCGTACGCGAAGCGATGCGATTACAAGCGGGTACGTACGAACCTGTCGTTCTGCAACTATCCGGCTGTCGAATTTTTGCCAGTATCGTGGCTCAGTCCGGTTAGTACGTTCGTCGTGGCGTAGATAGAATTTCCCGGTGTACTCTTACCGTTTAGTGTAGTCGTAGTTTTGAGTCTGTTAAATATATACAAAGTTTGTGGTTATGATGGATCCCCAGGGCCAAGAGATCGTCGCCGTAGGGTCCCCCGCCGAGGTACCGAACGATCCAGGGTAGGTTCTCTATTTTCCGTCCCTTGTTCAGTAATTTTGCTGCTGGTTGTGAAGATTCACGATTTCCAAGAAGTAATCTTTCAAATAGCGGACAATTAAAACAGAACAAACTGTCACATGACTGTGTGAGGTGTTACGATGTTTGTTTGCATGTGTTTCGCTGGTCGTGGATGTGGTACTACTAGTGATGTTAGCACGTGTTTTTGAATGCGTGCTGATGTTTATGACTGATCCGTTTTCTCGTGATAGTTTGCTTGTTATAAGTTGTTGCGATTCGTATTACTACATTTTTAATAATACAGCATACTACTTTTTTATGTAATTTTACGAAACTCGCGAAAATAATAAATAATGACGTACACTGTAAAATACATGCAATTAAAACTCTGTTACTAATAATTGATTTCAGTTTTGTTTTAATTGAACGCTATTTACTATATGTACTATGAATAAAATACATCTCTTTTTATTAGTGTTTTTTTTATCCCATGTTTTGCTGTTGGCTATTTAATACTTTGACTTCGTTCTAAGTTTGATAAAATGGAATAGGAACTTCCAAAAGCTTTTTAACAGGAACTGGAGTCTGTTTGGTATCAATCATTGGATACACATCCATTGACGAACTCTATCAATGACTGTATTGAACATACATATGCAGATAGGTCCCTACCTATGCTACTTTAAACGCTGCGTCATTTCAATCTGCGTCTTATCAAAGTTCCAATGCGTACTTTCACGCTGATAGGCCAAAACGACAGTCCCTTATTTGTCACTAACGGGATGGATCGTACACGCGTCCAAATATTTAAGAAAAAATTGTTTTTTCATACTTAGTTTATAAATACGTATGTAAAAAATAAAAGTCAAATTACCAAAAGGAAATAGGTATTAGATTTTTTATTGAAGTTCTTAATAATAGTTTCGCAAAAGTTTTCCGAAGCAATTTTTTTTTTTGATTTGGTTTTTATAGTCACCATGATTAACATGCCTTACGGGGTGTGTTTTTACTTCGTTGATGAAAAGTTCGACAGCTACATTTACATCAGGCATCGTGTTCCACAATCTCGATAAAGAGATACGACGCGCGGCAAGTGTACGCTCCTCAAGGGTCTAGTGAGTACTGCTAGGGTATCATCGCATCACAGGTACCTGCGTCTTCAAAAACGATATAGACCCGGTACACACTTACTGCAAAAGTCATCGGTACGCTGCGTCATTTTTAATCGATTAAGAATAAATGCAAAGTAACTTACGTATGGATTCAGATGTGATGACAACGTCGTTATTGATGGGTATCGTGGTGGACGCAGATATTTGTGAAACGCGCATCTTATCCGTCTACGACGACGATACCCTAGCAGCACTTACTTGTCTCTTGAGGAGTGCACACCTGCCGCTGCGTTATATGAATTATGAAGAAAAAACTTTCTTGCGTGTGCGACCATCTCGATTGATTACAAATGAGAAATTATCGCTTTAGCCTATCACCTTATTTGCTTGAAATTTTGCATTAGAATTGCGCAGAATGAAATGAAGCAGCGTGCCAATAACTTTTGCAGCAAATGTGTACCGGGATTTAGCAACTTTGGGGTAGATTTTTACCTATTCCCTATGTGAGCACTAATCTTTAGAATGTTAACACCACCAATATGTTATTTAATTAAATGAAACGAAAGTAAAGTTTCAAAAACACTAAAACATTGATTTCTTCAGGTGAAGATATCTTGTGAACTATGAATATATATTTTTTTGAAACTTTACTTTCGTTTTCTTTAATCGACTATAGAGTTTCAACAAGTAAAGCATTCTACCATTAATTAAATAATTGATTAATATGTTATTTATCTATTTATTTCATATATATTTAGTTATACACGTTAGGTAATAACTCTTGACAATAAAATCAGTTCTTTTGTTTTCCTTTCAAGATTTCAATTTCCATGTTTGACTCGTAGGCACCAGCTAATTAGTTTGACGTAGTTTAAGTGTTTTACGGTTTACTTCGATAGCATGTGTATTAAGCGTGTCGGGGACAAATCTAATGCCATTCAAGTTACATAAAACGAGCTGAACTGTTAAAACGTGTAATTTCCTTCTGGTATTCTTCTTGTATCTGTAGCAACAACGATAAACTTGCCGAGTTTAACCGGAAGGCGCTTAAATTAACTTTTGTAAGGTGTATTTTAAACTCAAACTGCTGCAATTATTCAAATATCGTATGGAATAGCTAGCCAATGATTCAAATAAATGTGAAGTATGTACCTACCAGTTAATTTTACTGCCTTGGTGTTTATGTATATTGTAAACCCTGGTTCAACATTACTATTATCGCTATAATTTAACTGAAAGCTTATAAAATTGTTGCTAATAATCGGATAGATGAATATTATTTGAAAAGTGTATTTTTTTTTAAAAGAATTATTGAGTTCTTGATCTACAATTTACGGAAACTACCACGTGTGGATATCGATTTTGAACCTTTTGGTTGTCATCAGCATACAGTACATGTACCGATTGCGACAGGGTCGGCTGGTACTATACTTGGATGGTATCCTTTACATTATTGAACTGGGCCGCACGATGCAGTTCGGAATGCGTATCGCTTCGCTTTACATCCATTTTTTAGCATAAAGATTTATTCAACTCGGCAAATTGGTGTGTTTTTATTTGTTGATCGATGCTTTGCATTGAAAATTTATTAGCTTCATCGAGAAGGTTCTAAACAAGTTTCCTTCGTTGAAAGACCGCATGATTAAAATTAACTTTCAAAAAATAATTAATAATCTTTTATTTCGTTAAGAGCCGCCACGCCACTGGATTGCGACATACTACCACTTCATTTATATTTCACTGGTCAGTCAAAGTTTTTTTTAAACTCTTGTTGATAGAGATTATTGAGAAATGCTACATATCTAAAAGATGTATATCAGGATAAAACTCAGTTTCGTTTCGTTTTGATTTAAAAATTAATTAGCTTAAGGATGTCTAGAGATATGTATTGATTTTCTTAGTGAAGTTCGTTTAAAACATAAAAAAAATAATTGGCTGCTACGCCGTCTAATACTCATTTAAAATATTCTGTTTTTAATTATAGTTTTCTTAGATAAGGCGACATTTATATTGATTTTCAGACAGTTGTGTTCATTAATTTGAAAATGTTGGACAACATCGTTAAGCATGTTTTCTGTGTATCCTATCATTTTCTTATCCTTAAAAAGAATAATTGCAAATTTAGGAGTTAGAAAATGAAATTTTCATTAATTACATTAGTTTTTTACAGTAATAAAAATGTTGGATTTATTAAATTACATTTTTTATACTCGTTCAGAGACTTCTAGCTGAAGATTGCCAATTTTCCTGAATTTTGTTTCCTATTGTTTTTAAGAGATTACAAGAAGTCCACCCTATGGATATCTATTAAGCCTTGGTAGTTCGTATCGTGATAAAAAGTTACCTTCGGTAGAAATTAATTTAGCGATTGCTCAGTTGAAGAACTCCCCAGAACGATTTCTGATATTTTCTTTCTGATGTCTATATCTATACTTATCGCTGAAACGATGGGGCTTTATTAATCCGTAGTAAATTAATCTCTTTCGGACTTTGTATTCTCCAAGTGTACGAGATCAATCGATCCAGGAAAAGCACTTCATTTCTGCCCGAAAAGAGCATTCAATAGAAAAGGAGAATTACACGTAAAACTGAACTATTGTCAATGAATATTTCTTTCAAAACATGAATGCTAATCTAAGCGAAACATAGATGCAATGGGATTTCCTTATTACGTGAAAAGTTTGAGAGCACACAGCCTCCGGTTCGATTCCAGGTTCGTCTCCCTGGTCTAAGTTTTTCTGTGATTTCTTTGGATCACTTAGGCAAATGTTGGTGCAGTAATAATATTCTTTCATTTCTTTTTTGCCTTTTATTTTGTCCACTTCATCTTTCTCACACATATTCACGATTCCTAACCCATAGCCTGCATTATAGTCCGGTGAGATAAAAGCTGATACACCCATAAATTTTCGGTTTTTATTTTTCCAATTAAAATAGATTTTAATTTTTGTGGTATTTACTCATGTCTAAAGTTAAACTAGGTTTAAAAAAACATCCTATCGATAGAGATTGAATAATGAGAATTCAGTCATGCAAAAATTGTTCATGCATGGTCCAGTTCTTGACAACTGCATCTTCATTTTCTTAAAATGTCTAACTTTAGGTTTTCCCATTTTCGCTAAAACATTTGTAACACACTTTACAATATTTCCTAGTACTACATTATCCTATTTGTGTATAAATGCACTTAACCATCTGAATTACAGTTGGAAAATTCTTATGTAATATGAGTACAGTGAACTTAAAATTGCTCTTACTTTAAATATTTCATTGTGGATGATATCAAGTAGCGAAGATTTACTTTTTGGCACATGTTATACAGCAACGGTCACATTTATCAGAAACATTTATACGTATACGAACACACACATGTGTACTACAATGTATCCATGTATGTGGAGTGTTGACGACGTGTTGATATCGAAATTTAAAACATTAACGCCTTAAGTTTATGTGACATTTGCCGGTTATCTCAATCTTATAATTTTCCGACAACGTTCGTATATCATGAAATCCGGGTGTACTTGGCCACAATTCAAGAAAATCAACGGGATATTACACGTTTTTATTGTGATAATACCGTATTACCATGTTGTGGCAGCTCTTGCTTTCAAAAATAGGTCAAGGGTTGCTAAAATCGAGGAAAACAAACGATAAGCCTAGAATTAGATACAGAATATCGTCGAATACACCTCAGGGTGTGTCAGGGAATGCGTCGAACAATATGAAGAAAATGCACGTCTCGGCGTCACTCCGACATGAACCCTAAATATGAACAACCCTATATGTACAAAAGAGCATACATGTGAAGTAGACTGGTAGATTCTCCGTGATTTCTTCCCTATTTGAGGACAGGTGGAGAGGCGCTTGGAAATTTTTCATGTATAATGACGTGGAATTAATTGGTAAATAAATATTATCGACGATTTGTGCAACAAATATTCCTCTCAAACGTGCAAGCGTTATGATTTCCTTATTTTTTCAGAAATAGCTTTAATCCCAGACATTTTTAATTGTTAATAAAAGATATGTTCAAATTATCCCGATATCTTACTTTCAGCAATTATCATGTCAATTACTATCATTTGTTTCAAAGTAGTACATTTAATATCGAAATAATGACCTCCTGTATAACATACAGATAGATCTAAGATACCTTTAGGTGTTATGGTATAAATCCACTAATTCTGTATTTTGAGCAGCTAGTCAAACTTCAACCTAATGATAATAAGATTATGTTTTGCGACGTCTAGATAATAACTGATAAGGAAGGCGCATTGAGGTTTGATTTTCGACAAAATTAGATGAATATATACAAGTAGTATAGCAATTTATCTACTCTTTTACGTAATGAGAACTTTTATGACATCACACCCCTGATATCGTGGTAAATATAAGAGGATTAAAGAATGAAAGATGCACTGATAAAGTAAATAGGCGGATGTCTATCGTCGTTCCAAATGTTTTGAGTCATCAATCATGATTATATTCCCAAGAGACGCGATAAATGGCGTAATTATTCGATACATGACGCCGTGTAATTTATGAAAGATATTATGCGAATTAAGGATCTATTTGTGCTAAATGTATAAGTATACAGAAAGTGTTTTCATTGCGGTCATTATTTTACGGGCATTAAATAGATTTCGAAAAGAACCACA
Source organism: Agrilus planipennis (assembly GCF_000699045.2). Lineage (NCBI taxonomy): Eukaryota > Metazoa > Arthropoda > Insecta > Coleoptera > Buprestidae > Agrilus > Agrilus planipennis. Next base: position 1,807,643 of record NW_020439021.1, read on the forward strand.
GAAAGTAAATGCGTTTGTCGGAGAAGTTTATTGAAACTTCACTATTCATCAAAAATAATGCCGGACAAGGGCAAAATAGTGTAATTAATTTCAAGTTCATTGTTGAATATGGACTACGATTATGAACTCTTTAGATCTCATCGGCACTTTGTAGTTACCATCGACCATGATGGATGGTAAGACGATGGAACGTACGTAGAAAACCCTTGATAACAAACGAGATTGCAGGATTAATAGAAGAGAGGCAGAAATACCAAAAAAAAAAAAACAAGACAGGCGAAGAAGGTCAAAAAAATATTAAAGTGGGAAATAATTAGGAAGTGTAGAACATCTAAGGAACAGTGGGTTGATATAATGTGTAGAGAAGTAGATAAAACGGATGAAGTTTATAACTAAAAGGAATTTCAGAGAAGTAGGGTACAGGAGTAATAATATAAGAAACGAGGCAAGTGAAGAAAAAGTAGGCAAAGAGCGAATATAAAGATAGGAAACGAAAGATTAGAAGTGCCTGATTTTAGGTGTATAGGAAGTCAGATAAGTCAGGACGGAAAAAGTAGTAGGGATATAAACCAGAGGAAAGCGCAGGGTCGAGTCGTCTTTAGTGAAAGGAATGCTCACGTACGGTTAATTTATAAATTCGAAAAAGATTGTTTGAGGTATATGTTTGAAATACGGCGCTGTACGGGTGCGAAATATGGACGGTGGGCGCTGAGGAAAAGAAAAGATGTAGAAGTAGACGTAGATTAGATTACTGTTCGCAAATAGTTAAGGATGTGGGATGTTCTAGTTTTAGGGAAATGCGAAGATTAGCTCAGGATAGGAAGGAGTGGAGGTGCGTATCCAATCAGTCTTAGGAGTGATAACCTTATGATGATGATAATGATGATGTGGTTTTATTAAGTTACTCCTCATCTTGAGAAAGTACGGATTAACATGAGTTATTGATAAAATAAACTGCAGATATTGTATAAACATGTACTGATATTTTTAGTGGTGTTTCTTGACAAAATGTTGGTAGGTACTTGTATAGGTAATTTTCCATAATCGCCGCAAAAAAAGGGTTAAATAATTTAGTACACAGCATTACTTTATTATAACGTTTCTTCGGAGTAATGAAAGGCAATTTAGTGTGCATAGTATTGCTGTGGTATCAGAAAATATAGATAACTAAAAATTTCGATAATGATCATTTATTTTTTTGGTATGCAGAGTAAGACAATTATGTATAAAGTTTTTGATGATTCCTTTTGAAATAATTACAATATTTGTCTTTTTTTCAGAAAAATGTTTATCGGGGGGCTGAGTTGGCAGACAAGTCCAGGTGAGTTCATTTTGAAATTATTTTTCAATTGATGCATTGATTCTGGCATTGGATCTGATCGCGAGCGAATTACTAATACCGTATTATTTATTATATCTTGCTAATAGATTTGTTAGCACTTTCTCAAAAAAATCAGCATCCAAGAGGATTTCAAATAATAAGTAGGCACTACAATATTTCTTTACTTGGGATGTATCATTTAATTTTATCAGTATATGTACCTATACATACTCCAAGTAATAACTGTTCAGGGTTTTCTTAGTTTTTTTTACATTCAGATAATTTTCAATTATTTTTGATGGGTTGTAATCGATCTAGAATAAATAATCGCTCATTAAAAGTACATTTGCTGCTTCGTATAAAGTATTCTTTAGCAAATTAAAATCTCATTCATATAACGCTGGCGTTTTATGAAAATATTTTATCACTATTATCAGGATTTTTTGTAACGCTGTCATAATCGATAAGCGATTTAGTTAATGTATGTAGACGGTTTTGGCATTTTCGATAACATTTTCCGGAACAGCGTTAACACCGTTTCAGAGTTTACGGGGAACTCGCTTCTAATTAATATTTAAAATTTCTCCCTCATGTTTCACTTTTTTTTTACTTTGGCGAGTCATTAATCAAACGCGCAGGCATTAAACGATTAATTACGTTTTCCTTTTTTTTTTTTAAATCTGCGACCATGCAAAGGTTTGGGATTGGGGTATGAAACTGAGCGCGCGCGAGCAAGCGCGTAAACTGTCGTGTTTCAAGATTGCTTCGTTTTCGAAACTTTTCGGCGTTACGGTAAATGAATAATGAGTTTAGAAACTTGGTCCGATACGTCACGCTGCTCGTTCGCAAACCGGAGAAGTCAGATTTCGTTTCGGCTACGGATAAATTAGAGAAACGTTGGCGTCGGAGAGATGTTGTCTTGTCTGCTCTTCAATTTATTCTTCATCAAATGGGCGCGACAAAATTTAATACCTACATTTGGAGATAAAAAAAAATTCTATTGTTCCCTCTAAGGTACTACAGTCAATGGTACTTGTTTATCACACATAGAATGTTACTCATTTAATTGTCGGCAATTTTTTCCTTTTTTACTTGAACTGTTTTGAACGAAACAAAACACCCCTTAGAAGTTTTGAATCCTATATACCGATAGTTTTCGATATATCGAAGGAGACATCGGCAGTTTTCGATATATCGAAGCAGGTATCGATAGTTATCGGTATATCGACAGTTATCAGTTGCTAATATTGTTATCGATAATTATCGTTATATTGATATTTATCGATACTTATCGATATATCGATCGATCCACATCCAGCAAAGACGTCTGAAAATGTTCGCTAGCTAAACTCCGAAACACCCGACGACTGCCTTCAGACCCAAAGCAGGCCAGCATGTATGTTTGTTACGATTTCACGCCTTAACTACTTAACCGATCATCCTGAAATTTTGTACACATATTTTCTGGGGTACAGAAATGGATATAGGGTACCTCTTATCCAGAAAAAACGCACTGTTCCTCAGGGATGGAAAAATTACTTTTATATGATCGTCGATTATCTTTAATACGTATTTAGGATATAAACGCGAGCGAAGCCGCGAAAACCTGGTTCTCCATGAATATAAAATAGTTGAAGCTACAACTTTCTTTTTTATTTAAAAATATAACAAGCAAGATACTCTTTTAATTAGTATTAAGTGCTTGTTTTAAAGCGCACTGCGCGGATTTGTTGTACGAGAAGTAAAGCGTTAAAATTGAACAGTGATTGCTGTAGTTTGGATGGCGCAATTACAAGTTATAGTGGTTTTAATGCCCTGTAAATTACATTCAATCACCGCGCCGTTTCTATCTCTTGCACATCACAATCGTTAAAATAACGTTTCGTTTTGGGACTTGACATTCAACGAGTGCGACTGCTGTGATATTTCAGGTGCCTTTGTAGTGGCATTTGTGTATTATTTTTCGCGGTGGTTATATTTTATTCGAGTGCTATAGAATGGTTGAATTGTACTGAGAAAATTTTGCGCGTAAATAGAAAGTCTTAGCAGAAACCTCCATAAAACAACCGATAATATTAGACAATGGCTAACAAATCAGTGGAATGTTCGTTAAATAAACAAATGAGTAATACTCACGTATAACTTGTAAAACTCGAGAACGAGGAATTAATAAGTTGAGTTTAATTTTAATTACGACGGAAATTTTCCCGATAAAATGAGAACAAAACACGATTTCAAACTGCAGTTTCGAATGAAACAATCGTGAAAAGTTAATTGATAATGAAATTACAGGAGTGCGGTTAAATAAGCAGAATGTTTTCAGTAATTTCATGAGAACTCGATATCTAGTGGCGATTGAGCACAGTGAAACACATACTGCATTAATATGAAGTGTAAAAAAGGAAGAAAAAAAATCGGTTGTCTGTAAAGTCGGTTTACTGACGATAGTTGAACGTGACAACGTCATAAGAAAATACTGATGGAATGGTTTTATTTTTCAAAAGAAAATTTTAATTTTATTTCTTTGATAGGTATTTTGTATGGATATAGAGAAGGAGGTAAATGGAAATGTATTATTGTATAGCAGCTGTCCACGCGGACGCATCGTTCACTCAAGTAGGAAAGAGACAGATGTCGAACGCTGCCGAACGCGGAGGCCGATTGTGCCTCTTTGTCGCTCGTTCCGCGCTCTCATGGGTCATGTTTTTTCGTGCGAGCAGCCGGCTCCATCGAATTATAAGACGTTGTCACGTCAAAAAGTTTAATGCAGATAAAATTGATGAGATCTATAATATTATTAGCAGGGATTTTAGATAAGTAAGGTACTGTACTAACAAATTAAGGAACGAGGCAGGAGTCATTTTGATAGAAAATGAGAAAATGGCGGATAAAAAACTTAAGAGAATACTAAGGCATTAGGTGTGGTTGGGGTACAGGCGAAAATATTGAAACATGCAAGCTAATAGGTTAGAGATCGTATGTTATGTAATATTGGGATAATCCTGGAGGACTATAAGCAAAACATGGTAGTAATTATTCAAAAAAAGAGACGTAGATAGATGCGAGAAATTTAGAATAATTAGCTTAAGTTCCTGTGTCAAAAATCTTAACTAGAATCGTGAAATTAAAGATGGAATAATTGTTTATCAGGGGAAGACTAATTTGGGTTTAAAAGAAATAGAGAGACCTGTGGGGCCATGGTAATAATAGAGAAAACGATAGGAAATGGAATGACTGAGTAGATAGGAGGATTCGTAGATCTAAGAGAAAGCCTTTGACAATGCTAAATGGGGAAAAGTTGTTAAATATAATATGTATTGGTTTCTAATTTTTGTTTAAATGAAATCTGCTTTTGCTCGTCTCCTTTAACCACACACGTGTTTAACCTTTAGAATTTTAAACTCTAAAGCTCATCAAATTTTCATACAGTTGAAGACACGTGTCATGAATAAAAGCTAATTTTAACAAAAGAATTTCCGAAATTCCAAGAAACTTATCAAAGAAGATAAAATAGTAACTTTTAACATTTTAAATTCCATTTACCTCAGAGAGTTCTCTTAATATTGATAAGTTTTTGTTTACATATATGCATTTAAACGTAATCCCGTGATAAACGAAACGAAATTTATGTTTAGCTACGTAGTTAGCACTGTATGCAAATTGAAGATCAGTTTATAAATCAAGGAGTAAATATCGCGGTGTCGTGTCGATTCTCTGCTAAGGTGTAAAATTACAATGATCGTTTATGTAAATGGCTTAAAAATTGGAAAAGTTTTAGAAGAGCTTCTTGCGCTGCTACGTTTAGTAAGTAGGTAAAATGTACGAAGTTTTTATCACATTGAACTCAATTCTTTCTAACTATGTTCTCTCTCAAATACCTATGAGTTGGAGTAGATCCAAAGAACGTGATAAAAAGATTGGTCCGTTATATTAAAGCCATTTTTATCAATGCTTTCCTTATAATTAATTATATATAATTTGTCGACAGTATTAGTAATACATATCTGGAAGGTTATGCTGCGCTTTTGTATCTCAAATCAGGAAAAATTGTACTTTCGGAGAAAGAATCTAATATTGTACAGTGGTTCTTTCAAATGTCTATAAAAGCATTACCACTTCTGCCTCAACGTAAAGTATTAAGTGACAAGCGCGCATCATTTGAAGGGCGAAGTTAGTCTATTATATCTAATACATATCTGTAACTTTGTAATATTGATTTTTCGTGAAAAGCTTTTCTTACACAAGTTATGGGAAATCAACCAAGGAACTCGATAATGACGTTGACCCTGGCCGTGAGCAGATGTAAACATATATGCACATATGTGCAAAAGCCAATGGTGGATAATTTGATAATTTTTTGAGAAGTTGATGAAATTAAATTCAAAAATAGAAGAACATTTTTCTACAAATAGAAAGTAATAAAATTCGCAATCTGTTTGTATAATAGAGTTGGTTTCACTAGATATACATGCGACTACAAATCAGCAAAATTTAGAGTAGATTTTTGTACTTTTTAAAACTCATGCAGATTTATCGTTCGAAGATTTAATGAATATTGAACGTGGTAATTAAGGGCTTAAATAAACTCGAAGATTCTAATTGTAGAGTTCAAACCGCGTTTTAAAATTCCGACGTATCTTCTCTTGGCCACTCAGCATCTTGAATGCTCTCCTTTTGTTTTTTTGATTAGTAATTGCAATTAAGTACAGGTTATTGTAAAGACTACAAGCAAAATCAATTTCTAAAGATTAACTGCGGTTACTGGAAGCTTTAGAAAATACAAAAAACACCTAATGTTTATTCAAACAACTTTGGGTACTCAGCTATTTTATGGGAATTGAAAAAAGAAAAATAATTTGCCATTTCATTTTTAAATGCAATGAGGCGTATAAATATTTGATCAGGAAAGTTCTAAATCGAAAAATGACTTCTACAAAGGTTACTGATTTCTAAAGGAATCCTGACGAGTCCTTGAGATACCCCTTTGATTTCTTGAAAAGGAACCCTATTTGTTATTGCAGAATCTATGTATACGGTTCATTTTGTATATTGATAATACACTACAATTTATTGTTTCTTCGGAAAAAAAGTATAAGTAAATTTTAACGAGATATTGCAATAGAAATTCAAATTTGGCGGAGTGGAGTTCCCACCAATTGTCAGTAAAATCTTAAATTTGTTGTATTTGTTAATTTCTCAGAATATACATAAGTGGATTGGCTCGATAAGAAATATCGAAATGTAGACAAACAAATTCGTTAAACCATACGTAATCCTAAAATGTAGCATCGTGCTACAGATGGCGTTTACTGCGCCATTCGTAGTATTTTCTAAAACGCACTGTTAAGACAGCAGGTAAAGGTTGGTCTGTGTTCTGTCGGAGCTGCCTGCGACGCCCTGATGAGATCCAAAAAGATCGAAATCGCGATCCGCGTCTGGCAGTTTCGACAGTATACAGACCACTTCGAATTATTTTAAATTCGTTAAAGCTTGATGTTGATCCTGTCCATCTTTAGTATTTGTTAAAAAGACAAAATCAGAACAGATTTTAAAAAATACTAAAGATCCACAGATCAACATCAAGCTTTAACGAATTTGTTTGTCTACATTTTGATATTTCTTGTCGAGCCAATCCACTTGTAAAAGTTATGATAAAAAACACAAAATCAGAACTGATTTTATCATAACTTTTACATTTATTAAACCACTTAATTTTTTTTGATTATACAATCATTTCAGTTAGAGGTCGTTGCGCTTCAATTGCACTTATTGTTAGTAACATAATAGATATATCATAAAAAATGGTGTATTATCTATTTTTCTGAATAGACTGTAGATGATTGGTGCTTTTCCTTATATTCTTACTACTATCATACATTTATGTAGGACGTTCTACCGCTTATTATTATGATGTTGTATTCTTTTCGATTTATTGCCTTTCCATTGAATGACGCCAGTGAAAATTACATTCAGTGCGCCGTTATTGTCGTTTTCCTTGCAGAAATATATAGGTGATGGTTGTTACGTGCAGAGCTGTAACTGCCCTTAATGACTATTAACGATTCAGTTCCGACGAATCATTAACTATTAAATATGCGGCGTGCTACGTCGTTACGGTTGTTTATCTATTTTTTCCGTCTTGTCCCCTTATTTGGTTATTTTAGTAGTTTTTTTTTATTAAAAATGTCAGAGACTTCATTCTTGATAAACCCTTCCATAATTTTCTTCCACCTCTCAATCGCACTCATACTTTTGTCATCAATTTTGAAAACGCTCGAAATTTATTTAGGGACGATAGTATGTGTTTTATTTTATTTTGTGCTGCCGCGCCACTTCTTTCTCCTATGAGGGAGCACACCAATTTTTAGGAAGGATTGTAAGTGCAAATAAATAATTTATCTCACTGATAAAGAACACGAATAATATTTGTTTACAATATATACAGTTATTATTACAAATGTATATATATATACGGAACACCCTGAACTTGATGATTTTAATACACTCATGCTATTAATTGTTGTCTGTTGTCTTCATTTTTCTTCTTTTTTGTTGTTTTATTATTATGAGTTGTGTCAGCCTATTTATAACACAATTTCCACCCTGATAGAAGAAGGGGTAAAGGTGCTAACCAACTGGTTTCTAATATTATTTAAATACTTGAAGATAAAGTAACTTAAAGATATTGTTACCTGTAAGGTCGATACCCTAAAATTACACCCAAACCACTTACATATAATATTTGTATAAACCAACAATATTTTGAATATTTGAATTTCCAACTTAATGTTTCAAGGAGACGGCAGGTAAATGTACCCTGGTCTGAACAATATGGGATAATTTTTGTCACCTTTGAAGGTCTAGTCAGAGACATATTAGAGGTAGAAAAACAGGAGTGAAGAGAGTAGATTAGATTACTGTTCGCAAATAGTTAAGGATGTGGGATGTTCTAGTAATATGGAAATGCAAAGATTCGCTCAGGATATGAAGGAGTGGAAGTATGCGTGTCCAACCAGACGAACTTATGATGATGATGATGAGCTAATGACCATATTATATACAATTTATGGTTAAAGTTTCTGTCTAACTTATGTTTGCGAGCCATTAATTTAACAATTTAATCAACAACAATTACGATTACGAGTGCACGTTTGAAATAGAAATCGGAAAAACTTATGTAGAATCATGATATCTAGTAATGGTATTAATAATAGTCATCCAGACCTTTTCGTCGACATTTACAAATTGAAGTAGAGAAAGAAAATGAGCGGTTAATAAAACTTTGAAAAAGTAGTACCTATAGCCAGTTCAAAATCTCGTGATCATTCCACATGAACGAGAAATGACTAACTCCATGCATACTATACTGCAAGGATGTAAGACTCCTATTTCAGTGTTCACGTGACGGTACCACGTGAGCAGTTCTGCAAATGACCGACAAGATGAATATGTTAATATCGATGACACATGTTTAGGAGGACCTATTAATTAATAGTATCCTTGAGGACGATAAACGTCACCCGAAAGGTCCGCCGCGACGTCATTTCGGACGCAAAACGACACATTTCCAAGCACAACGAACAAGGCAAGTGTGACATCCTTCTGTAGTCTAGTATTCATGAACAGAACTTATTGCATTCAGATTGTGCATATGTTTCATTATGCAATCAGGGATGGAGCTTCAGGTAAACTGTAATCAGGGTTGGGTAATGTGTTAAGAGGTATTGGGATCCGTCAAATGGGCATACATCATCTGGTGGCAAAATTTATAACTCGAATGAGGGAAAAATTTACAAAGGAATTGTGCACGCAAATTGTAAAATTGTTTATTAAAATAATAAAACACGTTAAAAAAGTAAAAATTTTTTTGATGATGGAGTCGACGAAGTTTTCTTCTAAAGTTAAATCAAATAAAAAGTTAATATGTTCAGTGAAAAGCTGCAATAGCACTTCAGACATAGATCTTCACTCTTCACCTACATTAACTACTTTCCAATAAAAACTAACCGTTTTATATATGTAAAAAATATATTCGGAAAATTAGAGAAAAAAGTAAACTAATAGAAGCTTGGATGAAAGCAGTAGGTATCAAAGAAGTGAATTCCGGAATAAAAATTTGTTCACGTCATTTTAATGCACATGATTATATTTCAGCAAGTATTTACCATCAGCCATAACCTTAATATTTAAAACTAGAATCATACTAAAATTATAAAGTGAGAAATTATTTATTCCTGTGTAATTGATTTAACACAATTCTAATGATACGATATAAGTATTTTGAGGTTAAGAACCTACCTGCTGCAATACAACAAAGTTGCAATAATGTGTTTGCAACGTTCTCTTAAATCGGCTTTGCACGTGCAAGTCATTGATATGATATTGCTTAAATCACCCAGAATCACCTCACCAATTATATAACGTGAATCACTTTTTAAATCCGAAGTTTGAAAAAGTAGGCAGTAAACTTGACGGAATTTGTTATTTCAGAATATTATAATGTGATTGGTATTAAAAACACGCTCACCTTCAACGAAATTTCCTTTCCGAGGCTTTGTGTCAGCCCAATCACATATTGTGTCAATACTTATTATTTTATCGTAATTTAAAAACGCAAATTGCACGGTACACTATAGGAACTACGATAAATTTTCCCTAATCGGCGCCATGTTTTTAGGCTCCTCCCATTTGACGGATCCCAATAAAAAAATTTCTCACTGCGAAAGCCAAGGTCAAGGTCCATGAAATTCTGAACTATCTCTACTATAAAACAACTGCTGTGTAGGTTACGATTACATATCCTTTGTTTTGTAGTATTTTTTTATCTTTTCTTATTATTGCGAATAACCGTTTTGAAAAATATCTACTTCTGTTGTATTGTGTCTGCACCTTTTTTAATACTGCGTAATCGATAAAACCTTTCAGAAAGCTTTTTGTAGTCGTTTAAAAAAGGTTTTATTAAACGATTGTGTGTGGGCGTGCGAACGCAACATAGTGTGTGTATAACATCATCTTGGACAAGCATACAGTGTTGTTAAATAAATTAATATGACGACGTGTATTACTTATTAAATGAAACAGATTGATATGGATAACAATCTCGAATTTATATACGTTATGGAAATTTCGAGGAAGTGTTTCATTATACGTGTGGTAGAACATATTTAAATTAGCCGAGCATTAATATGCACTGTGTTTGTTATTATGCATGACCTCGGTAATAGTTGCTGCTGTTGTCGGTTTGTGCTGCCGCTGCTGCTGCTTCGATTTTACTTTCAATTCATTCATGAGTTTATAGATTTGCATTAACATTAGTTAATGAATCGAAGATTATCTATGAATTAAAGTGGTTTATGTATGTATGTATGTATGTATGCATAACTTAACAGTTACTGCGAAAAGTAATCCATATTATTGGTACGTGGAAGACAGTTATTGTAGGTACCCATTGAAGAAATGAAATGGCTAAACGAAGAGAGAATATTAAACACTTACTTATTTGAAAATTGAAATTACCATAGTTCGAGGTCAATTTTCGGTGATAATAAAGGTCATTCGATCATCTACAAAGGCGATTATAATTACGACGTAAAATTAGTTGCATCAATTTGGAATCACAGAACACTTCAATGTTTAAGTATAAAATATGGTTGTTTTCGAAAATTTTGAACCCCGTTCTCTTACCTAATCATCGAAAAAATATCGAATTTCACATTTTTGTGGCAGAAATGGATAGAATACATTTTTCTAAGTACGGCAATATCAAATTGGATTGGGTTTTATTTAACCTTCCGGGTATGAGAAAATTACATTAAAACTCGTAACTTTTCATCAAAACTTTTAAATTAATAACTGTTCCAAATAATCGGATCAAATAAGTTTTGTAATTCTACAATAATGGTTTAATAAATTTAAATTTTATTGGGTTTGGTGAATTACATAAATTGTATACGATTTATAAAGGTACCTACTAATTTTATTTTAAAAGTTGTAAAAATATAATTTTCTTACAACCAAAGGGTTAAAATCTTGTCAAATGTAACATGAGTAAGATAATGTTTTATGCAATCATATAATTATAGTTGGGCGCTGTTCAAGTAGTAGTATCTAGTGTGACTAAATTTTCACAAAAATATTTTATGAAATTATTGTACAATTATTACAAACATTACACCGAAGGTAAAGTTGTAGGTCATCATCACGAAGCCTGGCTGGACACGTATTTTCACTCTTTGCTGATGTTCTGAGTTACTCTTTTTCCCTGAAACTAGAACATCCCACATCCTTAACTATTTGCGAATAGTAATCTAATGTAGGTCTACCTCTATTCCTCTTAACTCCTGTTTCTGCCTGATCTTTCATGCCTTAGAAGTTGTCCTACCAATCTATCTCGCCTATTTTATATTGACCTCCATGTTCACCTATTATTATTTCTAATACCTCTTCATTTCTTACCGTCTCTATATCCACGATATCCTCATCATTCGCCTGAAACATCACATTTCGAACGCTTCTAACTTTTTCTTTTCTGCCGCGCTCATCGTTCATGTTTTGCACCCGTACAGCGCCGAGCATAGAAGAGACTTCGTTTTATTGAAGGCGACTCTGCCCTACGCTATCCTCTGCTTTATATCCGTACTACTTCTTCCGTCCTGACTTATCTAACTTCCTAGATATCTAAAATCAGCCAGTTCTTCTAATTTTTCGTTTCCTATCTTTATATTCGTTCTTTCCCTACTTTTTCTTCCCTTGCGTACCAGTATTTTTGTTTTACTTTTATTTATTTTCATACAGTACCGGTTTGTTAATACAGGATCCATTTTATTTAAAGCTATCTCTAATTCCTCCTTGCTAGATGCTAATACTGCTATATCATCTGCAAATATAAACACACGAATCTTTTGCTCCTGTATACCTATCCCTATAGTTTACTGTCTTTTTAATGATGTTAATCGCGTCTTCTAAGTATAGTTTAAAAGACAAGACAGGTAGTTATTTTATTAAGTTTCGAATTTCATGTTTCATTGACCGCAAGTTTTGGTTCGTTCCGTCAGCGATGGTATCGAAAGACCGTTACAAATCTGTCGACAGACCGTGCAATAGCTCAGAGTAACTTATGAGTTAACGGAAATCTTTATTTTAGTTTGGTAATGAGATTCTTCGTCGGTCTGGGAGGCTTTTGAGCTTCTTTAAGCAACAAAGGGCTTACTAATACGCACGAATAGTATATGTATGTATGTCGTATAAGACCCTCCGGGTTCATGTGGTGGAAAAGCTGACGATCCGTGTGGGCTCTGCTCTCCGGCGACCAGATATACGTTTTTCCTTTATAAAATTCGATAATCAGCGGAGCAGAAGACCCAACCGAAGATTGGGAAAACGGTGGTTTACGCTTCGCGTGTGTGTGTGTTAATGCTACTGTGTCTGTAGGACGTCTGAAAAAGAAGATTCGCCCACTAATTATTATGTCCCAGGCGAACGGGAAAAAAACTGCTTATTCAACATAAAAGGAAATTTTATTTAGTCCTTTATTTTAACTCATGGTATTACCGGTTTTGTTTGTATCACTATTTTCGTTTTCTTTTTCAAATTCTACTAATTAAATCAAAAATACAAACACTTTTTTTTATTTTCTAAATGTTTTTAATAGATTCTGTTAATTCGTTTTTATATTATCAGCATTACATTCTCTGAATTGATCCTGTTCAGATTCGGGTCTAAGAGCTTTCGTCGGTTGGAGTTCCTTCCTAACATTTCGCTAGCACGAGTGGCCAGCTTCTTCACATCCAGCATTGGAGATGCAAAGACCTCTGAAGAAGCTAGTCAATTGTGTTAGCGAAACGTTAGGAAGCAACTCTAATCACCACGAAAGCCTTTACCAATCCGTACGGTTTTTATGAAATTTGTGTCATCAATTTCTTAAATTATAATATAAGTACATCCAAAATTATGTTTAATTGTCTATTTCGATCGATTTCACTAATATTTGGGTGGGAGTTAGCTTGACATATGAAACATATCATATTATGTTTTTACGAGCAAAATATACCTAACTGAAAATAAGTATGTAATTTGAATAGAAGACTGGGGTAATCATTTAAATTAAAAACGGGAAGCTCATCCTAAGTTATCAAGATTCATAACAAACTTTACTGAGCGCTTAGGTGTTTCATTGACATGACTCGTATTGATAAGGTCCACGTAAGCGAAACACGTGTTCTCACAGTAAGGTTTGTTGTAAATTTTTTACATTCACAAATTTGTATTTTATAATTTCAAAAAAGAATATCAACGATTTTAGACTTCAATGCATATTTTAGGTATTGGTAAAATAAAATATTAACGGTTTAAAAGCTTCAGGTAGTTGTGTCTGGAAACGTGTTGTTCCTGTAGTAGTATCATGCAATTTTACATTAAAGATTTGCAGAAGAGGTACGGTAGGAATCTCTAATAAGTTTTTATTAGCTTCTAAAGGTTTTTCGAAGTATTTTACCGAAAAGAAATAATATTTCGAAGCTAAAACGCTTTCGAAATGTCGACTCTTTGGTAGCGTGCTATGTTACTGTAATAGTTAATAGAGTAACGGCCTACTTCATTAACGCATAAGACTTGTTTAATTTAGTGGGTAAACGTGCGTGTAGATGCTCGAGTTCGTTTACACATGGAGCAATTGTGTGTTTTTGTCGACACCATTTACAACGTATGTTGTAAAGAATGGTGTGAAGATGAAGAACTTGTAGTCTTTTACTTTAGTTTCTTTTCCTGTTTCTAAATGTAGTGTTACATATGAACCTTTTCAGCAAGGCAAATTAAAGTTGTTCGCAAGGTACATAAATTTTTATGTTTACTTTACATATCAATAATTTTGTAGCTATTGTAAAGCAAAAAAAAATCCTGTATGACAATAGAATATAAACATAGGAGACGAAGTATTAGAAGAAGTGGCTGATTTTAGATACCTAGGAAGTCAGATAAGTCAGGATGGAAGGAGTAGTAGAGATATAAAGCAGAGGATAGCGAAGGGTCGTGTCGCCTTTAATAAAAAGAAGTCACTGCTATGCTCGCGAACGGTTAATTTACAAATTCGAAAAAGGTTGTTAAAGGTGTATGTTTGGAGCGCGGCATTGTACGGGTGCGAAACATGGACAGTGGGCGTGGCGGAAAAGAAAAGGTTACAAGCGTTCGAAATGTGGTGTTATTGGCGGATGATGAGGATATCGTGGGTAGAAAAGGTTAGAAATGAAGAGGTATTGGAAAGAATAAGAGAACAGAGGATTCTATGGAAGTCAATAAAAAATAGGCGAGATAGGTTGGTAGGACACCTTCTTAGGCATGAAGGTCTAGTCAGAGACATATTAGTGGCAGAAACAGGAGTTAGGAGGGGTAGAGGTAGACCTAGATTAGATTACTGTTCGCAAATAGCTAAGGATGTGGGCTGTTCTAGTTTTAGGGAAATGCGAAGTTTAGCGCAGGATAGAAAAGAGTGGAGGTAGGTACGTGTCCAACCAGTAGGACTAGGACTGATGATGATGACAATACTACATTAATTTATACTAATATAAGTCATTCTCGTAGGTAGCACCGAAAACAAGCTCCTACTGTCATATTTTAAATTAATTGACTAAAAAAAATAAGAATAAGTAAGAGAATACTAAATAGTGCTGTCTAATATATCATATTATCAATTATACAGATAAGTACACATACATTTCATCGCGATTGATAAATCATTTGAAAAAAGAAGACACACGTGGTAGAAACCATTGTGGGTTTATTTAGTTTGAACCGCCTCAAAATGATACATTTCCGGAAACTGTGACATTCGAATGGTCAACAACTTACTGTTGAAGTTTGTATGGGTAACTAATGTCTCCGCAGTAATTTTTCATTTTACTACATCACTTTAAATAATGATGCCGAATGCTTTTCAAATTTATAAATCTTTTTAGTTTTAGTTGGATACGTTTATATATCCACTAATGTATAGGTCATTCCGTACAATTTGCCGATGTTTTCTTTTTTAAAGGCATTTGATGAAAGTAAGAGCTCAGAAGTATTATTTAGACTTTTTCCGGAGATTTTCTGGAGTCTCCAGAATAAAATTGATGAAATGGATCGGGAAAACCAATGTAACAAACAAGTGGCGAATCGAAGTAGTATTGCGGTAGATAAACCCCAGAATTCTGGAAGCTTTACTAGTTACAGCTTAAAAATGTTTAAAAAAAGATAAAAATTTAGTAAATAAGATGCCCATGCGTGAGACCATCAACCTTCTGCAAATCTACTTATCGTACGACTATTCCCATTCATTTAGAGAATCGAGATCGTTCTGTATTTTAACTCAAAAAATTCATTTAGTCTGCTACTATGTAGAAACAAAGTATTATATTAATAACTTTTAATGATTCAATTCAGCATCTGGGCAGCTCCTATACGCCATTTACAACCCTGGTATATAGTAGAAATATACTGGAAGAAGTGATTTTGCGTAAAGTTGTTTATCGGGACATCGTAAATTTGATGTGAGTCTAACGTAAAAAAAGAAATTAGGGATTAGGATTAGGATGCCTATCGAAAATCCCGAAACTCCCGGAACTGAAATTTCAGTGCTCGGATTAAGCAGTTACGCAGCTCCAACTCCGCCTCATCGTCAGTAGAGCGTCCAAAGATAAAAATTCAATTTGTTTTTACTACATAACATTGTACTTCACTCATCCGCACTGTAATTTACTATTAAGCAATGTAATAATGTATTGTTAAGGGGACATATGTAGTTCGTTCAACTCAAGGCCTTTTTTTTTGCTTTTTTTTGTTTTTAGGTGAAATGGCCGTTCGTTTTATTTCCTAAACGGGGCAAACAACCGATTTTTTATAGTCGCTTACTCTATACAAATCACTTAGAATCAATAGTGCTGGTAATTTTAGTGTTATCGAGGCAAAATCTTAAGCAAACTGTGTTCACTCTTATCAGAAAGTAAACTCGCTTTCTTTTTATTAGACTTAACGAATAAAACAAATAACCTTTTTAAGGTAGTATTCTTAAGATTGACAAACAAGATTCATTCAAAAAATAATGATGATGTTTTTAATTTCAAAATGTTTTTCCTATATAATCTTTGATCTTGGTGGCTATTTGTTCGTAGGAGCTGCAGTGTACTGCGCACGCAATTTCCGTCCCATTCTTTTTTTTTTTTTAATGGCGATTTTAAGTGACAGGACATCTAAAAAAATGTTCTTTATAATAATTAAATGAATTTTTACAATCACAAATTACTTGTCCATTTGCAGTTTTTCAATAAATACACTGTTGATAGTTGTTTGCTGTTGACGAGTAAAAGGCATTTCAGCTGTTTATGTCAATAGATATGGAATGAATCATAGAAAACTTAAGATTAGTATTAGTAGTCTCGAATAGAAGACTGCGTATGTCGCCTATATGTATATTCAGGCATAAGGTACGTTGGCAGCACCGTGGCCTCCAATAATAAAAATTGTCTATTTATATAGGCAACGATTCGTCGACGAAACTAAATATAAGCGCGCGCGGAAATTTTTGGAACAGGATGGATGCTCTTGCTTTGCTTCAGCTCAACCGACAAATCACGTGAAAAGAAATTAGTAAAGTATTTGCACATTTATCAGCTTCGAAATGCATACTACGTATACTTGTTTCATAAAACATTTTTGAAGAAAGAAGCGATTACATTTGCTATTTTATTTTATTGAATTTATTTATACAAACGAGCCTATTACACTGTAGAAAATATGTGACAATAAAGTAAGTAGTTACAAATGAATTTTGACGCACGTTTATTAGAAAATACTATTCAGAATAAAGTATGATAACTCAAAAATTTGACTGGAAAGAAATTATATAATACATAAGGGACGCTTTAGATCAATCTTGAAAGTTTCAGTGAATGTAAGTCTACCTCTACTCCTCCTAACTCCAGTTTCTGCCTCTAATGCGTCTCTGACTAGACCTTCACACCTGAAAAGGTGTCCTACCAACCTATCTCGCTCCATACAGTCCTTTGTTCCCCTATTATTCTTTCTAATATTAAGTTTATTACTAGTTTAGATTATGAACATTAATATTACGTGTCAGATAAGGCAATGTTAGCTGCCTACTATAATTTATGTGGCTAGATAACAAGTAGACATTAGATAAAAATTTGTCTGCAGTTCAGGTTAATAATGTGTTAGATATAATGTTCCTAATCTAAATAAACTTAATTCCTCTTATAATATTTAACCGTCAAGCCCATGCATTGTCAGATTTATAAACTAACACCGGTCACTAAACCAAGGGGATTCAATTGTGACCCCGATAAACAAAAATGTAAACTAAATCACAACTCGAAAACTACAAAAATCGTGTAATCTAAATGGGTACGTTCTCTGTCGCTTCTACATTCATTTTCATGAAAACTTTTCTTACCTAAAGGGAAATGTATAAATTGTCTAATCTAAAATGTAGGTAGTAGTCGTTCATGTGAAAATCGGTAGCAAAGAAATCTCAGGAATTTCGTAAACTGAAGACGTTAAACAGTCAGTTGTAAGGAGCGAGGTAGCTTTTATCGTAGTCGTCTGTTTTCGGATTTTTCTATCCGATATACCGTTCCAGTAAATTGAGTTTGTCTTTCTGGAGTCGTAGATGTGTACGAGTAGGGAAACTTAACGGGTTTTTAAGGATGGCACCATCATCATCATCTCCTTTCCTCGTAAGAGCCATGTAATAATATACTCTAGTGGTGATGGTGAGTGGTGGTGCTTGCTCCTCTTTAGTTCGTTTTATCCTGTGACGCAAAAAGTTGGACGAAGAAATGGCCACGGAAGTGCACGACACACCGTTTCACTGCCACCTCCGATTCTCTTTGTTCGCGATCGTTGGAGCGTCACCGTTCCAAAGATACGACAACGTCTATGACTACGACGTTTCTAGTCCTTCCTGTGTGCTCCTCGTGCCCGCAATCATTATCGTCCCTCTCGTCATGCAAAGGCGATTACATCGTTCGATGATCACAACCTCGGACGACTCGCTTCTGCTCTTGCAATCTATATCAGTGTTATTTTATTTGTCCTCTTACTAATGTTGTTGTTCATTTGTAACTGTTGTTCAAAGTTAGGTATATTTCAAAAACGAGAATATGAAACAGTTAAAAATTAGAATGGGAAAAAAGATATTAACGAAAATAAAATGATGGATTAAAGTGGTAACAGGTTAACCATTCCAAATATGTAGGCGAAATTTTGTATATGGTCTCACATTATGCCTTTATCATTATCATATTACTGCTTGTCCAGCGAGAGGCCTAATATTGTACAAGTAGAACTGGCGTCCTGTAAGATCTGGATCGTTATCTACAGCATGCTAAAAAATTAGCTGTAAGAATTTTGTGGAATTACTCGGTATCAGAAATTAAACAACTTCCACAGAACACTTCTTGTTGTACGGTTTATCAAAGAAACCTCCAAATTGAGTTTGTCGTATAACAAAAATCCACATAGAATTATATTTAAATTCATGATTTTCCGATTTTTATTTACTTGTGTGTTATGAGACCTCTCTTGCTAAATTTTAAAATCCTAGATCAGCGGAAACTCTGTCTTTTCATTGCATTGAGTTGGAAACTGAAGTTTTTTACAAGACTATAAGACTGCAAACTTCAGTATTATTTGGAATTAATTTTGAATTTGGTACCTCCTGCCATTCCTCGGATGTAAAGAAAGGTGGTCAACAGGGTTATCGTGTAAGGGTTCCTTTTTTTTTCATTTCGTGCTGCGGAACCCTAGATTATGTTGAACCAGTTCATTGTATTTCGGTAGAAACGGGAAAATCTATATCATTCTAAACTCGACGATCTCAATCTAGGAATCATATCCAATAGAAAACACAACTTGATATTAGTTATTATAAAAAATACGGAAGGTATACTTACATTTGTAGTAGGTACTTCCTTGTTGATTTAGTTTAAGTAATTTCTCGGTGCGATGGTTCTTGTATGACCGTGGAAATCATTCAGTAGGTGGTAATCGATACGGTAGAATACACGCAGCTGACTACTATGGATGGTTTCATATCATGTTGACAACATTGGTAAGTGGAAGAGTCCCTGATTTCGTACACAATGCACGAAAGGAAGGAAACCAATTTAGCTGTTGTGCATGTATATTTGAACATATGTGTAGCACTGTTGTGTGCGCCCGAAGGAAATTATGTTTCATTCGTTTATAAGAGTCTCGTGTATGATTTCTAAAGGATCGAGATTGGATGAGCTGAAAACAGGCAATGGATTGCAACTGTAATTAATTGATTTCTTACCGGTATTAAAGTCTGAAAGACGTTACAATGTCTGATATTATATTCCATCGATGGTCTTCTTTTTGGGTCCTTTTGACAAAAAAAAAGAAAGAGATTAGAACACTGCAGTTATTTGACTTTGGAAGATTGACATTAAAATTGTTCATGAGTAAATTGGTCTGGATTTTTATGGTCCATTTTGCTTATCATTACTTATCATCATCTTAAGGTCGTCAGTCCTAAAACTGGTTGGACACGCACTTCCTCTAGGCTAATCTTTCCATTTCCTTAAAACTAGAACATCTTACATCCTTAATTATTTCTGAGCAGGATTATTTACTCCTCTTAACTCCTGTTTATGCTTCTAATATGTCTCTAACCAACCCCTAATGCATTAGAAGGTGTCGTAGCCAACCTATCTCTTACCTATTTCTTATTGACTTACCTAGTGGCTTCTGTTCTCTAATTATTTTTATTACATCCTGATTTCTAACCTTCTTTATCCACGGTATCCTCGTCAATCGCCTTTAACACCACATTTCCAACACTTCTAATCTTTTTTGTGCTCAATGTTCATGTTTTGGACTTGCACTTCACTTCACCCTGCGCTATCCAGTGTTTTATATCCCTATTGCTCTTTCCATTTTGAATTATCTGGCTTGATCACTTATTCCTAGTATAACAAAAAAATAATAAATTCATTGAAAACTAAAAATTAAAGTAGGTACTTGTAATTATAACAATTTTATTTTGTTTCGCTACTTTGTGACTTCTTCAGAAGTTTCAAATTTACTGATTTGTTAAGTAAACTTTTAAGTACCTTTAAGTACTTTTTAATTTTAATGGTTGCTAATAGTAGTTCAACAGTGGCAGTAGTAACATTTATGCCTTTTAAATGATTCATGTAGACTCAGTAGTTTTTTTTTTTATGAAAATTGTTGCTTGTTTATAAATAACTAGAGAACAGGATGAGTGCCTTCATGAAAAATTCAATGTGTTTTTTTATAACTTATATAGTTTCGTTAAAATACTCAAGGATAGCGAGATAATTTGCGACACTCGTCAACACTACATTATTACAAGTAGCTGATGCTTCCACGGTTACGCAAAAAACTCGTACTCTGTTGGGGATACCTGTCGTGTTTGGGCTTATATCGTTTATCTCTCTTTTCACATATAATATATAGCATGTCGTAAAAATTGCACTGGCACGAAAAAACACAGGTCTGTGGTGAGCCTTCTGGGAAATAGCTCACACTTGCAAACTCTCAGCAGTATTGACGGAAAATGAAAAAAAAGCAGATTATTTTACTATCATTCCATTTTGTTTCGGTAGGTTTTCTTGATTTCGTCAGAGGTTGCATCCATCAAAATTTCATGAGATGCATGATGTACTTAATGCGGTATTTGCTGGACATTCGAACTAGGTACATTAATAAGCCCCTATTTGTGAAACGCGGCTGTTCGCAAGTTAAGTGGAATAGAAAAATATAATAGCGTTTGAGATATGGTGTATGATGAAAATATCGTGGATAAGTCAGGTGAAAAATGAGAACATATTGGAATAAGTTGGAAAACAAAGAGTTCTATAAAAATCTTCAGAGATAGTTAAAGACGTAGTAGAAGCAGAAACAGGAATAAAGAGGACATAGTAGGAAGGAGGGTATTAAAAGAGTTAATAATTATTTTAATTAGTTAGTAATTATTTTATATAGAGCGTTTATTTGATAGGTATATATGCAGTTGTTGTTTAGAAGGTGTATATATATTTTTTGACAATTGGTATAGGTTGGAAGATTTCCCCTCTTCCATGAAAACAAAAAAATAAATAAAAGTTGGTATAGAAACCTCATAATTAATATTTACGATGTTCATAACGTAACAGTGTTTTCCCTTTTTTGAATGTTCCCAGAAATCGGGCACATATTTTACGAAGTGTGACATAATATATTAATTTTAGCAACTAATCTGTTAAAGTCTCGTTTACGTGCACATAGTATATGTGTGTGTGTGGAAAATTGTGACAGTTCAATGGGACGTTATATGAATACCGCAGCGGTAAATTAAGCAGCGAAATCCTTACGAAAGACAGATGTTTTCCGTCGTCGTTGAATACGCGTCCCTTTTTGAATGGATCCTTTATTATTTGCAGGTACCTACCTGCCTGCACCGTGTTCGCGAGTTATAATGATTGTTCGCTTATATGCAAATTGCCGAGCTTCTGACATACAATCCTGTTCACTTGCTACCATTCAATGCAATACATCATCAAAAAGTTAGAAACTGTCATGACGGATAGGGATAAATACAGCCAACTTTTGATCATTTCGTGTGTGCGCAAAACGAAAGATAATGTTTTGAATTGTTCCACTTCGGCTTTTTAGTGAGCTTGTTGCACCATACGAGGGTGGATTGATAAGTTTCCGGCCTGACCAAGAAAAACAAGGTTTTTAAAAATATTTTTTTTTTATTTCTCAACATAATCTCCTCCAAGGCTGATACATTTCTCATAGCGGTGTTCCAGTCTATTAATGCCATCTCTATAGACTGATTCGTCAAGCTCCTCAAAATAACCATTTACAGCTTCGATTACTTCTTCATTGTCCGCAAATCTCT